>NW_020884909.1:5300743-5607557 GCF_003945725.1 Corapipo altera | reverse complement strand
GAGGAGGCCTCTATCCTGGCGTCGGAGCTCGCGTAGGGAGAGGGGGATCCAAATGTGGCAGAGGCGAGCAGGAGGCAGCGGCGGCGGAGGGGGACGAGCGAGGCGAGGGGAGCGGCCGCGCGCGCCGCCGCTGCCGCCGCCGAGGAGCTGAGCGGCCCCCGGCCGGGCAGGGGCCGAGCGGCAGCGCCCGCACCCCCCGGGCGCCCGCCCCGCCGGCAGGTGAGCGAGCGGGGCGAGGGAGGGGACGGGGGGAGCGCAGCCCGTCGCGCCGCCCTTGGCCTGGCCCGGCCCAGTACCGGGCAGAGCCGGAGGGAGTCGCTGTGGGGGGACCGGCGCTCCCAGCCCGGCCGCGCCTCGCCTCTCCTCTCCCGGGGCTCACATCGTTCATCCCCCGCCCTCCCCGCCCGGAAGCCGCGGGCGGCATCGGGGCCGCGGGGGCCCCGGTCTGGCGCTGCCGTCTGTGCCCTCCCTTCCCCCGCAAGCGCCCCGGCTGCCTGGCAACCCCCCGCCTTTCTGGGCTCGGGGCTCTGCCGCCCTCCCCCGGCACGGCCCCGCGTCGCATTCACCCCGAGGGGAGCGCTGCCCTCCCCCTTTCCCCGCTGCGGAGCTATTGTGTGCGGGCCGGGGCTGGGGCCCGCCAGGGGCTGCCGGCGGATAAGCGGCCCCCGGGGGAGGCGGAGGCGGGAACGCGGGACGAGGGGCCGTGAGGGCGGCGGGGGAGCGGAGCCGCGGGAGGGTGTGCGCGCCCCGCTCGCCCTGCGCTGCTGCCATCCTTTGTCTGCCGTGCCGCTTTCCCCTCCTCCCCCGCTCCTTTCCTCCCTCCCTCCCTTCCTTCTCCCTCCCCGCGTTCCCGTCTCTCTCTCTCTCTCTCTCTCTCCCAGGCTCCAAACGCTGCTGCAGCTGCAGGTTTGTAAATACTGGACGAACACTCACACGCACACACACACACACAACATGGCTGACGCTCGCCCTGCTCCTCCAGCAGGGTCTCCGCCTTCTCCCTCAGTCTCCGCCGCTTAGCCGCTCCTCCGTGCAGGCTTTTGTTTCTTCCCCCCTCCCCCCCCATCGCACATCCAAAAAAAAAAAAAAAAAAAAAAAAAAAGGGAGGAAAAACAATTCACTCTCCTTATTTGCGCGCATGGCGGGATTTCAAGGGTAAGGATCCTCGCTTTGGAAGCTTTCTCCTTTCGTTTTGCCGTTTACAGCAGAATGAAGCCTAAAATCAGCGGTGATTTGGGAAGCTGGCAAGGCCTGGGGCGAGGGAGGAAGGGAGGGAAGGAAGGGGGGAACTGGGTGAGCCCTGCTGAGAGAGGCTCGATTGGAATGTGCGTTATCTTTTTCTCGTTTTGGGTGGGGGGAGGTTGATGCACCAGAGTGCTGGCAGAGATGAAATACTGTGTTACACTTGCAGAATGATCTAGGGCCGTTTCTTTTATTTCAGGACATAGTTCGCTATAAGGGATCAACTCGGCACAGTCACATTAAAAAGACCTGAACTAGTTATGTCCGAATAGGCATTGTGTAGGTAAAACCCGTAGCATAGGCTTTTTGGATTTCTTTGCGTTCCCTGTACCTCCTTGTCAGTATCTTGAACAGCTTGCAAATTATGGGATACAAAACTGGAATTAACACTTGCCAGGTCTTTGTGTTGCTAGTTTTCTGTCATAGATTAATTTGCCCTTGTGATGACAATAGCACGAACCGAAGCATTTCCTTTATGCTAAAAGGAGCAGGCCTGCTTTTCGGTCTGGTTTTTTGGTTTGTTTGTTTCTTTCTTTTTCCTTTTTTTTTTTTTTTTTGTTGTAAAAAAGGCATGGCATCCTAAACTTAAGTGAGCTCCCAAACTAAAACAAGACAGTGTGCTGTTGACCTCTCTACTAGTGCAAGGCAAATGCTCCTTTCAGTACCCCCCACCTCAGCTATTCAGAGCACCCCCTTCTGGTTTTGATAAATCTGGTTCGCTTGGGTTTTGTTTTTGTTTTTTTACTTCTTGTGACGTGAAACCAAAACAGCATTTGAAGGTAGTTTGAGCATATCTAAAGTGATCTACCATTAAACAGTTTTATTTCTAGATTGGAACCTAAGGGTGAATGCTAGAGGTGAAAAGACAGTGATGCTTTATA
This sequence comes from Corapipo altera, assembly GCF_003945725.1. NCBI lineage: Eukaryota > Metazoa > Chordata > Aves > Passeriformes > Pipridae > Corapipo > Corapipo altera. Next base: position 5,605,434 of record NW_020884909.1, on the reverse strand, counting down.
TTGCTTTCTAGACATGTTACTGTAATTCATAGTAAACGTTCCATTTTTCAAATATTATATTTAAAAACATGGTCTTTGTTGAATCATAAACACATGGATAGCCATGCCTGAAAGTGGTAAATGTCCTAACTAACTGTGTCGTCTTTGTCTGCTTTGCTTTAGAAACTTCTAGTGCAGAAGCACTGATATGACATAGATATGTGCTTTTACTGAGATAGAAATGAATAGTGCAATATAGGAATTAAATATAATATGTTAATACTTCTTTCCACTGCTTTTTCCATCCCCATTAACAAACATTGATTAACCAGAGATGAGGAGGAAATAAATACGTAGAGAGTTTAAAACAACGTAAAACTTAAGAGGTGTCATCCAAGTTACAGGATCGTTTTGGAATGTGTATCTACGTCATGGGCCCTGAGCCAACTGTGCTACTCCTAGATGGAAAAGTCCAAGCAGAAGTCTGTAACCTCAGTAGATTCCTGTAACAGTCCGTTATGGGGTTTTTTTTTTTCTTTTCACATTTTGCAGCCTGGAGGCAGTATGGGTAAAGCCACCAGAAGAGCTTACCACTCGTAGTTAATTAGCCATTCGTTATGATAGCTGCTGCGTTTTGAAATTATTGCTCTCTTACTGAAAATGTGAAATGTAGTGAAGTATTCAGCTCCTCCCTCACTGTAGGCCTTTGCATACTTAAACCAATTCTTAGGCCTAAGAGCAAAATAAACGAAATAAAAATAGGCCATCCGCAACACAGCTGTTTAAATAATTGATCACTTGAAAGTAGTCATGTTTAACTCTTGTATGTTGTAGTTTTTTTGCTATAACTGAATTTTATTCTGTAAAATTTGGCTCTACTTCATTAGCTTCTGTAGCATCTTTAGCTTGCCATTGCATCCTTCTCTGTGACACCTAGGAGATCTTTCTTTCTGTCTTGTTTGTGTTGATTTAGTAAAAAATCAATATTGTGGGCCCATGAGGAGCACATATGGTTGAAGAACTTGCCAAATCTTTGTGCCTAAGTGAAGACACTCCAGTGTTTTTGCCATTGTGAGTAATGCTAGGCTATGTTTAACCAAATTAAAAAACCTGATACTAGTAAAATCTTCTTTTCAAAAACTGTGTACTTTTACATATTGGCAAATGGGACTGAGGAAAAAGAAGACTGCAAGAAAAGCAGTTGCAGGGATCAGCTTGCTGGAAAAAGCTAGAAATCAACTAATCTCTTTTAAGAAGGCATGCTTTTCAAAGCATCTTCTGTCAAGTATATCATGACTCAGTCTAGTTCTAAATATTTACGAAATTATCATTTAAAAGATACAGTCCTGAAGGTAATAAACACTTGTAATTGATCTTACTCTTCAGTACTTTCTTTGTATTTTTTCCAGGTATTCCATTGACTTCTTACCCTGTATCTTTCCTTGCTATCTATTGCCAGGCTGCACTCTTTGACATTTTCAGAGCTGTAAACATCCAGCTGACGCAAGAGCTGTTTTAGAGTGTGTTTTAATGTAATGCATAATTTGCTTAACATTTGACAAATGAAAGATTTTTAGTAGGATTCTATTTACTGAAGCAAAACACTGTTTTTAAATTCTTTTCTGAGAATGAAGCCTGTTGCTGTAAACTTCTTATGCTGCTTCCATTTTGGTTTTGCTTATCTCCTTTCCTTTCTTTCCCCAGATAATAGAAATATCAAACTTGACATCTTGATGGTGTGGCATGAGAAATATGTTTTTGTCGGTACCTAAAACTGATTCAACAAAGAGGTTTAAAAACCATTTTCGGAAGCTGTTCGTTGAAGCTGAACCAAAAGAGAGAAAGTTATTTCCTGTTGTATGCTTAGATAGCTTGTTTCTCATGACGAGTGTGAGAGGATTTTTTTCTTTTGCTGTTTTTCTTGTTTTCCTTCTCTTACCGCATTCAGAGTTCGGTCATTTTGTGATCTGAAGGCGAATGCTGATCTTTATTCACATGAATTTTTGTAATGAGTACTTCCTGTATATCAGAATGTCCCACTTGCTGTCCAGGTGCTGTCTGGATGTCAACATCCCACGTGCCTTAAAAGAATGGGGACTGTAGCTTCTCTTGTATAAATGTGTGGACTGCTTCCACCCATATCTCCAAGACATGAATACCTATTGAGATCCTTGAAACAGTGCAGGTAACTGATGTGTATTTATCTATGAACAGCTGACTGTAGAGGCAGAGGGGCCTCATCACTGATCCCTGTCAAACAGTGGTGAAATAATTTAATTGGAACTAACTGCTTTCAACATGTGGTGGTTGCAATTAATTTTCTGTTGCAGTGTAACATGTGAGCTTGCTGATGTCATACAGAATTCAGGAGGTGAATGGATTTGACTGTCAGGTTGTGGAGTCTGGATCTGCAAATCCAGGTTGCATTCTTCTGTTTCTTTCCTGTAATGCATGTTGTGAAACTGCTGTAAATCTGTGCTGTATGAGGTCTTGAATGACTGACTGACTTGGAGACTTCACTGTTGTAAAGGTTCCACAAAATGCTGAAATGTATAGAAATAGCTGTGATTATCTGTAGTGACTACTAGTCCTAACTATTACCTAACCATATTTAAGTGTTGCAGTTATTGCAAGATGGTTGGGATGTTTTGAAATATTTTCTGATTATTTTTTTGAGGTCTGCTTGCGGAATAAGTGTTACTGTAATCACTTGCAAGTAGGTTTTCATAGTCTTTTTGGTAAGACTACAGAGCTTGTAAACCCCACAAAACTAATTTAGTATTAGTTTCGTTTGCAAAATTCTTTCCTAGTGTGTGGAACCAAGGCAGCTTAAGTTCAGTGCATTATCTTGTGATTTCGTTTGAGATTTTTAAATAAGGAAATTTCCGGCATTCAGATATAATGTTTTGTGAGCTGAGTTGCACAGGAGAAGGCATGTTCTAGAATAGTGACAGTTCTGCAAAGTTTTATTGATAAACTTTTCAAAATGCCTTGACAAATGTATTGTTTGCTGAAATTCGGTGTAGTGCCTAGGCTTCTTCTCTAGGCAAAGGTTAAGTACTTTCCATGGACTGGGAAGTATCCTGTCTGTTCTTCTGCATATCTGTGACTTACCTCTGGTCGTAACTGTGCACTGCAAAAATGTCTGCAGATTAGACTGCCTTTATTAAATTTTTTAGGAATGATAAAAAATAATAAAAATAATGCTTCAAATGTGTAGGTTGTGTAACTCAACTATATAATTATAGTTGGAAGAGAGTTAGCTGTGTCTGATTCTGGACAATTGCTTTCCTGTGCTGTCTCATAACCATGTATGTTTTAGACAAAGATCTGAACATCACAGTGAAAACACAAGGGGGGCAAACATGTTAGAGATCAATTTACTTCTTTCTCAAAACTTTACAGTTGCAGAGAGCTTTGTTAAATGGATGTAATGACTTTTTTCTACACTAATCCCCCTCAGAAATTCTTTGTTTTAATGGTGAAAGATGACCCACAAACTCTTTAATGGTTGCTTTGCTGTCCAGGGAACTGCAGATGAAATGTTGTGATGATTTTGTGAGGTGTGACAGGCCAAAACCTCTGACAAGAATATGTTCAAAAGTAGCTTAATGGTAGATTCTGCCTTTCATGCGACCTCATAGGAATCTCACCCTAAGTGCTTTTAGGGTTAAGGAATATGCAGATTTTTGATACTCTTGGAAACCACAGATTGTTGGATGCTCTTATGACTGGCCTCTGGGCCATCTCTCTGTACTACTGAAGGGAGGAGTGAATAAGCATAGAAATCTCTTTTTAGTCCCTGGACTGCGGGCATAGATCTCAGGTAAAGTACATCTCTGTCTTCTGCACCTCCATTTTGTCAGTAAAGCATACTTATATTAGGTGCCAGGCACAAGGTAAGAGAGGGCAAATAGACTTTCCTGCCTGTTCAAGTTGGGGGGGATATTTCACTCCTGCCTTCATTTACACCTGTGTGTACACACCAGTGGCTTGTATGGAGATAGATGAGACAGATTAATGTTGCTTCATGTCACTAGGAATATGTGGCTGTATTAACAGCCATAGCAGTGGATGGAAAGTGTGTGTTCAGGTGCTGTAATCTTGGTGGCTAACCGGGGTGAAGTAGGCATTGCATTACAGGTAGTTTTAGGCTGGAGGCTTGTAGAACGTGATTTGCATGGATTCTTTTGAGGCAGGTTTTTTTTCTTTTATTTCCTCTTAATGTGTAATTTAATTGAAGCAGGAAAAGTGATGGTGTGAATAAATATCTTACTTTTCAGTCGTACTTAGGCCTCTAACCACATTTCTAGAGGACTTTATATTTGGGTGGGTACAAGAAACAGGCATCAGCATATAAGGCAGAGGCATGGTTGTTCTTGTGTGTGCTCTGCTTATCTGTGGGACAGGCTTCTCAAAGGCCTCACCTGCTTTTATGGGGAAGGATATCCTGCCTTCTGTGATCCTGTTTGCTGGAAGGTACCACATTTTTTACCTTTGCAAATTTCCATTTCTCCCCTGTTGTGCTGCTCAGTTAAATAGACTCAGCCTTGTTTGGAGCACCACAGGACAACTTAGTCCTCTCTGCAAATAAGTATGTGCATTTCCAAAAGGGAAAAGGGGTATGGGTTTTTTGGGAGGATTGCTGGTGTTATTACCAATGCCTAGGCTGATGCAGAATCTCAGGAAACACAGTTAAATATTTGTTGATGAATCTAGTTCAGGTGAAATACAAAGCTTTCTGGAGAGAAAATAAGATTACAAAGCCAAAAAAAAAAAGACTGTCTCTACCTGTTGCTGCAAGTTCTTACTCTGAAGTCCTATCATGATTAATTTACTTATTTTATTTCCACTTGTGCTGCATGCACAGTGGAGTAATTCCAAAGCAGTGTTTTTGAATAGAGCTTATGACCAGAGTTGAAGAAAGGAAAACATATTTACTGTGGATCAAGCAAGGCATGGTAGAAAACAAGTTATTCAGAGGTGGTCCTCACTCTGAAAGCTGTTCTGACTTCCTTCTTGCCATCATTTTTGTCGCCTTTCTGCAACTACAGAACAAGAGGAATACAGTGTTTTAAGGCAGCTATTTCTGAGCAAAAGTTTTCATAAACACATACAGATGTTGTGTTAAAGTCCATTTTTTCACAGTAAATAACTTCTCAGAGCACCTTGAAGCAATTTGTCATTCTCATTAGTTTAATGAGTATGCAGAACCATACCAGTTTCAGAATTAATATTTTGTATGGTTTTCTTCTGTGCTTTTTAAAAAGCACCAGCAGTGTGAGGATTGGTCTGTTCTGATGTCTCCACTGCTTTTAGGGGGAGGCACTGGTTTCACAGCTTATTTTTTTTCCTCTCGCTATTTTCTTTCTCATCCCCAACACACACACAAACACACACACACGCTTTAAGCAGGACATATTGTGTGTTCCACCAAAACTCTGAAAGACCTGTACACAAGCAAAGAAAATACCATGTAATGTCACAGTGCTGGTTGTTCTCGTCTTATAGAAAAATGTGTGATTGGCAGTTTAATAAGTGATGGTTGTTCTTGCTGGTGATTTCAGTGTTGACTGCAGTATCTAAATTAATAATAGTGCAAATATCTGATGTAATTTCTCTACAGCTATACGGTTCTTTTAAAGAAACAGTTTTTGGTTTGAAGTAGTATTCTTTCACTGACCCTCCATATTTATAAAAACCAGTGTAGTTAGCAGTAGCTAGAGCACATAATACAGTGCTGAAGTTTGTTTTCAGTGCCTTGGTGTTGCTGCAGATTACAACTTTGACATCTCTTGCAGCTATTCACCATTTAAAGGTGATAATCTCTTTAGGTTGAGATTTGTATAACATTGTAGACATTGAGTGAATATTCTGCTGTTGATCTGGAAAAACTGAGTTTGCATTATTAGCTGGTAGCCATGTCAAGAGACCTGCCATTCTTAACACTTAGTGATTTGTGTTTCCAGTGTAAACAGTTATGTGAATGCATTTGAGAGCTGATTTAATAATAAGCTGAAATGGTTGAAGGTGAAGGAAGTGGGTAAGACAAACTCAGTTTGTAACTGGCTGCTCGGCTTTTTCAAACTGCAGATTAAAGGCGAGAGATCACTTTCCCTGAATCCTTTTTGCAGTTTTGTTGGGGTTTTTTCCTCTGTTCGTTGCAAAGACAGGATGAAAAATAGTAGTGATTTGAATTGTCTAATGCTGCCATAAGCTTTTCTTAAAACCAGGTGTGTAGTTAGAAATTTCTCTGCTTTGAGTATGAACTTAGTATTTATCAGTGTGATCATGCTTCAGTTTGCCAGAATGGTGTTGTTTGCTCCTTCATTGCAGTAATTCCTAGCGGAGTTGTCTATTTTGTTGTGACTAGAGGAGGCCTTAGCTTACCAATAATTTCACTCTAATTCCTCCTCCTACTCCCAGCTGATTTAAGAAATAAGAGAACTACATTTTTATCAGAGTATAGTCAGTCAGTGTTTGTGTACAGTGGAGACCCAAGTTAATATCTCTGATTCATTAAACACTGTTATGATTGTACTTACTGTGATGTTGATTATGGGAAAGTACATGTGTCTCAAATCCATGAAAAAATTGGCTCATGGTACATCTTGTAGTTTTTGTGGTGTATAGAGCTTATGTGGGTAACTGCATTTTCTAACCTGGTCCCTTTTAAGTATTTTGTGGCCCTGCCTTTTGTTTTGGTTTTGTTTTTTTTTTTTAACTGAACTGCTACTTATTTGTCAATAGCCTTATTGGTTACTTATTTTGGGGTTCATAACAATTAAATTTTGACTTTCTAATCAGTGCTGTGAATAATCAATACCTTGTCCTAAGAGGAATTTTGAATGCTTATATGTTTGTTTGCTTTTAAAACTTGCATGTGGTTGCTGGAGCACAAGTTTTAAGTATGGATACATTAATTACTTGGCTTACTTTCACACACACTTGGTGTGTTCTGGCTCTCTAATCCAAACTGGTGGACTGCCACAGCTCATCTTCAAGACAAATGGTGATTATGTCAAGAGCTGCAGAAATTGGACATAACTGGCAAGAATAATAGTGTATCATCAAAATTCTTGGTCTTGCAAAACCATCTGATGTCACAAATTCTTAAGTTTGTCTTAGGAAAACATTTTTATTAGGCTCTGTTTCAGTGTAGCGTTGCAGTGGCATCTTGGCAGTGTACTCAGTACTACTGGATTGTTGAGAACTGGTTGTTGTACACTTAAAATGACACTTAGAAAGATCAGCCAGCCTCCAAAAGAAATGTAAACCCAAGAGTTTGATTTGCTGTGATCAGTGAACCTAACAGACTTAGCTAAGTGCAATAACTTACCACTCCATTACCCTCTAACAGCAGGGTTAGGTATGTTTGCCCCAGGCTTGCTCTTCCAGAATGTTTTAGTGATCCTTTTGTCTTTGGAACACTGCTTCTTTGACTAACACAATAGAAATTAAACCTAGTTCTTCAAAGAAAGGCTGACCTAAGTATGCACAATGAGTAGACACTTAAACAGACAACAGGGAAATGCTGGACTTTTTCAAATACACATTTCCCTCTCTAGTGTCCAGAGACTTGACTTTGTAAATGTTAGCAAACCAAATTGAGTAAACTTGCTTAAAGTTCTTATAAATTATTTGGGTCAACTCCATCTGTAAGAGCATGAGTAAGAAAAAAATAATGACATTATAAGACTTAAAAGTTGACTTGCATTTACCACAGAGTGATAGAAAGCATAGTAATTGTAAGGTGCTGCTGTCATATCCTGGACAGCTATTATTTTTGTGCATGTATTTTTTTGTGTTCAAGGGGAGATAGCTACTTATCAGTAAGGAAAGTTGCAGAATTATAGAGTGATTTTGATTGGAAGGGATCTTGAAGATGATCTATCTGGTTTCAACCCCTCAGCCACAGGCAGGGACACCTTCCACTCAACGGAATCCAGCCTGACCTTGAACACTTCCAGGGATGGGATATCCTCAGCTTCTCTGGGCAGTCTGTTCCAGTGCCTCACCACCTTCAGAGCAGAGAATTTCCTGCCAATATCTAATCTAAACCTACCCTCTTTCACTTGGAAGCCGTTTCCCCTTGTCCTGTCACTTCACACCTTGGTGAAAAGTCCTTCTGCAGCCTTGTAGGTCCCCTTTGGGCACTGGAAGGCTGCTGTGATGTTATCCCAAAGCCTTCTCTTTTCCAGGCTGAACAACCCCAGCTCTTCCCTACCTGGCCTTGTAGGAGAGGTGTTCAGTCCTCTGAGGATCTGCTGAGAGGCTCACCTGGTCTGTATTTGCCGTGATGCAAAAGCAGGTGACTTCAGGCAATTGCAGCAGCCTGTGACAACTTGTTACCATGGTGTCTGTGCAGGTTCTTGCCTTGTGTTGAAGTGCAAGGTAATTTGCAGGAGACTGAACAATTACGAGTGGGTTAAAATTTACCTTTGGATAAAGTGATGCAAGGAAGGTTATCATGACTTTGAGTAAGTCATCTCTTCTTCAGATTTTTATAAAAGTCTTGTCTTGTAAGATTTATTTAAGCGTGGAGTGCCATGTAAGTATTAAATGATCAGTCAGTAAGTTAGAACATACACAAGGTTAAGTCAGTAAGCATTTTTGCATTGCCTGTTAAAGGGGATGCTTTAAAAAAAAATCGTTGTACTTTAGAGTGGTGGTATAGTATGTATAAGGTCACAGAAGAATTGTTGCAGTACAGTGAAAAGAAATTAAATATTTGTTACTAAGTATATAATAACTGATTTTTAAGGCATTCAGATAAATTCCTGTAGCTGTTCATGATGATTCCATAGTAGAAGGGCAAAATAATACTGAAATTGAACCCTGTCTTCAGTTAGTACAGGCAAATCATTCATTAGTAAAAGAGATTGTGCATATCTGTGCTGCTCGAGAGAAGAGTAGACTAGAGCTCTAAAACGAGTCTTTAAAAATGCACTACATGTGTCTTTATTGTTTTAATACTAAGGTGTGCATAATATTGCAATAGTGGGCAAATTTATTTTCTTCTTTTCAAAATTAGTTTTGCTCTGCCAAAGAGTGACTTAAGGGTATGTGTGTAGATAAAACATTAGCTGTTGGAAAGAAAAGCAACCAAAACTTTTTTTGTTTAAAAACCGCTGCATGGATTAATGTGGAACTTAAAATTTGATGTTGACAAGCACGTTGGTTTTGGTGTTTTGGTTTTTTTTTTGATTTAATGAAACTGTTGTAAGCTCATCTAGCACATGTCGGGTTCTCTTCTGGCCCTTTTTCTTCCTCTGAGGAATTCCAGGATAATATAGAGCAGCGTATAATTAAATATAATGAAGAAAGTTTTGGTCAGATGTTCCCAAACTGTTTCCAGTTGATTCAAAGACCCAAATAATGGGAGAAGCCTTGATCTGTGAACTGTTGAGCTGGATCAGCAGAGACGATCGTCTCTTGCAGGTGCAAGTGTCTGTTCAGCAAGGGAAGATTGATTAAAACCTCTGGACAGAGGTGGGCTAATTCCCACACAGCAATACTGGACTGAATGTTCCATTAGTTTCACTAGAGAAACTTCTTGCTGCCTTTTACATGGAAAACAAAGGATGGAAAATAGACAAAGCATGATTAAAGTGCACCTTATGATGAAAGTGAAGTCATCCACTTTGTCCTTCCTTGTCCATCTTTTTAGCCTGCCTCTGGTTTGCTTGTTTGGTAGCAGAATGGGGGTCAGTTCTGTGAGTCTCCACTTGCAGTGTTACTGCAAGGATTGCTCAGTGTGTTATGGACATGCAGGTGTTAGAGATGCTATACCAGTTCCTGAGTTCAGAGAGCTGTAATAATTTGATGGTTATATTCAACACAAAACTAGGTACAATTGTTTGTGTTGTTTTCAGTCTAGTGACTTCTACTCATGGTAGTTAAATAAGGCTGCAAGTCAAGAGATGGTTGTGGAGCCGTGGACAGTTAAATGTTCACAGGTTTTACTGAAGCGTGGGGTGAGTTTATAGGTGCTTCCCTGAGGGTTTAGAGGTGTCCACTCAATCACTGCTATTAAAAGCTTGTGAGGGCAAAATGGAGAAATTCTTGCTGTTGAAGATGATTGGGTTAATATTTGTCTGTGTTGGTGATGCAGGTATTGAGGTGTTGCCTAAAAGACCTCGGAGAAAAAGACTCCAGGCCAGTTTAGTGTATGAGATAAGATGAAGAGAGCAGGTCCTTTAGTGAGTGTGTAGGCCTAGAGGAATACACATCATGGGGCCCTCAGACAGTGGTTCTATGATTTTATAACAAGGTCCATCCAATCCCAATTTGTCCACCCCCAGTTCTGCCCCGTTCTGCCCCCAACACACCCCTCTGGGAATTGGGTCTGGGGGCGTGTGGGACCCTTTCTTACTCATCATCTTCTTCACAGCACGTACAGTCCTTGGAGTTCCTCCAGAGTTCTGAGCTTGAAGTTCACTGTGTCTGTGTGATATCTTCTGGTCCAGGCCTCAGGGTGTTTTTCTACAATTCTACCTTGAAAAGAAGACTAAACAGGCTAAGGGAATTTTAGAGGGATTGGAATGAAATGGGGGAGTAAGGTTGGGTGTGTGTAAACATTATGCTGCAGGGTGAGAGATATAATACAGCTACATTAAAACCTACATTCACTACACATCTGCTTCTAAAATCTATAAAAGTTAAAAATCAAAAAAAAAAGCTCTGAGGCATCAAGGTATACTGGTAAAATGTGGTGAGTTTATAGGTGCTCATGTATATGGGATTGTTTGTCTGGAAATTTGTTGTTACTTCTCTTACTCATTGTGGTTTTTAAAAAATCACTGTACTTATGCTCCATAAGGATCTGTAACTTGAGACAAAATCTGTAATCTCTTAGAACAGAACGTTTTTTCCTTAAGTACAGTGAAGTACTCTGAGGGAATTGTATCAGAAAAGACATTATTTTTGTCAGTCAGCTAACCTCCTTCAGATGCAAACATCATAATTTAACTTACTGAAGCTATATTTGTAAGTAATAAACTTTAGGTATGCACTGAGAGCTTGTTTTTGTTAGGAAGATTAGTTTTTTCAGCTCTAGAAGATGCGTGTGTAGGTATGACTTGTTCCATGATGTTCTGAGGAGTTCTGATAAACTGGTAAATAATTTCTTCCTAATGCCTAATCTAAACCTACTGTCTTTCACTTGGAAGCCATTCCCCCATTTCCTGTCACTACATGCCTTGTAGAAAGTCCTTCTGCAGCCTTGTAGGTCCCCTTCAGGTACTGGAAGGCTGCTGTGAGGTTGTCCCAAAGCCTCTTTTCCAGTCTGAACAGCCCCAGTTCTTCCCTACCTGGCCTTGTAGGAGAGGTGCTCCAGCCATGCAATCAGCCTTGTGTCCCTCCTCTGGACCCTTTCCAACAGGTCAATGTCTTTCACGTGCTGGGGGCCTGACCAGGGGGGTCTCATGAGGGTGGACTAAAGAGGCAGTATCTCCTCCCTTGACTGGCCACTCTGCTTTTGGTGCAGCCCAGGGCGCAGTTGGTGTTTTCGCCTGCAAGTGCACGTTACTGAGTCACGTTGAGCTACTTCTCATCCACCAGCACACACAAGTCCTTCTCTGCAGGGCTTCTCTTCGTTGCATTCTCTGCCTAGCCTGTGTTTGTGCTTGGGATTGCCCTGGCCCAGGTGCAGCACCCTGCACTTACGTGGCCCTCTTGAACGTCATGAGTTCCTCACAGTCCCACCTCTCAAGCCCCTGTTCTTTGTGTGCAGCACTGTGTGGGCTGGGTAGGATTGCAGACGTAATTCGACGGTGTGTTTGTTGCGCTGCTGAAGATGACCACTGAGACTTGCTTAGCTTGTGTTCTGCAGTCTGCTTTATGCTTTTTTTAGATGGTTTTTGCTGCTGACTGAAGGGCAGAGTTTTTCGGAGGTGGTGGCTAGAAGTTTTGTTTGCGACAAGAAGCCCTCAGTGAGAAACCAGAAACCACAGAGGAGCATGTGTTGTGGTTAGTTTTGCAGACGGCCTAGGACAGAATGAAACTCTGCAGTGGTCCCAAGACTACTGGTATGAGGAACTATGTAAAAAAAGGTTGAGCTGCTTACTGAATTAGTCACGGTCAAATGACTGAAGGACTTTTTCTTTAAAGCAGTGGTAAAGTGGTTTATGTAAATGCAAGGAGAACTGAAGGCTGAAGTCAGGGACTAGGATAACGCAAGAAGAATGTAAGGGAGTGCTTGAGAAGTAAGGTATTTCTAAGTTGGTTTTTTTTTTTAAAGAAGAATTCTTGGCTTGCTTTAGTTCAGTATTTCAGAGTGGCAGATAGCTTTAGAAACTATGACAGAGTGGCAAGTGGTTTTGACAGGTGAAGGGGCTCTGCCAGTCTGGAAGGGTAACCGAAGTGTGATAAACATGGGGAGAGCCAGGCAAGCCTGGGTGCTGCCAGTGGCACAGACTTCTTAACCTGATACCCTCAATAGAAGCACTTCAGTGTGTGTATGTGGTATCACTAGTCATTTTTGTTGTGTGCCTGGTAAGGCTTTTCTCAGCTCATAACTGGTTATTATGCATGTACTTAAAATGCTGTGAAATGTGAGAAGAGCAGAGCTGTAATGAACGTGGAAATAATTAATTTTGGTTTTATAAGGAAAGCAATGTGATTAGAGTGAAGCAAGTTTAAGGAGTGCTCAAATTTACCTTTAATATTTGTTTAACTTTTACTAAATAGCAGAGCATCATGGCAAGTTCAAAAGGTCCTACTAGGAAAAAGGTTAATAATGCTTTATAAAACAATTGTCCCTGAGTTCTGTGGAACAAGTCTTTAAAAAATGTAACAGTAATTTAGAAACATCCTTTAACTTATCAAGCAGTTGTCTGTATACAGAAGCTTGAGTTTAACTTTGGTATTTCTACATTTGATCTTTTATTAAACGTAATTTTTAGATAAGGTTCAAATACTTTAGACTGTTTTGAGGATGCACTGTATGGTACACTGGTACTTTGTTTTGTGTTTAGTTTGCTACTCTTTGAGCAGATTTTTTTTTTGTATTGGTCTGAAATAAGAACTGTAAAATCAGAACGTTAACATTGCTGTCTTGGAGTTTCAACAGCCTGGGCAACAGCAGTTCCTGCTTCAGATCTAGGACTTGATTGTGGGCTGTGTTTTATTTACAGTGTTCTTAGTAGTACAGAATGTGCTGAAATAAGATGAATGGAAAACTGCCTCATGCTTTTAACATCTGTGTTGTGAAGTGAGGTTCTTTATCAGCTATTTGATCAAAATCATTTATGGGGGTTCTTGTTCCTACCTTCTCTTCCATTTAACAACTGTTATTCTCTTAAAAGAGTCTGAAGTCATAGCTTTAGGTAATTTTGAATGTACAAAGTGATTCTGATAAAACCCAAGTGTAAGGACATAAAGAGCACAGTTGCCTGTTTCAGGCACAGTCAGGGCCATAGAAGGAACTTGCCATAAGATAAGTCTCCACAGCGGGAGCTTGAGATTAACACAGAAGGGAGGAATTTGCAACAGGAAGATGCTATTTCCAGGCCTGGCAGACATGAGGTCTGTTTAGTGCATCCTGGTTAATGCATCCAGACAAAAATTCCTGCTGTGGCAAGCTGCGTGAAAGGAAGCAACTGCTCGTACCTGTATCACCAGTCGAACAAATATCACCTCAAGTTATGGGAATACACCTCCATGGATACCCTAAAGTTGGATTCTCTAAAGCTGGTACCCCCGTGCGATGCAAGGGCGCGCACTGCCAAGAAGCCCAGGGTGAAGAAGGACCAATGGGACACTGCTGGATCCATGGGTGTGGATGTACCTTCTGCTTGATCACCCTCTCTCACATTCTCTTACCTTTTCTATTCCTTTCTATCTCTCTACCTCACATTGATTGTTAAATAAAATCTGTGTTGTTGACTTTGACATATGATCTCATTTTCACCTTATTTTGGGCAAGAGGATCTCTCACTAATTGGATCTTAACATTAAATTGTTGTCGTGGGCAGGATCCCTTTGATATGCTGGTTATCAGTGCAGTGCAAAGCTATTGCAGTGTTTTCTGGTGTGACCTGGAGCTGGTTTTTTTTTCTCTAGGAGAAAGTCAGACTGACCCTCAGATGGTTAAGAGGGAGAAAGACATTAACCCTCAGTGAGCTAATGACTGATTCAAAAGGAATGACCTTTTGAAGGTCATTGGAAGGAATGACCTTTTGAAGGCTGAGTCAAATGGGGTTGTCCCCTCCTGATGAAATTAAAGGGATAATGCTAATCCTTCTCCTCACGGTGTCATCTGGACACATAACGATTGACATGATCCACAAGCACTGGCTGATAAAATTACAGTTCTTACAAAAGAACATAAACTAAAACCGGGCACAGGAAAGGCAGTTGTATGTTCTGGTTTGGTGCTGCCCTTACAGGAGCACAACAGGGGTCCTGGCTATTCAGAAATCTGAAAGTGAAATAAGATCTTTACAAGATTTGGTGAAAGAGTTGAACTGCTGGCTAAATGAGGAAAATGGTGAGGCTTCAGGCAGAGGCAGTGCCTGTTGCTGAGCTTGAAAAGAGGGTATGGGTGGAGCCATTGCTTGCTGCTGAGCACGATCGTATTGGAAAGTTTCAGGCATGGCTTTGGGATGCATATAAGAGAGAATTTTATGGGTTAAAATGGTGCCATATGCAGCTACTGAGATATCAGTCTGGCCATAAATCAGGTGAGACTGAAATCCAACAATTGGAATCCTGTCAATGCATCCCATGCGTTTGTGTTGCAGTTGTTTCTCATCAGCAATAAAATTTCTAATAGGTGTGGCAGTGTAACGTTGTGTCAATGCAATGGGACGCTGAGAAGCTGGGTGTGCAAACTGGATGGCAAGGAGTTAAAATCACTGGAGTAGATGGAGCAAGTATTATTTGCCAGGCTGCTAAGGTTAATTTATGGCTCCTGGGTAAGAAGTAGAAGTCTACTAACCCTAACAAATCCAGGGACTACAATGCATTTACTCCATGCAATACCTGCACCCCCTGATTTGAGGATTGCTGGGGTATCACGGTGCCAGATTTTTGCTTCAGCACAAAATGGAATTTCTAAAGTTTTAGCTGATGTGGCTCCAGTAACAGCTGCAGTACCCAGTATTGCAAACCTAACAGCCACAATACAAGGACCCACTTGCTGGGGCATTGATGGGGTGGTTTCACATTCCCCTTCCTTTTCTCCTGTCTGGCTGGTGCACGAGCTGAGCAGACAGTTGTAGTTTAGTTTATTACAGGAATTGAATGCTAATACTGCATCTTGAACCACTACTGAATTGGCACTTACCTGGAAGAGAGGTAATACACCTTTAAAAGATTCCCACGGGGTGTAGGTGTTCAACCACTATTGCACAGGCTGAACTTGTCGAAATTCTACAGTCTCACTCCCTCTGGCCATGAAATAAATCTGATCAGACCCCCCTGACAAAGTAGGGAGGCAACAACAGCAGTGGGGCAAGTGCTTCATGAAATAGAAGCTGAGATTCCACCTGAGAAATACCAAGTCCAAGCTGTTAAACAGCTTGAGCCCCTAAGGGATAACCTGTCCACACCAATCACTCTGAGACTTGTATTGTTTTATTTTTCCAGAAATGATACCAGGAATGCTGCCAGCACACCCCCACTGGAGATCATGAGTCACCCACTAGGGACGACTCCTCTCAGAATTACAGCACTGTGGTCCCCTCAGTCCTTCTGGGAAGCAGATTAACCACTTTGAGTGGGGGACTGGACAGTGAATTTATATGAGAAAGCTCACAGAAAACAGCCAAGGAGATACCGTAATCACTTTTCCCCTAGGCCCCTTTAAGTTTTTAGTTACTTGTGTGGTAGGCACAGGAATAGAATTAACACTCAGTGGGTTGTTCCTTCTTTTTAACAATTGGTCTGTAGTAGGCCGAATTTTCACTTTTTATAGGAACCTGCTAACAGATGAAATCGAGCTGTGTGGAACCGATGGAAGTTTTGATTGCCACCATACTTCATTGGTGCTTTTATCATAAGCAATTTATTGGGAGACAAAATATTAATAGGATTATATATGATAGATGGTTTTATGTATTGTTTGATTTTTGCTAAGCTTATTTTGTCTTTTTACCGGGAATAAAACAGTATGGGAAAAGCTTTTACTTTTATATTACGGATGTTTTACTTTGTCTCAACAATTGAGAGTTGGGGAATTCAACCAAATTTAGCCTGGGAGTTGGTACAAGGATTTATGCATATTTGTAAGCATACAAATCAGGGAATATGTATTACTCTTCCCAGTTTTGCCTCAAAAGGGTTTAGATTTATGATGATTTGACTAAATTTTTAGGAGATATTGACAAGTGAACTAGATAATCTTGACAAAACAAAATAACATGTTACATGGGAAATGGCTGAGTCCCCCTCTCTAGACCAGAGAGAGGGCATAGCCACGGACCTCAAATGGGACATGGGTGGAATACCAGCTGTCATGTAACTCTTCCCTGAACCATTTATGGAACCAAATGTTATCACTCATTAGGCATAACACTGCAAAATGCCACTTCTGTTCCCTGTGTGACAGTACCATGGTGGGTTTTTCCAGATCTCCGAGATTTGTATTCCCTCTTGAAGATCTGGTTGGGTTTCTCTTGGGTTTCCTACCACATGTCCTAAGGGCTTTTATCTTTACTTCATTTCTTTTGTTTATGCTAATTAATATGGTAACTACATACATTCTGTACTGCATGTGCATCTCAGTTGTGGGTGCAGCAATTTTAAAGGAAGTTCATGACCAGTAGTAAAGCGCAGTGTTTGTTTTCAGTCAGGATTAAATCACAATAGAGCTCTACTCTGTCCCCCAGAGCAATAGAGTATGGGCCCAGTGGAAGGATGTGTTTGCATGAAAACCTGTTGTATGAGAACTTTTTTGTGTTTTGCATGAGAACTTTTTATGCATAGATGGCCTAGTTGAAGGAACATACCCTCAGTAATGGGGCTAGATGTGTTTTCTGAGACCTTAACTTACAGGTCCAAGAAGTGTCCAAAAAGGCTTTACAAAATCAGTTGGCATTAGATACGTTGTTATTAAAGGAACAAAGGGTATGTGGAATGTTAAATCTCACTGAAACTGTGTGTTACCATTCACAATGCAGCAGCATCGATTGAAGAAGGCGGAGCCAACATGAAAGAAATCACTGCTAATCACTCCAACCCCAGGACTGGCTTCCAGGAGTTATCCCCAACTCCTGGCTGATGTCAGTACTCTGATCCTTGGGACTCGCAGGGTGGGGACACAGGCTAGTGAGAATTGGGTTGATGACTGTAATTGGATTTTGAGTGGTCGGGATAGCAGCTATTGTGCACTGTATGATTGCTTGTCTTATTGCTTCAGCTGCTTCTGTCTTGTCTTCTGCTATCCACTGTGTGCACATCACCCTTGTGGATAACCCGTGAACCAAGGAAAAGTCCACAGAGGACCATCTTTGAGCCACAGGGTGGTATAATAATACTTGTCTGACAAAGATCACCCCAAGTTCTGAGAGTGTGCCTCTGTGGATACCTTGCACTTGGACTGAATAAGAATGATCTGGGGACTCCCACCACTGAGAAGCCCAGGGTGAAGAAGGACCAGTGGGATGCCAGTGAATCCACAGGTGGTGACTGTCTTCTGCTTGATCGATCAATCTCTCTTCCCCCTGTCCCCCCTTTTCTGTTTCTTTCTGTCTCTCTAGCTCTGATGGTTAAATAAAATCCATATTGTTGACTTCAGTGTATGGGCTC
The DNA here is from genome assembly GCF_003945725.1 of Corapipo altera. Taxonomy (NCBI): domain Eukaryota; kingdom Metazoa; phylum Chordata; class Aves; order Passeriformes; family Pipridae; genus Corapipo; species Corapipo altera. The sequence continues at coordinate 5,587,704 of NW_020884909.1, read as the reverse complement.
GTTTGCACCTTAATTCAGGCAGATCTTAAGACCAAGTGATGAAGTTCAGTTTTAAACTTCTACTTAATAATAGCAGTTTTGAAATCATCACTTTTAATCGCTTGGAAATTACATTTTGCTGCTGCATGAAGTATTGATGACACTGAGGATAATATCAAACCTCTGAGAACATTTATTGGACTTTCTGTGTTAGGTGGCAGAGACGTGCAGTTCAATTTCATAACTTTTGTGTGACAGTCTGTATGATAACTACTAATACTGCCTAACAATTTCTTCTTAACATCTAGTCATGATTCTTTCTGTAAGCAGTCCTCTGACTATTTATGAAGTCTGCCAAAGAACAAATGTGGCTCACTTGTTACCACTTTTAAACTTCTGATTATCCTATCCTTAATTGTTTATCCTTATCATATGATCTTAATTTTGCCCTAGAAGAGAAATCTCTTTATGAGAAGACTTTCTGTGCATTGATCCCACAGATTTGTGAACTTCAAGAGTATGGTTTCCTTACCATAACTGCACATTAAGGCTTCCTACACAACAATTTCTTGAAGTACTTGGACAGATACTGGCAAGTTAATAATAATGGAGTTTTTTACAGGATTTGTTGAGACTCTCACCTGCATGCAGTGAACTGATACTTCCAGGTCTCTGATGGATCAGGCTTCAATTTCTGCTTTTGTTTGCTTTGATTTGTTGAACAATTTGTAATAAGGCCTTTTTTTTTTTTTTCTGCCCTGCAAAAAGAGCAAAAACTATACTGGGCTTTTATAACCTTGAAGGTAGAAAACAGTTATCTTATGATATGTTCATACATACTTACTGTTTTGAGTCATGTGTTCACATATGCTGAAATTGTTATCCAGATGAAAAGTTATGCAAAGAAAGCAAGGGATTTCTAAGGAATTCCCAAATAGCAGATGAGAACACTCGTACTGGGCAAACAGATAAAGATCGTATGAAAATTGGTGTGAAGAAATAGAGAGGGGGAAGAAATAGTATGAAACTCATCACTACAGTGCTGCTAATGTGGTCAACAGTTATGGCCAATAATCTGTAGCAGTTTTAATCTACATTAGGGGGAAAAAAAAAAAAGCTGAATTATACGTGAGACCTTTCTGTGCTTTCACAGTGCAGATGTCCAGAGAGCTGTTTCTCAGATTGCCATTAGACTCTGCCAGGGTAGCAGCTGACCTGCTGTTTGAATCATCTCCGGGCAGTGTTTGTCTGGGGCAGTTGACTGTTCACTCTGCTTGCACTTGTGGCCTGCTGAGTAAAGTCTTTGGTCCGTGTAAGTGCAGTGGATGTCATGGGGTGTCCTGTGGAACTGTTTTTATGGTAAGCCACTTGTGAGGACTGTCACTTCTTGAGGGCGGAATTCCACATTTGTGTTGGATGTGGAATTTGTACCGTATCCTGAAGGCTAACATAGAATATCAAGCCAGTCAGATGAGAGTCATGTGACCTGAATTCGTAGTTGCCCACAAAGTCTGAAATAATCCTTTGATTGCAGTAGGATTTAGATGCACTTTAGAAAGTGACAACTTGGTGTATTTCGAAAGAGTAGGCATTGGATTCTAGATGCCTAAACATTCCAAGAATGCTCTTTGGAGAGTCTTTGCCTCCTAAAGCTGAGCTTCCATAATCAGTTTTGGTGATGTGGCACCAGTTAGATCTATGGACTGTTATCTTGGACTGGAATACATTTGGGAAGTCTCACATTTTACAGTTACTTTTTCACTTATGAGTTTTATTAATTTTTAAGTATGTAGCACGTATATGTGAATAAGACAAATGCTCTGTGTACTTCTTTACATAGTGCTTAGAATTTTGAAATTGATCTCTCTCCCAGTCATCCAGGGCTTTTCAAAGAGCATCTGCTCCTGCCACCAAATTATGTCCCAGTGTGATACAGTGTGTTCTTCCTGCAATGTAGAGCAGTTGTCCTGTGTGGTAATGTTGAATGTAATTACTCTGTGTTTTGGGGGTTTTGTTTGGTGTTTCTCTGTAGAAAGTGAACGGTCCTATTTCCTTAGTTTTTTTGTTTTTCATGCTACTGGTGGATGAGTGCTCTAATGCAGACAAGAAGACATTTATTTTCTGTGCTTTGAATCTCCCACAATAATGGGGGATATTAAACAATGCATACGTATTTATGTAACCATAAGGGTAATGTAGGCGAGGCTGAAAAATATTTACACGCTTGGAAGAAGTAACATCTTTTTAACATTTGTACTGTAACTATTTTTTTTTTTTTTTTAATCAGAAATAGCTGATTTAACATGGGTGCTGGAGAGTCCTGTGCTCTCCTGATCTCTTTACTGGTGTTTTTATTGCAATTTAGAAGTGTAGTGAGGGAGTTCTGAATGTTTATCTTGCAAGATAATACTCTGATCCTGGGAATGTGTTAATTAAGTCTCTGAAATTAAAGAAGATAAGCAAGTTTGTTTAAAATATTGTTTCATAATACTGACTGTAATGAAGTTTTTACTGCTGCCTTTACAAAGTGGCTCAATTATACAGTCAGAGTTTATATCAAATTACAGCCACTGCAAATCTTAAATGCTAAATTGCATTAAGTGAGACAGGCTGCTTTAATGATATGGTATGAGGAAAACATAGTGGAAGTAAAGAACAAACTATAGTGTGGTCTCTTAACATTTGCTAATTCAAAAGGAAAAAAAACAAGCCGGGAGACAGTGGAAATTACACTTTCAGGATTTCTCTCTGGCTCTTCTTTCCATTTATTTTGTGTATGTGTATGTGTTGTGTAAGAACTTTAAAATTCAGTATTTGTGAGTTACCATTTACATGTGATCTTGTAAAACTGTACTAATGCTTCAAGTTAATGAAGATAAACTAAAAAAAAAAAAATCAATCCACTTTTCATTGTTTCTAACTAATAGAGCAATGGTAAGGACATATGTTAAAAGGCAGTTTAAATAAAACTTGCTGAAACTGTTGCCTGAGACAGAAAACTTCTAAAAGAGGTAGTGTCCTTTGTAAAGCTACCTGTCTTAATCCTGAACCTTTGGGATAATTCTTCAAAATAATTCCTGTCACAGTTGTTACTGTACTACGGTGCCTTCTGGCACCACCTGGTGGGCTCCAGTGTTTTTACTTGGCTACCTATAACATTCCTCCTGTATGCAGCTCCCTGCTGAGAGCTTCCACTGCTCTGGCAGCAGGAACAGACCTGAGAAGATGTGAGCCTGCCCCTTTTGTCAGAGACTGTATAATCTGAATACAAGCGACAGGTGCTATTACCATCCCTCTCCTTCCAGGTGTTTACCTGGAAAGCATTTCCTCAGCAAATTGTTTCCCTCTGTGTTCACCGTGGTAGAATTTAGGTGTACTGTTAGGAGTGAGGCACTTAAATTTGTGGGTTTGGCGTCAGTGGCACTAATTATCACTGCTTTTGTGCTACTAACATCCCTCTTCAGTGGATAGTGCGGTCATGAAACGGTAAACAGCATCCTACTGTGTGTTGCAGTGAAATGCATGCAATCTTGTGGAAATGCAGGCATGAATGATAACTAAAAGTTTAGCTAGGGAATTATTTTAGGTGGTTTATGAGTTAAAAGCTCATGTAAACATTTTAATGTTTCCAAACAACTAACTTTGTAGAGGTTCACAGTGAAAACTGCAGCCTGTGCATGTTGGATTTTCCTTTATTTCCCTTTATGCTGCAAAAATTATTTTTTATGTATTTTTTTATTATTTTTTTCTGTCTTAATATCCTGTCTTCCTGCCTAGTCTGATAGTATGATTGTGCTATTTTCATTAAAACTCGTATGGTTGACAGTTTGTAGGGCTAACACTTGATATTCTCTGAAATACTCCACAATAATTAGAGCACTATCAGACAAAGTAGTCATTTAATTTCCACATGGTTTTTTTTTTTAAAAGTATGCTGTGATGTGGAAAAGTTTGTAAAAAACAAGCAACACCCCTGGACTGGTGAGTAGCAGCTCACAAGTCAAAACAATTTGTCTTTTAAGTGAAAACTGCAGCTGCCCCGATGGTGACAGCAGGATGGTGACCTGTGCTGTCGGGTGTTGAGGAAATGGGTATCTGTCCTTAAACGACATAAATTTTGTTTTCAGAAAATCAGGTTTTATGCCTTCTCAGTAATATCTTCAGAACAGTCAATGTGCAATTGCAATGTAAATTTAATTCAGAATGCTAGTGTTAAGCTCAACTTTCATCTTCAGTAAGGTTTTGAATTAGTTAGTAGCTTAGTTTCTAGAAAATCAGCTTGAAAGGCTGAATTACATTTTGACTTCAGTAGCCTTATGTTCATGCATAGGTTCAGAGAGCAGAGTGAAGCACTTAGTATTAAGTGCTAGCATATGAATTGTGACTTTTAAAGGATTAGGAATAAATTTTGCGGTTTAGGGGTATGATGTCAAACTTGTGGCATAGTAATGATTGGGGACATTCCATTAAAAAAAACAACTTAACTGATAGAAGACCTTATCCTTTGAGGTGTTACAGTTATCTTTCTAAACATAGCTATCTAATCAGTGCAGTCAAAATACTTTATATTTTTGCCATGAACTAGAAATAATGTGAGGGGGAATTATATAATACAGGTGTTTAAAAATATTTACAGCTTCCTTGAATAATAGAGTAAAAGGGTATGCTATTTCCTAAATGTGAAGAATTTTTGTGTTTTGCGTATTTGTGGAGGTGGTGATGATTTGGTTTATGTTTGGGGGGGTGCTTTTTGGTTTTGTGGGGTGTTTTTAGAGCAGAATATATAATACAATATATAATATCTAATACAAGATTGCAGTTGTTTCTCAACTACCAGCTCTTCTGGAGGAAAAAAGTGGATCTCTTCTATGTTTGTTTACCTGTGAGACTGAATATGGGAGTGTATCACAGCAGTGCTCTGAATTCAGGGTTTGGCTTTTCATAATCTGTGATGTTTCTGTACTGAAGTATTTTAATCCATAGGAAAATATTTTTGAGTCTGGTAGCAAAACCAATCCCTATGCTGTTTCCAGGAAAGTAGTTAAGCAGGCTAATTGCTTCCTATTACATCTTCAGGTGCTTTTAAGAAGTTGGGTATTATTGCCCTGCTGTCCTTTAGCATCATTATGTACACACTGGTAGTTTTCAGGAAGAGATGAAATCTGGAAAGAGTAGCAAGTTCCTGTAAATAAATTTTTAATTTCACTGGTTCTTATGAATTGCTGCTGTGAATATCTTTAGTTAGCTCTTCCTAAAAACTGCAGATTGCTGAGCGTTTGTCTTCCTATTGCTGTTTCTTCCTAGAGGTATTTCTCTGTGTTGCTTTATCGTTCCTAGAAGTTAACGGGTGGGATTCTTGAAGGAATTGTCAAGTGTGAGATGGAAATGCATTTTTCTGCTTAACAGCTTTACCATACCTCAAGGCATGTCCCTGCTGTGTTCCCTTATGCAGTAAGGCACAAGCTTAAGGTACACTTTTTCCCTCGGTTGGATCACTAGTTAAGGGAATTCTTCTGGTTTTAACCCTTGTATGAAAATTGACAACAGCTTCCAAAACTGAAATAGAAGATGGAAGACCTGTACTGATTCACAGATAAGAGAGAACATGATTGCAGCAGTGATATCTCTTAAGGAAATGATCTGATCTCACTTGCTTTAATTGTGGGCAACACTGAACTAGTGAATTATTCTGCATAAATTTCCAGAAACCTTACTCTTAAATAAATTAAACTGTAATTATTCAAAAATATTTTCTTTTTTCAGGTGGCGACAAATTTCTGGAAATAAATCCTAGAAGGGACTTTTAAAAAGTTGTCCTCACCTCCCTCATCTAGAGGAATGTGATGACTAAATAAACACTCCAGAAATTTGATGAGTTTAGTGGTAGAGAGTTGCCAAAAACTTCATCAGATCTATGAACAATCAACTTACTTGACAAACTGGTGGCTTGAGCAGTCATTGCAGTGGAACATCCTGTTGAGTGTGAAAACAAGCATTAAACTGAGACTTAGTTAAAAGAATATTTTTTTTTTTTCAAATTAAGCTTCTAAAATACTTCACCTGTTTTGTTTTTCAGAGTACTGTAATTGAAAGTGCATCTTCTACATTTGAGGAAGTATAAGTTTGTGATTGAATGGTGGGTTAATAAGTAGTCTTAATTCTAAGAGTGAGAAGATATCCTGGGAGTTGGGAAGAACTGGATTTTCACCCTAGTCCAGCAGCTTTGCTGCTCACTTAAACACAGATGAATGAAGACCCCATTTGGAAAATCACCAGGTCAGCGGTCCAGAGCTGATGCAGGTGAGGTATTTTTTCCGGGTGGTTTTTATTGGTTTTAAGGGATAACAGTAATCTTACTTTATTGACCTTTAATATATGTTAATGATTTTATGCAGATGTTATTATTCTTGTTTTTCAAGAACCAATGACTTTGGTTCTAGAAGCCAATAAATTGAAAAGATGTACAAAAATTTAATTTAGCAGTACAGACACGACCTTCATTTTGTGTTGCATCGAAAGCTACGATCAGTGACCTGTAGGGTCATGTCAGTCCCCTGTAGGGAAACATGATGCAGCATATTTGTTGTCACCAACCATTGTAAAGTGAAGCTTTTATGAAATTGTCAAGAAACCAACCAACTGCCATATCTAATTGAGAAAGGTCACTTAACTTTTAAAATACCCAAGCCATAGTCCATTCTGGTGCTCTCAAATGCTCATCCATTGAGAATTGGAGCAACTGATACTGGAAGATTTCTCTGTAACCCTTTGGGAACTTTCAAACCTATATTTTACCTGTGACTGGCTTACAATTTGCTGTCACTCACTTGAAACATTTACTGATTCCAGAGGTAACTACAGTGGTTTCAAAGGAGAGACCCAGGACAAAGTCTTGAACACTTATTTTCCATGAGTTTTCATTCCTTCAGCTGATGAGTGCTTTTGACACCGTCAGAATGCCTGTGGGAGTAGAGGTGTATCTCTGAGAGAACAGAAGGGAGAACAGGTTTGGGACCTGGTCCTTAAGCTCAGTCTTGTTGACTTCTGAGCATTAATGCGGCGCTGTGCCCAAGTGGCATTAGGTTTTCTAGGAGAACTGGCAAGTTTCCAGGAAAACCGACAGTTTTCAGAGAACTGGCATTAGGTTTTCCAGGAAAGTGTTAGAAGAATTTTCTCTGACCACTCCAGTGTGACATGTAATGAACAACAAAAACTACAACACGTGAAACTTGTGTAGAGGATGATTATATGGCTGGATTTCTTTTTTCCTAAAATCTAAAACATTAAGCTAGGACATTTTACTTATATTTGTTAAGAAAAAAAATTGCTTCCTATTTGGTTCTTTTTGCTCTTTAAACAAAATAAATTAAAAAAAAATGACGTACGTATTTTAGGAGTCACTTGTTCAATTGTTTGTTCATTATAGTATGTCCCGTAACTGGCACTATGCCAAATTTGCCATTGAAATTGACAAACAGATTTCTTGAGATGTCATTTTTGCTTTTTAATATGCCTCTGCAGAAGTTAAAATTTGTCTTTTGTCTTTTTTACTCTTAAATGGGTAGTCCTTAACTTACATTGAGTTGATTAGCATAGTATCACTGTCATTTAAATACACCCCATAAATCATACACATTTGGTCTGTCTCTGCTCCTGGCATACTTGTGGCCTAGGCTTGGGAATTTGTGGCTTTTGGTCACTTGCTGTTACGTTCTCAAGGAACACAGCTGCTGACCTCCTTGCTGTGTAGGGTTAAGGTTGATCATATTTGGTCTCCTGAGGGCAGACAACTTGTACTGGTACTCTGGAGCTCTGCCTGGGTATGGGCAGGGGCTGACCAAGAGGGTCGGGTTAAAGGGAGGGAGGGACAGGTGACACATCAGTGGGTACCTGCTGCAGGCCTCCCATCCAAGGAGGATGGAGCAGATGAGAAGCTCTGCAGACAGATAGAGGCTGCCTCATGTGCACAAGCCCTGGCCCTCATGGGGTACTTCAGTCACCCCAGTGTCTGTTGGAGGGACATCACAGCATGGCATAAGCAATCCAGAAGATTCTTGGACTGCTCTGATGACCATCTGATCCTCCAACTGATAGAGGAGCCAATGAGGACAGGTGCTGTGCAGGGCCTGGTTCTCACCAAGAAGGAGGAGCTGGTGGGGAATGTGAAGCTCATGGGCAGCTTGGGCTTCAATGATCATGAAAGGGTGCTTTCAGCAAGGAAGGTGCACAGGAAGCTCACTGCTCTAGGTTCAGGATATCAGACATGGGTCTCTTCAGGAATCTACTTGGTAGAGTTATCATGGGCTAAAACCCTGGAGGCAGGAGGGGCACAAGAAAGGTGGTTAATTTTCAGGGACCAGTTCCACTCAAGCTCAGGAGCAATGCGTCCTGACAGGGATGAGGTCAGGCAAAAACACCAGGAGGCCTGTGTGGATGAACAAGGAGACCAGGGAAAGTATGGGCTTTCTGGAGGGAAACAGGAGACCTGGTTGCCTGTGATAGAGGTATTCAGTGACTTTATCTCAAATCTTCACCAGCAAGTGCTCCAGCCATGTCTTCCAAGTCACAGAAGGCAAAGGCAGGGACTGGAAGAATGAAGAACCGCCCACTGTAAGAGAAGAGCACATTCAAGACCATCTAAGGAACCTGAAGGCGTGCAAGTCCATGGGACCCAGTGGAACTAGCAGAGAGAGTGACACTGTCCATCAGATTTGAGAAGTCATGGCAGTCCAGTGAGGTTCCCGCTGATTGGGAAAAGGGGAAACATAATCCCCATTTTTACAAAGGGAAAAAGGGAAGATGCAGGGAATTACAGGCCAGTCAGTCTCGCCTCTGTGCCTGGCAAGATCGTGGACTTAGATGTTCCTGAAAACTATGCACGTGGTAAATAAGGAGATGCTTGGTAACAGCCAACATGGCTTCATGAAAGGCAAACTCTGCCTGATGTAAAAATATTAAAATATTTCCTTGAAATAATGGATGGTCACACTTAGAGTTGCAGTCAGCTGGCTCAGTTTCCAGGTGGAGACCAGTGATGGGTGGCACTTCTCAGTGATCCCATTACGACCAGTGCTGTTTAATATCTTAGTGACAGGGACAGTGGGATGGGGTGCACTCTCAACAAGTCTGACAACAAGACCAAGGTGTGTGGTGCAGTCGATACGCACCACAGGAAGGATGGAAGGAAGGAATGCCATCCAGAGGGACTTTGACAGCCTTGATAGGTGGGCCTGTGCAAACCTTGTGATGTTCAGCAAGGCCAAGTGCAAAGTCCTGTACCTGGGTCAGGGCAGTCCTGCGCTTAAATATGGGCTGGACAGCAAATGGAACACCTGAGGGTATTGGTGAATGAGAAGCTTGACATGACCTGGCAATGTACACTCGCTGCCCAGAAGGCCAACCACATTTTGGGGTGCATGACCAGCAGGGTGATGGGGATGGTATTGCCTCTCCAGTCCATTCCAGTGAGACTCCACATGGAGTACTGTGTCCAGCTCTGGGGCCCCCAGCGTAAGAATGATGTGGACCTTTTGGAACAAGTTCAAAGGAGGGTCAGAAAGGTGATCCCAGGGCTGGGGTACCCCCTAAAAGGGCAGGCTGCAGGAGCTGTGGTTGTTCAGCCTGGAGAAGAGAAGGCTTCAGGCTGACCCAACTGTGCCCTTCCAGTACCTGAAGGGGACCTAAAAGAGAGCTGGACAGGGACTATTTGCAAGAGCACATAGTGACAGGACAAGGGGGAATGGATTTAAACTGAAAGAAGGTGAGTTTAGATTAAGTATTAGGAAGAACTTCTTTACTGTGCAGGTGATGAGACACTGGAACAAGTTGCCCAGAGAAGCTGTGGATACCCCATCCCTGGAAGTGTTGAAGGTTGTGGCAGTAAATCTGCAGTATATGAGAAAACTGCGGTTTAAACATGTTTCAAAATGGCTTTTTGTAGTCTCTTTGCTAACTCGTGCTTTCTTCTTCCCAACACCCCCCACGACAAGTGTTATCCCATGCAGGAATGTCCTGAGAAGATATCCTGAGGTGTTCTCATTGGCCCCTTTTTAACCCCTTCCTATTGGTTGTTAACCCCTTCCTGCAACCTGTAATTAGTTACTCTGTGGATCCTCCTAACCCTACAAATGTAACCCCCCCCAACAATAAACTCTCTCTTACCTCCTCTCCACACCCGTGTGCTGTCTCTGTGCCAGCCATGGAACCACGTGGGTTGTGGAAGGAGGGCAGGGCACCTCTCCCCTCCAGGCTCAGGGCCTGAAGAAACCCCTGATGCTGGAGTTCCCTTTCCCTATCCTTCAAGACGTCGGAATGGTTCCTCAGATGGAAATGGAACTAGAACTGGGTCGCTCCACACCATGGGGGAAAGAGACCCAGAGAAGGTCAGGCTGGATAGGGCTTTGAGCATCCTGGTCTAGTGTCCCTAGCAATAATAGAAAAACTGATGTTGAAGGAATTCTTCTGGACCAAGAAAGATTCTGCAGGCAGATAATTCTACTTTTGATCTTCTTATTAGAATATGCTAAACATAAGGATTCTGTACTGTTCCATCCCCTTATCTGGAGCTGCTGTAGAGGACAGAAGCTCTTCTTCCAATTTTTCCAAGTGTCTAGCCAAGCAATTCAGTAGTAAAACCTGAGCTGTCTTTAAAAGGAGTTTACACATCTCCTTGAGACTTTACTGAATTCTGACAGTGGAGGTTGAATTGTGGCAAATAGGCATTTGGTCGGTGCGAGGGTGAGTTTCACATTGCATCTTCAGATATTTACTCTTGATATTTATATTAAACATCAGAATGCCACAGCTTCATTTATTAAACTGGAAGCTATCTTAGGTAGCCTGACTTGAGATGACGAATAGTGCTTTGTTGTCTTTGTTGGCTTTGGTTTAGTGCTCGCTACATCAATGAAAAAGTTGAATCGTATCAAAAATATGAGGTTCCCAAGGGAAGAAGTTAGCAAACAAGGCAAATTCCCCTTCCCAGAGGTCTGCGTAGCTTCTACTGTGTATTTATTGCAGATGCTGTAGTAAAATCTTCTTTCCATGTAAGTGTAGTGTTCCTGTTCTTCAATTTGGAAGAGAAATGCTTTTTACCTCCCTGCTTATGCACAGGTGTCAAGAGTCCTTGAGCAGAGGACAGAAAGCAAGTTCTTGTGCTGAACCATTCTATTATTTTGTAGTGTTTTTAATTACTTGAGCTAGTTTAGCCAATATCTTACTTTTCTCTCATTAGCCAGTAATGTAAAACATAACATGTCTGTGCTCGCATTCTGGTGTTGCAATGTCTCTGTTTCATATGAACAGTTCTCTTTTTCTAACAGTTTTTTTAAATAAAACATCACCATATTTTTATCAAAACATGTTTTATTATATTGTGTATTAGTAGAATGCAGCCACCTCATATACAGAAGAGGGAGAAAGCTTTTTCTGGAGGTCGTAGTAAAGTCCAAAAGTTTTGTGGGTTTCTAATCAAACTTTATGCAATACTTTTTTTGTTTTCCAACTAAGTTCTTACAAACACGCAGTTTAATTATTTGGTCTTGTAACAGTCAAAAGTTGCAAGTAGAATCCTTACTGGAGTAATTGGCAGCTGTAGTGGGTTTCTGCAGCTGGATTTTGGGAGTGCAGGGCTACAGCAGTGGCTTCTGTTAGAAGCTGCCAGAAGCTTCCCCTGTCCCGTGGAGCCAATGCCAGCCAGCTCCTGGAGGGACTGCCTGCTGCTGGCCAAGGCTGAGCCAGTCAGGAGCAACAGTAACACCTCTGGGATAACATGTTTAACACGGAAGATCGTGGCACAGGAAGAATTCCAGCCAGAGAAGAGTGAGAACATGGAAACAACAATGTAGGCACCAAGGTCAGTGCAGGAGGGACAGGAGGTGCTCCAGGAGCCAGAGCTGAGGTTCCACTGCAGCAGGGTGAGGCAGCTCAGGTTCCCCTGCTGTGCCCCTGCAGCCCATAGAGGAGCCCATGCTGGAGCAGGTGGATGCAGGAACCTTCAGTTGTATTTTCTCTCCCCTGTCCAGCTCAGGAGAGGAGGGATAGTGCAGCTTTGGTGGGCACCTGCCATCCAGCCACAGTCAACCCACCACAGCTTCATGAACATGTTGCCCATGTCTGTCTCTGCAGAGCCTTCTCCCATGGTAGCAGATAGCAGGTCACGGATCAATCTTAACATGACATGTTTGTATTCTTTACATTTTTACATTCAAAACAATGACTTTTATGTAAGTTTTAAAATTATTTTTCAGTAATTCCAACATCTTTTATATGTAGGTCATGCAGGAGTGTCTGCCAGCATGATGAAGAAGAGGACTTCCCACAAGTAAGTTGTTAATATTTTTGCTGAAGTATAGCTCTCAGTAACTGCAAGCACTGTTCTAGAAATATATCTGTATTGTTCCACTCACTTTGTTCTTGAAAATCATGTGGAATAATATTCAGTCTATATATGTGTGTAGAGTCAGACTTCTAATTCTTTCAGGAGGGGGGTAGGAAAGAAAGCCCCACAGATAAAGACTTAAAACATTGTTTTGACTGTTAATGTGGTATTTGTCTTTAATGCAATTTTGCAATTCTTTCTGGAATCCATAGAGAAGGATATGCAAGCCCAAAATCATCCATGTGTACTGTAGGATGTCTTTTCTTTGGCACAGAGTTCATGCATTGTCACCAGGTCAATAGAAACTGCAAATCATGCTTATTGATAACCCAGTCTTGATGTAATCTTAGACAAATCTAATCTTGTATGCACTATAACTGTAGTTTTGGAAAAGATTTTTCTTTTTTTTTTTTTTTTTAAATAAAGAATATACTGAAATACTTCTGTAAGGAAGCTGCTATTTATGTGAGAAGGAAGGATACCTGCTTGTGCTACACTTTCATGGCATGTATTTTTCCATCTACAACATTTGTACATAGTAGCAGCTGAACATTGGTGAGTAGCTGTGTGAAAATAGAGGTAATCTTCTGGGTATAATTGGTCTTAGATGTCATATCTGGCTGTATATCTGGTGGAAGAAATCTAAGCTGGGTAAGTGTGAAACTTACTAAAATGTTACTAGCTGCATTTTAAGTATAAAGTCGTATAGTGGTATATCAATCAAAAACAATTTGTTCAGCAGGTGTATTTTCTATGATTAACGTAGTTAATCACTGCTAAACAGTGTTAACTGTTTCCCAGAAACACCACCTGATGTAAAACTACTCTAATCCCTTCCACCAGCTCATCATTATCCATTCTTGTCTATCTTCATAGAAGGCAAAGAGAAACATTTGTTTGTCTAGGGACAGGTAGAGTTGGTTAAAATTTAATTTCTCTTGTTCTCTTTCAACCGCTCAGAGAAAGGAGTGTATGATGGGAAGACTATCAGAGGTGGGTTGCCTTTCGTACTTGAGGGTGGCTAGATTTGTCTTTACTGTTGTGTTAATATACACTTATTTTAATAAATAGGCTGTAAATTTCATAGCATAAAGGCTTTTGTGGGACATGAGAAGTTTTGATCCTAAGTGTTATAATTTTGAGGCATTTAACTTGAGCATCCAGCTAAGTTTTATGTTAATTTAGCCTAGTTCAATTGTTTATTATTTAGTAAAGGTTTTTTGTATGAAGCCAAGATGATTTATTGTGTGCCTCTCTGACTTGTCTGAGAATGAGGCAGAGTAGTAGAGAATTATTTATATTTATAGTTATGAATGATGATGTAATACTATATGCTGATACTACTCTGAGCCAGTACGAAAGACCATGAGTTAGTAATGCACACTTTGTCACTGATCTAGTTATTAATTTAGTTGCTCTCATTTAAAGAAAAAGAGGAAGAAGCCTGCTGGCACTCAAAGGCCGTTTAGATTTTGAATCAGCTTCAGAAGGTTTGCAGCAGAGGAAGGAACAAGGCAAGACTCAGTAACTGAGGATGTGATAGAATGAGCAGTGTGGATGAGCCTTCTGAACTCTTCTTTCCTAAATGGTAGTGAACTGTTGAGCCTTTTGGAGATGGTTCCCATGGGTATAGGGCAGTTCTTCCAAGAGCTCTGTCAGTGGGTAGTGGTGATCTCTGCTAGTAATGAAGCTGACCTCACTGGCATCAGATCAGTCAGTAGACTCCAGGATCTCATCCTTTCCACCCTTGGTGCGTGAGGAAAGAATACAAGAAGTACAACTATGAAAGTCCTTTCTTTATAGGATCTCCAGATTTCATGTAGTTGGCAATTCAAAGACTTTGAGGTTCAGGTCATACCTGCTGCAATTTAACTACAAGTGAACTTAAACATTTTGAGATTTTGATCTCACTTTATGCTAAAGTAGTTCTTGGTTTTTGCAACATGTGGAGCTGAGATTCACAACTGAATGATGGCTTTTGAGGGCGTACAGAAAGTGCTTTAAAACTTCTGTCTTAACCTAATGTGGCTCATAGTCTGAATATTATGAAAAGTAGTTAATAACAGTCTCTCATCACCGTTCTGCCATTAATGATAGGCTGTAATAAGATCACAACCGCATTAAGTTTTGGGTCCTATTTTTAATAACTTTTCTGCTTAGCATCATGAAAGACTTGAAAGTGTCCTGACAACTGCTGCTGTACTAACTACCTTTATAATGTCTTACAGTTTTCCTCCCAGTTTTTCACAGTTGTGCATTTTTGACATATCTGAGGGGTGTGGTTTTCTTTCACCCTTCTGGGTTTGGTTTTTTTTCCTTGTGGTGTTTTTCTGAGGTGAGATGATCAGGAAAAAAGAAAACCAAACCATCAATCGACCCTAAGTGGATTACTTTATAGGTTATTGGGAATTTCTGTTCTCCTTTTTAAAGCACAACTCTCTGGTAATGGTTGATTTTTCTGCTGCCAGTCCTGTGCAGTTCTGCACAATGTTGGTTTCCCTGGTAGCAACTGCCAAATAAAAGTTTGTGTGAGGACCATATAAACACAGCATTAAAACCTGGAGAGGTTTCTTTCAGGCTGTGCAGTCTATAGTATCTGGCTCTGATAATGAAACTTTTCCACATAACTAAGGTTTACTTAACAGCTTACAACTTGCAAGATAAAGAAGAGGATCTGAAACTTTTGGGAATCAAAGGGCCGTTTATAATGAGGATGTGTCTGATGTGTCAAGCTATTTCCAGGACTTGCTCATTTCTGTTTCTCCTGGCTCCATGTTTTCCATGTCTAAATGTTCTCTAGTCTTCAAGAGCAAATCTCCATGGAATTTTAAAGATAATGCTAATGAAAGAGAGGGGAGAAAATTGCATTGGATCTTCTGGATATAGCATCACAGAAAGTTATGAATATTTGTGTTACTTGATGTATCACAAAAATAACACACTGCTAAGGAGAAGAGCGTTGGTTACTTGGTTGTCTTACGTGGAAGTACATTCTATATTATTTATTAATATTTAACAACTTACACTTACTTTCTTACCACATGTTCAGGATGCAAGAAGTAGGCTTTCCTTAGGAGTTTAGTGGTTTGACTGTCTCATTTCTTACAGTATGAACTGCTGCAAAAGAGAGTGAGCAGCTGTTCAGTAATACAACCTTCAGACAAAAATTTGAACTGCAGGTACACCTGGCAGATACTTGACTTGTAATTAAATTTGTAATGCATTTTGCTCTATGAGGCATTTTAAACATAGTTACTCGTTTGAACTCAGTTAAGTTCTCTTTTTCCATAATTTTTTTTTAGAATGAGTGTGAAACTTTTCGCCTTATTTTTCCAACTCAAAGTGGATTATGCTTTGTAGGCAGAAAGTAAAATTAACTATGAAGTTGAATATGAATAGTATTTTAATCTTTTTCAAAGGTGAGATGATTAGCAGCATAAACTGCTTAAACTAGATAAAGCAATGTCAGTTTTAACTTTTATCTTTAGTTGTTTTTATTCCCTTTAAAATGGAGCAGTGATTTGTTAGAACTACATGAATGAATTACATACAAAACAAACTGAATTTTACTGTGCCAAGAACCAGCTCTCCGATCTCATTTTGTAGAAGTAAAATATTACTGACACTTACAATTAGAAATACATATATATATATGTAAACTTGAACAGAATTGGAATTTGAAAACATGCTTTAGTTTTTGCATAAAATTAGAACCAGATTTGTGGGAGAGTCTCTCTTTACAGGAACTCCCACCTGTTCCAGTTGTCTGTGCTATCAAAGTTTGATCTTCAGAAAGCTCAAATGATCGCAAAAGTGAAATTTGACAAACCCCCGTGCTAAGATCTTCATGGTGAATTAAAGCCTGGAGGAGGTACAAGCTGCTGAAGGAATCGTGTGTCTTGCTTTTTATAGTTATAATTATATCTTTAGCATTAAGCACTCCAGTATCACATAGTGAGTGCATTATTCTGAAAGAGCGTTTCCAGGGTTTCAGTGGTATGGTTGTTGCCTTCTTTTTTTGGATCGTGTAGAGAGTTCTGAGAGAGCATTCATTGTTCCTGGAGATATTTTTCTTTAGACACTGCTAATCTAAGGAAGAGTGTTGTTTTCTGCAACTTATACTCTTCTGGATGTTGCTTTTAGGCATGCTAGTTGCGTGCATAGATTAATGCCATTGAAAGGATGTGTGCTACAAGTAGTAGCCCAAAAATTGATTTTACAACTAGTTGACATTCAGGAGAATTTTGTATACTGTCATAATGTCGCTCAGTTTCTTCCATTTGGATTCAAAATTGCCAATTCGTGTTTTTAATAACTGGATAGAACAAAACTTTTACAACAGTTTCAGTGATTTGAAACTGTCAAATAGCTTACATCACAGTTGATCAGAACAGCAACTGCTATTCACCAAAGGGAATTTCCATGCCAATTCCATGAAAATAGCAGAAGGATAAAAAAATATATTTAGTTATTTTCCACATAAAGGAGTATCTCTTTTGTGGCCATTTCCATTACATGCAGTTTTTCATTTCCCATATTAAAAGGAGCGATACAGAAGTGTTGTTGCTACCATGTGTCTTTAAAAATATTCTGAGTCAAAAATATCTGTAAATGAAGGAGGCTAAATTTCCTTCAGTTGAAAACAGGTTTGTTTTAGGGAAAAAACAACAGCTTGGAAGAATTTTAGTCAGCCACTGGTAATGTTTGCACTGACTTTTGCTTCCTGGGGCAGGAGTTGTTTACTGTTCTACAGAGAGCAACAAGCTAGTAAAGTTGTAATACTACCAGGTAACCTTGTGCTGTGAGACCTGATCAGGTGAGTTTTACTTTGGACATTCAGCGTAGCAAGGAGCAGAATAGTTCTTTTGGCTTAAGCAAACTAGTTTTAGAGTTTGCTGTTAGGAAACTGACTGTTTGAAGCACATAAAAAATGTTTCACTACTTTTTAGCGTGTTTTTCTTTTTTCGAATACAGTGGGCTATGCTTTACGCCCTAATTTGAATAAAGGTGCTCTAAGCTGTAAAATATAGTGTGATGTAAAAGCAGACAACTGCTTTCTGAAGTAGAATTTTGAATATGTATGTACTTGTTTAATATTAATGTTTGTATCTGTGCACAGAAAACATAGAAACAATGTGGGACCCAGCAAACCTATTTCTCAGCCACGAAGAAACATTGTAGGCTGCAGGATACAGCATGGATGGAAGGAAGGGAGTGGACCTGTAACGCAATGGAAGGGCACAGTTCTTGATCAAGTTCCTGTAAATCCCTCTCTCTATCTCATCAAGTATGATGGATTTGACTGTGTGTATGGACTAGAACTTCACAAAGATGAAAGAGTTTCAGCACTTGAAGTTCTCCCAGACAGAGTTGGTAAGCATTTTAGTTTTTTTCTCCTAAATTCGTATGCGTGTGACATTCATTATTAAATGTTCTCCACTAATCTCTGCAAACTTTTCCCCCAAGATAGCACCTGAACACTTGAAGGTTACTAGTCAATTTCATTTTTGTCTTATGGCATGTAATCTAAAATGCTCTTAATTATTTTTGATTCCACGAAGTTTTGATGATACTAGTGAGTGCAATTGCTGTCTTCAAGTAGCGTGCAGTATATTCTGTAGGGGTTTTTTTTGATTAACGTTTATGTTTCTGTTAAAATTTCAACTGTAAGACATCTTGGCTGTGGTGTCTATTGTGTGTGTCTAACAGTAATAATGTCACGTAAGTACATGAGGAAAACCTCGTGAGGGAAACCTCATGTACTTCCCCCGAGTACTTTTAATAATGTGAGGAAGGCATTTTCTAAATGAAATAACTTGATTAGTAATAATGCTTTTTGATGTTCAGAATTGGCACTGGATTGTTAAATGACAGTTTTTCAAACCACCAGGTTTGATGTTTACTCAAGTAAATACTAGTTTATAAATAGAATAAGCTATCCCTTCTTCTAAATGCAAAGCAATAGGTAGCAGTCTGTACAGTGGAATTAGGAGGAACCAAACCTCAGAGTTCCATTAATAACATCATAGAATTGTTCTGTGGTTGGCCTGTCTTTCTCTTCTCCTATCTGCCTCTTGCTGTGCAGTGTCTAGTTAAAATACAGAGAGTCTTTGCTGCTGTGGCCTCAGTTGATCTCCCTTTACCTTGCGTTATGATTGTTTCATCGTAGGGGGAGCACAGTAATACATTGATATTTTAACAACATTCTGAAGTTTTATAAGTCTTCAGTAGTAAACTCTCTGGAATGGACAGTGTTCATTTTGTGTATGAATTAACTAACTTCCCATTAGATGATTTGTGTATGAATAAGGGTAAAGATTTATTTTTCACGAAGATACATATCTGTGCTTTTGAATGAACTTGTGAAATGCTGTCGTTTCAGCTTCATCTCGAATTAGTGATGCCCACCTGGCAGACACAATGATTGGTAAAGCTGTGGAACATATGTTTGAGACAGAGGATGGCTCAAAAGATGAATGGAGGGGGATGGTTTTGGCTCGAGCTCCTATTATGAACACGTGGTTTTATATTACCTACGAGAAGGATCCCGTCTTGTACATGTACCAACTCTTAGATGATTATAAAGAAGGTGACCTTCGCATTATGCCTGATTCAAGTAAGTAGGCCAGTTACTCTGGCAGCTTTTTGTACTTGTCTGTCTTTATTTCTGGACAGAAGAGCTGACAAACAAACACCTTTTTTGTTGCTCCCTTTAATTTTATTCTTTTTAAGTATCACAGCTTTGTCTTAACTATTAAAAAGGACTTGAAATGTGTTTTAAGTCTGCTTTGGTTTCTTCCACTTTTGGGGGTGAGGGCAGGGAAAGCTTATATGCTTTCTTACCATTTAAGTACTAGTGGCTTTTAGTGCACTTTTCTCTCTGTGCTCTCCACAAGACTATTGACTGTTGATGCTTACCTGTTTTCTAAACAATTCTGAATATTTGCTTCCTTCCCTGAATGTGAATGCTTCCCAGATATTTTGAATTATGTCCTTGAGTCAATGATTGGATGTTAGTATTTCGGAGTAGTATTTCTCAAATCAGATTTTAGAATACCCGGAAGTAGTTCTGTAAATTTGTTGGAACTTGCCATAATACTATAACTAAAACTTCTAGGGTACTGTCTCTTCTGAAATATAGGCTTTGCATATGTTAGGAAATCAAATTGTAGAACATTTCTTTTAAGCTTTTTTTTTTTTTTGGTAAGGGAAAAATGTGTCACTGGATCTGATACTAAAACTTTGTCTAGGCTTCTAAGTGAAAGTATATGAGTTGAGCTTACATCTTTGCTGAGAAAGACTCTTCCCATAAAACTGATATTAAGAGGAAAATAACTGTGTGACAGTGGGACTGAAAAAAAAATTGGAAGAGAAACTTCTCAAGTTTGTGGAAGAATTTTCAGTGTGAATAGAAGGCAATCTATTCATCCCCTGGTGGGGGATTTTTGTCTTTTCAGAGTTCTTTCACAGCTCTCAGAAGTGAAAATAAAATGGGTGGAGTCTGTAAGGGATTCTTAATTCAAACTTGGAGCAAAGTTATTAATTTTAAAGCTTATTTCCAGAATAAAAACCACATCAGATTTGACAACTGCTTTAGAATGTTTCTTACTGGAATACAAACCACAAGTTTGTCTAAATAGGGAACAAGATAAAGAGGAGCTGAGAAGAAAGGTGTGGTTAGCTTCTAGTTCTCCATACAGTAATTTTTATTACCTTATTTCATACTTTTTCTGTGATTGACTTGTAGCCAGTCCCTTGGCAATTGGCCTGTTACAAATCACGTGTTCTGGTGTCCAAATTTACCATAGGGTTCATCTAAAATACAGGGATATTTCTGGTTAGGTTTTGCTACAGAGGAAAATAATATGGTTATAGGCTTTACCAACAACATTGTTCAAATATGGAGTCTAAAGCCCCTTTTAGTAAGGAGTTTGCACCTACCACTGTTTCAGAAGAGATGGTTTTGTTGCAGTGGCATGCATGCACTGAAAGTTTGAATAATATCTGTGGGAAGAGGGAGGTTTAGTTTGGCTACCTTTTTGCTAAGGAGGCCCAGTGTCTTTTCCTGCCAGTGGCTTAAATTCACTTATCCACAGCCATTTTCTATGACTTGTGCATAAGTGTTCCTGTCAAAAGATTTACTTCTCTTACCAATCAAAGTGCTCTTTTTGTCTTCCTGCAGTATTGCTTGAGAATTTTTTCTGCAACTACTTTCTAGAAGCATGGCAACTGTTAGGTGCTTGTCTTAACAAAATTAATTTTCTAAGTAATCTATTTACAACTTTTAATTAGTTTGTATGAGTTTTAAAGAAGACTATGCAGTTGTCTTCTGGGTTGCAACATTCTATTAATGTCTACTAAAGCTTGCTGGATTTATGTTACAGATGATTCACCTCCTGCAGAACGGGAACCAGGTGAAGTTGTGGACAGCCTGGTAGGCAAACAAGTGGAATATGCCAAAGAAGATGGCTCAAAAAGGACTGGCATGGTCATTCATCAAGTTGAAGCCAAACCATCTGTCTATTTCATCAAGTTTGATGATGATTTCCATATTTATGTCTACGATTTGGTGAAGACATCCTAGACGTCATCATGAACTTTTGCCAAATTTGTGGAACTATTAAATGTAAAATTTGTAGACACAAAGACTTGACTGCTTTCCAGTTTAATGAAAGCTTAAATGTCCCTGCGAACCCACAATCTCTGCCAGCAAAAAACTGTTTTGTTCTGAGTAATACAAACATGACACGTTTTGTGTAAAACAACTCCTTTTCTTGAAGGAAGTTAATATGTTTGGGCAGGAGGGAGTTAAAGCAAAGAACAGCTGCAAATTCAAGCTGTGTAAAGTTGATCTAGTATTGTAATCATTAATCTAAATTTTTTCATAGATTTTTACTTTTTCTTCAGCCTTGCACTCACTTGTTCAACTACCACATGAAAGTGTAGTTTGATATTTGATACGCCTTCTTTTGTAACATTAAATTTAATTTCCTGGATACTGGCAGTCCTTGTTTTCAGGGTTGGGACAGAGGTGACTTTCCTGAAAGGTTTAAACAGTTTGTGCAGCGTCAAGGAGTGCCTAACTCAAGTAACATCAATCTGCTGTGTTTCTACCCTTTATTTCAAATTTAGCTTTTTAAGAACTTGCAGTATGTGGAAATACTTGTGCATTTTTTACTAGTCACAGGGCAGTAGGATATCAAGTGTTTGAATTATGCACCTTTCAGTGAAAAGGCTTTAAACTGTAAAAATACATTTAATCTGTATAGCCAGTTAATTAGAAAATGCAGGTTAATGGCCCATATTTACAAGATGTAGGAACCAGTAAAATACATGCAACAAGGCTGCCTTGAATCCTAAATGTTGTACTTCTTTCTTTGTTATACACACTTCTTAGCAAAACCCAAGTGCTTGGTGCCACAACTTTAACAGTATATATGCTACTTCAGAAGACTTTAGACTACGCATTGGCATCAGTAGTCTCATTTAATATCAAAACCTAGCAACCTGAATGTTTGTGTGTGGACTTAGAAGCCTAACAGTAGTTAATATTTTACATGATAAGTACAATGTCACGCCAGGGGAGTGGGAGGGGGTGTCCTCTTGCATTGAAAATGTAACTTTGGAGAAGGAGAAGCATTTTTGTTGCCTTCTGCTCAGTCTGTTGCATTCCTTTGTGTTGGTTTGCTTTTAATCATTTCGGTTCAAGAAGGCATCTTCCCAATTTATTCTTTTTCTGGCTTTTCCACATAAGGAGTGTCTGGACAAATCTACAGTTTAAACCTGTTGTTGCCTTTTGTGGTGTACATTGTACTTGCTTTGAGATATGCTGTTAACATGAGCTTCATTCTATGAACACTAGAGTTCTGCATGCCAGTGGTGTACTATCTAATGGAAGCTGTAGGCAGTCTCAGTGGTTCAGTCATCTGCATTAGATTGTGGATGTAAATAGCAGCCCACAACTGCAAAATCCTTTCACGGTTTTGATCTTGCAAGATAGTTGTAAATGAAACTTAGGGTTTCTTAAGTGTGGCAGCTTTTAAAAGTATCAGAAACGCAACAACGATCCAGTACAGCAACAAAATTGTCATGTTACATTGAGGCAGAGCTCCGCAGGTTTCAAAGAACTGCTTCACAGGAATACAGTACATGAAGACAGACAACACTGTTGGTGGAAGGAACAAATACTCTGATATCCAACCATATGCCATTAGTGGAAGGATGCAGGAGAAGTGCTGTTAATCAGAGGACAGAGGTCTGGATGACCTCTGTTGTGGGTATTCTTGATATTGAAGACTCAGTGGTTTAAGCCCCTTTCTGTCCATTTTTTTTGCCTGATTTCATATTTTAGCCTTAAGGCTTGTGCCTCATTATGCTGTTGAATGGTAATAAATACTCTCCGTATAAATATGATACCTTAATTCTTTGTCCATCGCTACTATATTGCAGTATGTCCAGTATTTCATCATGGGCAACCAAAGGCAGGCTATTGTCTTTCAGTGAATAGCTTCTTGATGCAGTCCTTATGCAGTAAGTACCTGAGTCGTAAATGTTTCTTGTGTTTGAACAAAGTGAGCAGATTTGCAACACAGTGTTTTCATCCTGCAGATCTGTTGTGTTTTCTATTGACTCTTAAGAGTCCTGCATGTAAATCTCAAAGCTGAGCCTGGCTCCATGAGCCCAAGTCGATATTTGTGGCACAGGAATGAGTGAGTGTATTGACTTATACACAAGATACATGAATTACCTAGTACACTGAACTTTGGGCTATATATCTGAGGAATATAAGGTTTGTTTTGAAATATCTGAGGTTTAGGTCTACTGGAACAGTTTTAGCATTAGGCTTGCATTTGTGGGTTTTCTGCAAGCCTCTTGAATACACCATGTATTCTGCCAATTAGAGTATAATCTACAAACTGTTAAATTTAATGGTTGTTTTTCAGTGTCCCCATTGTCTGTTGTGTGGATATTTTCTTTTCACCTTTTTTTCTTTTTTTTTTTTCTTTTCTCTTTTTTTTTTTTTTTTTGATAGCTTAAACCACCTTTTTGAGGCTTGAGACTAATTCCACTCCCTGCCCATCTGCTTTGGGCTTTGTTTTAGGCTCATGTTTCAGATCTGCATGCAGTGCTTGCGTTACCCTGGTAACTAAATGTTGGTTCCTTGTTATAGGGGTTCAACATTACTTTCCAAAATCACATAGGGCTTGTGATGGCACAAGCCATGGATCTTTGTATAAAAGTTATTCATCTTTCACATTTACCTGCTGTAGTATTGTTGTATATTGTGTGTGTGCGTGTGTGTGATGTCAGGCTGCCATGTAAAACTTTCTAAAAAGGGAAAAAAACACAACTTAAATGCAGACCATCCTTTTTTGCATGCTTAGAGGGTTAGAACATTCAATGTAATGAACTAAAGTTGCATGTTAAAATGTTTAGGTTTTTGTTTTGTTCTGTTTTTATTTTGTGTTCAGTTTTTTGTGAATTTGCTTATTGTGTGGTTTAATGGTTGTTAGTAGGATTAAATGCACCGGTGAGACGAGCATAGTGCCAACGGAAGGTAATTTTCCAGTTGTATGTGTCATACAGCGTTTGAAGGGACCATGTATTCTGTTAAAGAAAAAATAAAATCTCACTTGAATAGCAAAGCATTACATTCTTCTTCTTTCTTTTGAGTGCCAAACCCTAAACTATGTTGGAGTAAACATGGGGAAAACCCTTTTTATTGCAATAGGTGGAAGCCTTCTCTAAATGGATTGTTTAAAACATGGGGGCTTTTATCTTCAGAGAGAAATAACTAGTTGGGTCAGGGAAATTAATTACAATAAAAACAGTTTCTGGTTCCTTGAAAATGCTGTGCATTTTGTATTTTACATCATTAGTGCAGTTAGGATGGTTCTTGGTATGTGTATAGTTCAAAGGTCTTCGTGTTCACATTTTCAAATTAGGTAGTGAATTCATCTTTAGAGCTTGGTTTCATTATTTTTATTTTATTTTGAACAATGTAGACAGTTCCCTGTTCTCTGCATTTAGAAGTATAAACACTTTAAATCTGTTACTTAATTCTGTAAGTAAT
Source organism: Corapipo altera (assembly GCF_003945725.1). NCBI lineage: Eukaryota > Metazoa > Chordata > Aves > Passeriformes > Pipridae > Corapipo > Corapipo altera. The sequence goes on along the minus strand of NW_020884909.1, from coordinate 5,563,273 downwards.
TTTTATAATTATGATGTAACTCTATCCTTAAAACATTTAAAATAAACCCTTTATGTGCAACTTAAGCCTGTAAATTTGTTCTCATGAGCAAAATGTAGTGATGTGATTTCCGATTGTGAAGAAGCAATTTCTTAATTTTTTGTAATTAAAAGGATTTGTTATTTTAATGATGAACCATGTAAGCTGGTATAATAATTGCCCTATGAATAAGTTTGCTTGCAAAGCCAAATCTTTATTCTTTTTTTCAAGGAAGTAAAAATGCTGGTTGGATGGAATTTGACTAAAGCATACTATTAAACTATTTCACTAAACACAGTAAAACTCCCCTTCAGGGGACTGTGCAGGTCTGTGAAGCAGTCTCTGTTCCTAGAGGACACAAAATATTTCAGCAGTGGCAAACAGCAGAAGCATTTGGCGGTGTTTTGGTGATACATTCATCTGCTTTGAATTAATAAAACTCAAAATTCAATTAAGCGTATTTTGCTGGTGAGAAAATGCAAAGTTGATCCAAATTAGAGGTGATAAGCAGAGAAGAAAACATCATCAGCATGTTGTATATTTTATAAAGCCCTATAAGTTGTTGTGAAGACTTTGTATAGTTAAATTACTGAGGCAGACTTTCCATGTTTAACAGGTTTTCTTTATTACTACCTCTTTTCTGATAATATAGGGTGCATGGCACTTAAGGACATGATATAGGTGTGGACTTTGTAGTGCTAGGTTAACAGCTGGACTGGATGATTGTAAGGGTGTCTTCCAACCTAAATGATTCTGTGATTCTGGAATACATTTTAGGCACCAAGATCTCTAGGTGTATACTGGAGAACCTGGAGCATACCAGCATGCAGTTGGGATCAATATCCGAGCCTCTTCAGTTCCCCTAGTTCCCTGTCCCATTGATAGTGTCTGGTTGCCTGAGACACTGGTCCCAGTGAGGGTTTATATTGTGTACATCTGCGATTAGGGAGAGTCTGAGACTTTACTTTGGCAGGAGTATCACCTCCGAAAACCAGGTGCTTATCTGTGTGAGCTGGCTACAATAATTAGATGTGCTGAACCTGTTCTGTATTACCAAACTTCTGATAAACCAACTTCAGTTTGGTGACATCTTCCACTATAACAAAAAAAAAGAGGAGCCTTATAAAAGCAGAAGTGTTATAAATTGTTCTCTGTTACTGCAGGAATGAGAATGCTCCTGAAAGCTTGGTTACTTATGAGCTCACTTAGAAGCAGCTCTTTTGCCAGTGCTTTGAAGACAGTAATGTTCCACAGATGTAGGATGGTGGCAGTAGGGGTCCTGTCCAGAGCTACAGCTTTAATATTACTGTGCTGTGTTTTCACATTTGTCAGGTTCCTCCTTGGGATTATGAACAGCTTATATTTTGAGGGAGGGGGGGAATAAAAAAAGCTGCTCTCTGTTCAATGAGTTATTTATTTTTACATGATTTTTTTTTTTTAATATACATACTGTAAGCAGTTGCTGACATCAGGGAGCTCTGTTGTTTTCTGGAAAGGATAAACTTCAGTAAAGGTGTTTTGGAGGAGGTTGGGTTGCTGCAATTTAGGATCATTAAGGTCTAAAAGAAGTAAGAACAGATCAAAGAAACTATAGGTATATTCTTTCATCCTCAACCGCTGGATAATAGATTTTCACTGTTTTTACACAGTTAGAAGCATTTTTTTTTTTTTTCAATCCAACTCCTGTTTCTCTTTCAGTAAGTTCCTGCCTTGGAATGTTACATCACTTAACTCTTTGCCAATATCAATACCACACTGTTTTAATTTATTTCAGAATTGGCAGCCTGAAAAAGTTATCAAGCTAGTGAGCATTTTTTTCTGCTCTTCCCACTGCCTTGTGAGTTTCCTGATTTCCAGACTCTTAAGTGTAGAGCTACATATACACAATACACACCTGTGTACGCACAACAGAAAGCAACTGTAAGGTGGTGTCAGCACTTCCCTATTCTACTTAGATGTTAATTACAAATTTCTGCAGAGTATCCTTCTGGAATCATATATGATTTGCATAACTTCACTTGTACACAACTTATGTAAATGTTTTTTCAGCCTGACAGTTAAAAACCTCTCTGCTTTGGCACTAGTGTCACCCACGCCCATGCAATTAATCTTTAAATTTGCTTGCATTCAATGGGGTCTGACATTTACAGGTCCTTTTTGAATATTTTGGTACCGTGTTGTTCCTCAGGTCTAAAAGACTGATCTGTTCAAAGCTGACTTTAGTATTGAAAATGGACATCTGCACATTTACTTTGATTTGCATAATCTCGTTACTTCGTAAGGATGTTCCACTGTGACCTCACATGTGAGAGGCGTATTTTTGTCAACTAGAAAAATCAACACAACACTACTTTAAACACTCTTTCGTGTTGATCAAAGTGGTTTCAGATAAACAGACACTATTTTAGGAGGGGAGACGAGTTTTTTTTTCTTTCTTTTTTCGAAGATTGTTCAGTGACAGGGCAGCATTCATCTGGGTTTTGGGCTGATGCTTCTTAGTCCTGCTGCACTAACTAACTACATATGGTGTATTCAGCTTTGAAATGGGCTGTGGGATGACTGCTTAAATTATGTTCATAAAGACCTTTACCACTGCAGCCATGCACTGGGAACACTGTCATACTTTCCATAAAAGCTGTCATTAATTTGATTTTACAACACTGTTTACTAACTTCTAGCCATTTTTAACTTATATTTGTCTAACTTAAGCTCTCATTAATTTAATGAGTCAAAACAAAATTAACCTTTTAATCTGTAAGAGCAAAATAAATCAACACTAATAGCAGAAGCACTAGAGAAGATAAAACGATTTTAAGGTTATATCTAAAGTGTAGAAAGGACAGCAATTTTTGCAAGCAACTTTTTACTACATTGCCGCACATTTCATCATGAAAATTGAAACTGGGTCTTGCTGGGAATCCTCAGTATTTCCCAGCATTGTTCACTCATTGGGTTCTCTGCCTTAAAAGGATATCAATTCTGCCTGGCACAAAATTCCCTTCTATTGTTACTGTGGCTCAGCATATTGTCTACTCAGAAGCTGGCAGACAAGAAGTAAAATGAAAGGGCAAGTTACAGTGCAGCTTTATGAAACAATGAGGTAAAAAAGGTAACTACTCTGATTCAGAACTTCTGATGGTGGGGAAAAAAAACAACCCAGAACATAACAAAAGGACCAATTATCTAATGATCATGAGCTGCAAATAAGAGTTCATTCTAAAAGAATTGAAAGTAAGACTAAACAAAAGGATGCTTATAGTGTGTAAGAAATGTATTAAGTTTTACTGAAGATAATTTAATTATTGCTTACAAGGGGCAGTGCTTTCTAACACTGTAGATACAAACATCCTGGCCTTTAACTTCATATTGCAAGACTAGAAGATGCACAGCATTTTGACTTCCACAGATTTAGTCTACTACATGGAAATTCTCATATTTAAAGTAAACTATGCAGGCAAATGGCCCAAATTAACATCATATGTGCTCCAAATTCTGAATTTTTACTTCCAACGAATACCACTCTTGCGGATTACAAAATTACAACTACCTAAAATTACTACTAATTGTTACTATGTAATCATACTCCTCCAGATAATCTGAAAGTTCGAAAAGGAAGATCTGAATTGCATCAGATTTTTAAAGAATACGACCATGTATTCAGGAAGGAAATACTTGAAGAGTGCTGGAAACCTCACCGCAAAAAGCCAGTGATGCACTTCATGCTTTGTTTTGAGATTCTCCTTCATGGAATATAAACCTTTTTGCACTCAGCATAGGTTCTGGAGTACAAAGATAAGTGATGCTGATGAGTATGTCTTTTTGAGTCAATTAATAACAAAGAAAATATGCACTGTGCCGTTAAGACAAATTTGAATTCTGTAGATCTTTGCTTTTTGGTAAACTGTCACTGCAAGCATTTTAGAAATAACTAATGCCATTTCAATGTTTGTTTGGGTTTTCTCACTGGGATTAGTCACTAACCTTGAATGGCTGCCTGGCAGAGTAAAGGTGCAGAGTAACCACCAGAGAAAATGGTGCCATGGAGTGAAGTCACCTGGGACTGAAACCTGAACTGCCTTCGAGGATGGCAGTGAGGCAGCAGGCTCCTGCACGGTATGGCAGTGACTGAACCTGCTGTTTACTAGCCTTTCTACCAGAACTGTAAAGGATATAAATAGTTCTGAAGCAGTAATCTCTTATGCACTGGGCCAGGTTAAGGTTATCCCACTCTGTAGTGCTGTCTTTGCAATGTGATTCACAACAGGTAAGGAGGGCTCTGTCTTGATGCTCTGGTATTGGGGGTGTCCTGTCTCACTCCAGGTCTGTTACTTGTTTTCAAGATCCAAGGCCACCTCACAGAAAGAATTTGTGCCCCAGCCAACTGGAGATGTGGAATGAAATGTGGTCTTACTGCGAACACCAAAGACTTGTGCTTTGAGGCTTCTTTAAAACTTAGCTGTCTGTTTATGGAGACAACATGTAGAGCTTCCAGGTCCTTGCATCCCAAACCCGACTTCCTGCCTCTTCTCCATGTCCCATTTGCAGTGGTCTGTTCCTGTGCCTTAGCCCCACAGCCCTCACTGGAGCAGCCATTTCTCAGAGTTAGCAGCCTTAACAATCTCTTGGAGAAGATGACAGAGCTAAAGTGATTCCTCTTCTCAATTGTTTCAACCATAGCACAAGTTTTGAGTTGAAGTTATTACTGGAATGCAAGAACTTAAAATAGGTGTAAATTGTAGTAGTATAGATGCCAAGTGCTGGCAGCAGAAAGGTTGTAGGGGTGGCCTCTGTGAGAAAATAGATGGAGACACAGCCAACCCCAACAGTCCCACTGCAGGACACGGCTGAGCCCATCAGCCAAGCTAATGGCACCTCTGGATAATAGAGAAGGGGTACAAAATGCTGCAAGACAGCTGTGAGAGAAACGTGACATTATGTGAGAGCAACAGTCCTGCAGACACCAAGGTCAGTGCAGAAGGAGGGGCAGAAGGCACTGCAGGCATCAGAGCACAGGTTCCCCTGCAGCTCGTGGTGAAGCCTATGGTGAGGCAGGCTGCCCTTCCACCCCGAGAGGACAACAGCAGAGCAAACACCCAAGTGCAGTCACTGCAGGACCCCATGCTGCGACAGCTGAACATGCCCTGAAGGAAGCTGCAGTCTGTGGGAAGTCCATCCTGGAGCAGGATCCTGGTAGGACCTGTGACCCTGTGGAAAGGAGCCCGCACTGGAGCAGTTTTTCTGGCAGGAACTGCAGCCCAGTGGGAACCCACACTGGTGCAGTCTGTTCCTGAAGGACTGCAGCCCGTGGAATGGACCCACGTTGGAGCAGGGAGGAAAAGTGAAAAAGCGTGAGGAGGAACAAGGAGCAACAGCCTTCAACTGAAACACAGGAATTTCCATCTCACAAAGAACTTCTGTACTTTGAGGCTGGCAGAGCACTGGAACAGGTTGCCCTGGGAGGTCATGGAATCTCCCTTTCTGGAGGCATTCAAAACCTGCCTGGACGAGCTCCTGTGTCACCTGCTCGAGGTGACCCTGCCTTGGCAAGGGGAGTGGACTGTTTGATCTCTAGAGGTCCCTTCCAATGCCAACAGTTCTGATTCCATGGAGGAGCAGCAGAGATGAAGTATTATGAACTGATCACAACCCCCATTTTCCAGCTCCCTGCACCAGTTGGGAAAGAGGAGGTAGAAAATTCAGTAGTGAAATTGAGCCTGGGAAGAAGAGGGAGGAAGCTATATTTGTGTTGGTCTTTCTTTATTACCATCCTTCCCTATTTGTAATTGGTAATAAATTAATTTTCCCCAGGTCAAGTCTGTCTTGCCTCTGATGATACTTGGTAAACAATGTCCCTGTTTTTATCTCAACTGATGAACTTTCTCAGCACATTTTTTCTCTCCCTGATCTGTTGGGGCAGGGGACTGAGAGAGTAGCTGGGTGTCTTCTGGCAGTCATGCAAGGTTAACCCACCACACTAGCATAAGGATTCATTCTACTCAACAGCCATGTGTATGATTTTTTTTTTTTTCCCCTTGGATAAGATGATTTTCTATAGCATTGAAAATCAAAATCTCATAAAATGGTTCAGGCTGGAAGAGACCTTAAAGACCATCCAGTTCCAACCCCCTGCCTTGGGCAGAGATGCCCATGAAAATTATGTGATTACATGAAAATCAAAATTAATGAGGCACAGGCTAGCAGGTAACACCTGATTCTTTGACATCTTTCAGTCTCCCAAGTTAAATGTCATTTCAGAACTCTAAAATACAGTCACTGTTTTCTTAACTGATCTTCAACCAAGGGAAAAGGTATTCTATTCTTAGGTTTTGGTTTTGGTTTTTTGTAGTGGAGTTTTTAACCTGTGATAATCTTCTAGTGGCATTGCTCTCCCAATTACTTCTCTGCTTCTAATGGTTTTAAAACTAGAGCACGTGATACTATAGGCTAGGAAATATTATGAATTCTGAGAACGTCTGTGCAAAAGGAAAGTCTTTGGGATTTTACAGTGGTTAGATAAAGCATGAGCAATATATATGGCAATCCCAGCCTTAAAATAACATTCCCTTCATACAAACCTCCATTAGCTTCCCCAGGACATGTTCCTTTTTTTGCTAATGAAGGAAGATACAGAGGGTGAAACGGGAATGGGGGCAACACAAAACCAAAGCTGAATACTCGAAGTATGCTCTGGTTGTATTGGTGTCACATTCTGAGTGTGTAATGAACATAATAATCTAACAAAACAATAGGTCATTTCAAGTAATTTCTTAAAGATGAAGCTTGAAAATGTATTATTAGGCTGAAATGATGCCATTATACATGACAAGGCTTTTACTAGTGTCCTTTCCCTTTCTGTAAAAAAAAATAATATAATCCTTTTGTTCTTTAAAATATAGACCTCTCCATGAAAACTAATATTGTGAATGTTCTCCTGAAATCACTGGTTTGATTAAATCACTCCGTCAATCTAGCTGGAAGAGAGCTGCTTGAATAAAACAGTCTGGACTCAAATGAAACTAGAGCGGAGTTTTACTACAGTGTTCTTCCACTTCTGCAGGTACAAATGCTGTTCCCTGTTGCCATGCAGCTACTGCTGTATTAGATGACTGCTTTGCTTCCCTGTTGTACCTGCTTAGGATTCAGAAATACTACAGCACTGGTATTTAGACTATATGGCACTATTTGGCAATCTGATCAGGATAAAGTTAGATACAAAGGATGGTTGAATCAGGCTTTTCATACTTCAAGGAGAAATTCACATACCTTTGCTATTTTCCCAATGTTCAGCACTGCTAATTTTGAAATAGAGAAAATGAAAAGAATGTCCCCCTAGTTGCTGCACTTCCTGTAACAGACTTTTGACACAGCTAGAATCTATTAGTAGGTTTCAGTATTTCCTAATTAAAAGGAAAAATATTCCTTGCAAACTCTCAAATCCAGTTAATATAGAAGTATTTGTAAAGGCATTCTTTCATCCTTGCTGTATGTGCTATTGTTTATTTACACCAGTAACTCATGTTAAATCGGGACCCAGGGCTATGTTCCAAATGTTTGTTTAAAAATTGTTGTCATAGAATTATAGAATCATAGGACATACTGATTTGGAAAAGACCCACGAGCACCATCTAATTCCAACTGCTGGCCCTACACAGGACACCCACAAGAATCACACCACGTAAGAATGACAAACTTTGTCCCAGTATCTCTTTTATTCAGGAAAAGTAAGATTACTCACCTTACAGCTTGCCTTTGGTGTCTGCTGCAGCATGTCATTAGGTACTAGACAGTTTGAATAATATTAATATAATTGTAACTCTAAAAAAACTCATATGCTGCTTAGTTTCCTACTTGAAAAAATGACAGTATTATTTCTTTTGTGTTTGGAGGTTATGTAGGGGAAGTAGATCTAAGAAGAGCTGTGGATGAACCTTCGCTAAATATCTGTACCACTGCTGACTGTGTAACAATGACCCATGTGTTTGGGTCTCATGAACCCAGCTGAGGTAAAAGTGTTCCAGATGTGTCAGCTCTGAGGAATGCTTTCAGTATCTAATAACTGCTTTAGTTGGCAGGTTGTGCATGGTAAAATTTAATTTTTTTTGGCTCAGTAATTCTTTGTGTACTGGCTTTTTTCCACAGCCCATTGGTTAAAAGGTTTGATTGATACAAAGAATCTTGCTTTTGCTCTTTTCCCACTGTGTACACTGTGGAAAGTAACTTTACCTGTTTTCTCATCGATAACTCCAATTATAACAACTCTCTGCTGTAAAGCATACTGTTATGTATTATGATAGTGAATTTAAAAATCCAGCTGTTTTACCTCGTTGTATCAATGACTGCTACATATTAAAGTCCTCAATCCACTGGTATGTAAGAATAGCAATACTTGAAGTCAAAAATTCCAGTTTGATTTTGTACAGGAATAAACTGAGCACACGTCACCTCCCGCACACACACCTTTCCTTTCGAGGTCTTTTTTTGGAACGTGTTTTTCTTCTATCCACTTGACCCAAGATTTTTGTTTATCTGCTGTCGCCTTCTGTCCCGATTGAGAGAAACAAGGTATCATTTTAAATACTTGAAAATGTGAGAGAAAGCCCAAAGCAGAACCCCAGAAGTAACATAGCAATGTTGTGGGTTTTTTGGTAGCATTCATCAAAACTAACCACCTGGTTGTAGGGTCAGTTCAAATTGGGAGATGCCTTCATCTGCCCTTCTCTTACCCATTTTTTTCCCTTTATCATGCAGATATTGCTGATTAAAAGACCGTTTTCTTCTTGTGCAAAAGAAAATAGTTTAAAAGAAATGTTTAAGAAGAATGTTTTAAAAAAAATAGTTCATCCATCATTATTTTCTAAGAGATATTTTATATGCAAATTAATCATTACAAATTAGGCCTTTTTATTTATGTTCAGGTGTAAATTGCAATTCTGATGTTCTAGTGGAAAAACAAGAAAAATTACTTAGGTGTTTGAAAAGTGGTTTTTATTCAAATGCAGCCTTTCTCCATTTTCATGGACTATTGGGCTATGTTGTTTTCAAACCAAAGTATCTCCTTCCATTACAGGAATGATATTTGAAATAACATAAACCTCCCATCTTTCACATCTCCCATCAATCCTTTCTCCAACTTTTGAGTGCTGTTTTGTGCTGTTCCCCCCTTCAGACTTCACCTGACGTCAGAAGTAGAAGAAAGAGGTGCTGTGAATGTTGCACTTCTTAAAACAGCACAAATGAGAAATCAGGCTCATCTGAGTCTTTGATTTGCCATAGTCTGCCTCTGTGAGACTGCTTGTGAAAGGATGGAGTCGAAGCCTTTGAAACCTGTAGAATGACCAAAAAGCAGAAAAAAGTTTCCATGCAAGTTCAGGCTACCATAGGTTCACTGTTGATATTCCTGCCAATTTCTCCTTCGACCAGTGAAAGTATATTTTCTCAGATATTATGAACTGAAGCAATAAGGTTCACTGTACACGCAGTTTTAGTGTGAACTATTCTTTTGCTAGCTCCATTAGACACTTCAAGTATCCATTATAAACACTAGAATTGGTTCTGGGAGGTTCTGATAATTTTTTTAAAGATAAATTCTCTTCTAATTGGGTGTTGTGTAATGAAAAGGAGACAATGTACCAGGTGGGGTTATCACCCTACCCTGATCCTTTAATTAAACTGCAATTTAATACCTCTATGGCCAAATTATCTTTAATTTCCTTTTTGCAGGTTGCTTTAGGCAAAAAAGAGATTGCATATTTGTAATACAATGTCATTTTTATTAATTTCTAACTCAGTATGAGCTGGAGGAAAAAAGCATTATTCAACCCAAGCACACAATAAATGCACTGGAATAAATCGAAAATTCCTGTCACCTGCTTGGACAGAGAATAGACAGCCCCCTTTTATAGCCAGAATTCAGATGATTTTCCATGCTATGAAAAAATTCAGGGCTGGACATCCGACAATAAAGAAGTTTGGTGCCAAAGCTGACCAAGCCTTGGGGGGAGATATTCAGGGGAGAGACGGTGCAGACCATGGTGAGCTGAAGGGGCCCGACACTGATGGGCAGGAGATTACTACTCAAACTTATCTAAAGTTCGGCGTCTTCAGCATGGCTTGAGCTGTCCGTGCGTCCTCAGAAAGCCGATTTGGCCCTTGCAGGAACGAGGGGCCGGGGCGGAGCCGCGCCTCCTTGGCTGCCGGGCGGGTATAAAAGGCAGCGCCGGGGGCCGTGGGGTGATGGGGTGGGAGTGTGGCTTGGCTGGGGACAGTGTCCGCTGAGCCGCTGTCCAGGGCGGGCCGCGGGAGGAGGGTCGGTCCCGGTACGGGGCCGCCCCCGGGCAGCGCTCGGTCCGCAGCCCCGGCGGGTCCGGGCAGGGGCAGGATGGTGGATGTGTTCAGCGGGAGGCTCCTGGTCAGCAGGGACGGCCGCAGCGTGGACCCCGAGGAGGCCCTGCAGAACAAGGTCGTGGGCTTGTACTTCTCGGCCGGGTGGTGCTCGCCGTGCCGCGACTTCACCCCCGTGCTCTGCGACTTCTACACGGAGCTGCTGGAGGAGACCGAGCCCCCCGCCCCCTTCGAGGTCGTCTTCATCTCCTCCGACCACAGCGCCGAGGAGATGGTGGGCTACATGCACGCCATGCACGGCGACTGGCTGGCCCTGCCCTTCCACGACCCCTACAAGCAGTGAGTACCGGCGGGGCGAGCCGGTGCCCTCCGCCAGCATCCGCGCCTGCAGCCCTGCCCCGAGGGCCGGGAGAGCGCGGGAGGTGGGCACGGCATCCAACAGGGCAGTCTCTGACACAGAGACCTCCAGCTCTGCCCCGCCGACCCGTCCCTGCCCTGCCGCCCACGTCCCCGGAGCCCAGGGTCTCCCGGCCGTGCCGGGCTGTCCCGGGCTGTCCCGGGCTGTCCCTGCGCTCCCGGGAGCCGTGCCGCCGGCTGGCACACACTGTGACAGCCTCTGCTCTCTGCAGGGAAGTAACTTGGCTTTAGCCCGTCCTGTCTGTAAAGAGTGCGGTTTTGCGTGCTCAGTTTAGGATCTAAAACTCTAAAACTCTTCGGGGAAGAGTTAAGTAAAGCCCCCATGTATTAACGAGACGACATGAATAGTGAGTTAGAAAGAAACCAGTGGCAAATGAGGATCAGGTGGCTGGTTTTCAGCGCGGCAGAAGTTGTTACTAAGGTCGTTCTGCGTTGTTTAGATTAATGCTCTGGGGAAAAGGCAAATGAAGAAGCAGCAAAACTCGTAGCTGAACAACTCGGACGAGAGCAGAGCAAACTGGAGTATTGCAGACAGATACGGTATCAGCTGCAGTTTAGCGGTGGCACGTTGCACATGGCGACTTGGATGTAAAATTCCTGTGCTGATAGATTTCTAAAGGGACGTTCCTGTAAGTAGCTTGCTCATGAAAACTGCAAAAGGAAAGGACGTGACTGTGTGTAAGTAACGGGCTGAAGCATAATACCAAGAACTGTTTTGATGACCCAGGTCAAGGGTAGAGACTCATTTGAATGACTTTGAGAAATCTGATTTAGCTGCCACAGGGAAGTACAGATTGGGATTGAGGGGGCAGAGGTGAGGTGTTTAACGCCACTGAAATGCGTGTAACTGGAGAATTAAAATAAATTGGAGAATTAAAATAAATCCCTGGCTAAGGGATTCTGTGTTCTACCCCCTCCAAAATAAGTAGGTTGTGGAAAACATTGTTGCAGATGACATCAAAATCAGGGATATATCTTTATAGTATAATGTGAATTTTATCTTCATAAATTAATGTTAATTTTAAATATAGATTGGTTAATGAAACTCCCAGCCAAATTTACTCTTCTAATAAAGAACTCTATCGTAGTGCTTCTAGTAACTTCTAGCTTTCATTTAACTGTAGATCCACCCCCGTGTTCTACCTGGGATAGAGCTGTGTAACACCCCAGCTAAAACTAAATGGGGAGAGGGTTTACTAATCTTGTTTTGTCAGTGCACTTTGACAACCTTCCTTACCTCGTTCCTGGATGCCAGCTGCCAGTTGATGTTAGACCTTTTAATAACAGTTTCCACTGACTTTAAAATAGATTGAAATGGCAATGTTATTTTCCATAATACTCTAAAGTCTTCCTAGGCAGTAATTGACTTTGATATCTACTAATCATAACAGAACACAGGCAAGTTTCCTGATGGAAATGTAGCACTTGAAGTCCCCGCAGCCAGCAAGCTGTTCAGCATAGCCCGTGAGAATGCGCTTACAGTTTCAGCCTCTGTGGATTAGAGGTTTATTTCTGACTGCTCTTGCTCAAGTCACGTGGAATGGAGGTACAGAGATTGATTAATTGGTTTTCTGTGGCAGCCCACAATGTCCTTCAGAATCCTACAGAGAAACATGGCTTGTCCCGACAGATAACTGTGAGATCATAGTGGTTTACTGAAGAATAAAGTGCAGAGGGATACGAAAAGGCAATGTTTTTAAAGTTGTGTTTCTTGCACGTACCAATAAAGGTCTTTGTGGAGGTGTTCAGGGTGCTTAGGTTGGATTAACTGCTAATTTGGTGTCAAGGATAGTGGTAAATCATTGTAGACTTAGAGCAGATGAGTGTGTATTCATTAAACCAAACTATAATTCTGGCTAGGTATTAGTTCTAACTAAGAATATAATTTTAAAATTGACTAACATAATTATTTTATTAATAATATGTATTAACGTATTAATATTTTTTTAAAGTTCCATTGAAAATAATTTGAATTGGTTATTTTGCGGCCTGTGTAAAAAAGGCATTTCAGTATCTTCAGTGAGGTTAGGATATCCTAACTAGTTATTCCAGTGTTTAAGACACATAACTGCAGCACAGTCTGATGTCTCTTCTAGACACAATAGAGCCAATTTTAAGTCTGCAATCTAAAATACATTTCAGACAGAAGTGGGGAGTTTCCTGGTGATGAATTTTGTCTTGTTAAGAAATAAACAGCATTTCTACTCATAATAACACTGCAGTGTTAAGACTACCTTCAGAGAAGCAAAATGCTGATTTCAGAGCAGGATTTCAAGACTCTTCCGTGCTGTCAGTCCTGACTATTTCCCTGAGATGGGACTGCACCTTTACTACTTCATGTGGTCTGTGGCATGACTAATAGGAAATACTGTTCTGATGCTTTTTCTTCGGGTTAGTGTAAATTTTTTGCTGCCTGAGGCACAGGATTTTGATCCCTGAAGGAGAGTGTGAAGACAGTCTAGAAGGAGGTAGTGGGCACTGGGAGGAGAAAGGGAATAGCAGAGAGGAAAAGCAGGTGCAGGACAGAACATGTCAACAAGAAGCGCTAGTAAATGGGGCTGACATTTTAATTGTCAGACACGCTGCTGTGTTTGTACTGAACCCTGTTGTCAAAGGCACCCTTCCCTGTGAGGGTGCCTAGCACATGCAGGAGGTCTTGCAGGCTTCCAGATAGACAGCAGGTATTTCCTGAGACCATGACCTGTGCACCTCAGTGAGACTTAGAATCACATAATTCACGTAAAAGGAAAATAAAAAGGTTGTACGCACATTTTATGTTAGGAAGCTTTAGGTATGAGGGTGTATTGACACCTGCAGGAATACTGGGAGGGGGTCGGTTGCCAAAAACAGAGGCAGAAGAAGAACGTTAAGTATCTCAGCAGTTCTTAGTCTTTTTAGACTTCTCTCTCAGAATCTCAACAAACACTTTAAAATTGAATCCCAACCGTGTGACGTGCGTGCTTATGCATCCAACCTTTAACAGTGCAGAAATTTCACTTTATTCACTTCATGCAGAAATTTCAGAAGTAAAAGAAAATACTTACAGCTGTGCATTAGAGGGTGTACTGCTAGAAGCAGATTAGCAAGGTGACCATCACTTCCAAATGAAAGCCGTTAAAATTCAAATGTTGTCAGATGTCACATTACACATAAGTGCAATATGTACGTTCCCAAGATTGCATTAAATTTGCCCCATGTTTTTTACATCCCAAAAACCCTCTTGTGACACTTAAACTTTTACGTGAAAGTGCTCACTTATGCCATGGATCAGCCTGGCTAGGCAGCCAGGCCCCAGGCTGCTGCTGGGTCTCTCCCTGCCCCAGTGGGGTGGAGGAGAGAAACCGGAGGGTGAAAGTGAGGGCATTTGTGGGTTGAAATAAAGACAGTTTAATAGATAAAGCAAAGGTGAACACACAAGCAAAGCAAGATACCAAATTCATTCTCTACTTCCTGTTGACTGACTTTTAGCAATTTCCAGCACAGGAGGGCCTCGTCATGTAGTGGTTGCTTAGGAAGATAAATGCATGTTGGTTCCTTCCCCCTCCTTTCTTCAGGAATCACAGAGTTATATGGTATGGAATATTCTTTGGCCAGTTGGGATCAGCTGTCCCAGATGTGTTTCCTCCCAACTTCTTATGCATCCCCAGTCTACTCGCTGACATGGCAGCATGAGAAACAGAAAAGGCCCTGGTGCTGTGTATGCACTGCTCAGCAGTAGCTAAAACAATGCTGTCTTGGTAAGAGATCTAAAACATAGCACCCTGCAAGCTGCTGTGAAGAAAATTAGCCCTGTCCCAGCCACTGTCAGTATCATCTAGAAATAGAAAATCAGCGCTCTCCGAATTTTTCATCCAGCCTTCTCACAAGGATCAAAAGACCTAACAATTGCTATGGCTTCCAGTTTGTCTCAATCTCAGTGTCAGGTGTGGGGCTAGGAGCTGGGCTTGTTGATCCTTGTGGGTCCCTTTCAACTCAGTATATTCTGTGACTCTGTGAAATGAAGGTTGCCCTTCCGTGTCCAAACCTTCATGGTCAAGTTCTGACAAAAGATTTGGCTGAAAGATTCCCTGTGGCTGTCCAAAGGTTACTCATTCAGTCTTCCACAGCTATTTTTTTAATAGCTTTCCTTCTGCTTTGTCTGTTTGGGTCTTAAGATTTTTCTAGTCAGTAAGACACAGTATAGCTTTACTCTTAACTGGGGACACTGAGACAACTGAGTAAGACTGTCATCATTTACATCACTGTATTTTACTCTGAGTTGAGTTTGCCTTTGTAGCTCATGATATTTCCATTTACGGTTAATGATTTCATAGGCTGTCTTTGCTGTTAGTCCCATGGCACATGTGTCACTTGTGCAGGTGAGTCATGAGATTTTAGATCCCTGTAGGAGAGGGTGATCTTAACAGGTTTTAAAACGTCATTTTTGTAAGCACAAGTACACAGTGGTTAAGAAGCATTGCTTGCAGAACTGTTCCTGAGCCACCTTCAGGCCCACTCTCTTGCAGGTTGCAAATGTAAGCAAAATCTGTGCATTCTTTGGTCTGATTTGATGCAAGCAGCCTTCAGCCAAGAGGCTGTGTAAACAAGGTGCTGTGCTGGAGTGAATCATCCATCTATGCATTCCCTCAGGAAAGCAAAGTGTAAGTTTCCAGTCTCCATAGCAAATCACCTTCAGCTTCCTACTCTTCTGTCTCTGCTACAATTGTGTTGGGCATCCCAAGCTAATTTATTGTCCACTGAACCAATAGAAAGCATCTTCCACCCCACCCACCTTGTTTGTCATTCAAACATTATGAGGTGATGGGATTTTACATGGCTTCTACATGAACTTGCTTTGGAATGTTGTTGGTATCTTTCCTCCCATTTTAGCAGGTTTGGGAAAGGTTCTATGGAGATTCTTGATTGATTGCTTTTATTTGAGAATTCACACTGAGAAAGTAAACCTATTTCTATAACTTATTATTGCTGCTTCTGTAGTATTTCCTGCATTATTGTACAGCCAATGTAATGGCAGAGCAGGCTCCTTCACCTGTTGATTTGTCTTCTCTTAAGCAAAATAAAGAGAAGGGAACTCATGTTTCAGGAATGCCTTGTCTGGGCCAGTATTTCACTTAAGTCTTGTTTTCTGTGTTTTGTCTTATTTTTTTTTGCCCCCAGGAAATCATGGAGAATGTCTTTATATCAATGCCACATGTTTTTTTAACAATGTCTATATTTTTTTTTTCTATTCAAAGTTCTTTGAGTTTTGAACCTCACCTAGCAAATGTTCTTGCTTGTGGTGGCGGTGCTCAGGCACTACATTTTCTTTTAGTATTTACATTTTGTTTTGAAAGAGAGGTTCATATTTTGGAATTTGGCTATTCTGTTATTTTTTGTGTCTGTCCTCTGGTTCTTCTAAAACTGCTTAATTTCTGTTCACTTTGATTGATATAAGACAATGCAGGAAGGTGATTTTCCACAAAACAGGTCATATTTGTTTTGGCAAGGTTTTTACTTTTAGCTGATCTCTTGTAGTTCACTTAATCTATTTCTTACACCCCTTATGAAACATGTGACTTCTTCCTCAAAAGCTGATTACATTTTTTTCTGGAAACAATTTAGACTGCACACCCCTTATGCCTCAGGTGTAGATGTTATGTTCCTCACTTTTCCTGTTAGATGTCTGTCACCGTAGCTTGCATTCCTGCCACTAAAATTGTGGAATATTACTTGAGAAGCCTATGTGCTGGAAGGTGTTTTCTTTAACTCCTAAAATGAACATTAGGAATTTATTAGAATCAATGTTGTTTCGTTCACGGCTCTGTCGTGTGAACAGCTACTACAAAGAGTAGATGTGCCAAGGAGGTGGGTAATAGTTTTTCTGTCTTTCAGCTTACTTTGAAAAGGGTGAGGAAACCACTCTGGAGTGGTTCTGACTCTTTGACCATCAACCTGTTTCTCTGACTGATGATTTGTATTCAATAAGGGTTTGCTTTTCTTCTTTGGACATTCAGTGTTAGTGAAAGTAGTGGGTTTGCTGTTGCCGTGTGTTTGGAAAGGATCTGTTTTTGCAGTGTCCTGATAAACGTGAAAGGAAGCTTCAGGCACTCATTATCTGCTTTTCTTTCTGAGTTGGAGCTGGGGCGATGAGCTGGGTCTGGAGTTCCTGGAAATGCTTGAAACTAACTCCTCTAATTGATCTGCACTCTCAGCAACTAACTCTGCTTTTGTCTGAAGTCCATTGAGAAGTTTAATGAACTCGGAGCTCACCTACAGTCTTGTAACTGCTGCAGCTGTGGTTTAACAAAATTCATGCCAAAAAGTTATTCAGTCCTAGTGACTAAGCTTCAGTTTCAAAAATTTTTTTCCTGAATTTTACCTTCTCATTTGCACTGAAATGTCAGCCTTTCAAGCAAGGTGAATTCCTTGCACAGGAGATACAATCATTCTATGAAGACAGATCCTTGTGCCTTGCTCTTTGCCTCTTTTTTATTTTGTCCTGTAACAAACAAACTGGTGTTAAACTGTTTTCCTTGGGGTGTTTTTCATCTTGCCATTTCCCTGGCCTGTATCATGCTCAACTGAGGTGGCTTCCTATGCAGTGTTCTCTGATTCTTTCTCCCGTTTTCCATTTTAGTTTTTAGTTTCTTTAGTTTGCATCTTACTGATATCTTCTAAGTCATCTATATAAACAGTGAATTCTGTTTTACTATGTCACGTGGCTGATATTGCACAAATATCAGTTTTCCTTCTCTGTTTTGTTTAATTACTAGTCATGCCTTGTTATTTTTTGTGTGCTGGTGTCAGCAAGTGTTCTTGTTTCTCTTCACATGTTTTGTGTCCTCACAAATGTTATTTTTGTTTCCTGCATTAATAGCCCATTTTCTACGTGGCTTTAAGTCTCTGAAAGGCTCTGCTCCTGTGGAAACTGCAGGCAGCAGGGAAGAGCAGTCACAGGAAAGATGCTACTCTGTCCCAAACTCACCACTTCTGCTCTCCCATGGCTCCTGAGTGGAGCAGCCTTCATAAGAGATTAGGACTTTTCTTAAAATGCTCCCAATGGTGTGCTTTATTTTTATTTTCTTTTTTTCCCCCTCAGTGATCTGAAGAAGAAATACAACATAACCGCAATTCCTAAACTGGTGATTGTGAAACAGACTGGAGAAGTCATTACTGACAAGGGAAGAAAACAGATCAGAGACAAAGGGAGATCCTGTTTTCGGAACTGGCTTGAGAGTGCAGATATCTTTCAGAATTTTTCTAGCTAAAAATGGCAAATGAAAGCAAGAAAAGGCATCATGGAAAACTTGATAGAACCCTGAAAAGGCTGTTGCCTTGTTCAGAATAAGAAGGGTAAGGCTTATTTGTCTTTGCTTGTAAACAAATTTTGGGTTTGACTTGAAGATCAGCTACTCCAATAAGTCATAAAATGCAATTATTGTTTTATTTGTTTTGTTCTGTCTATCTACTGTATTCAATATGGACCAAAGCATTCCTGATAATACTGAAGAACTTCAAAAGAATAGGCTGGTTTAGATGGTAATAATGGAAAACTGTACAATCTATGCAAACACTTCTTTTGCAAAGTCAGTACAGTAAAAATAAATGCAGAAAGACCTGTTTTGTTGATGACAGGGTTTTTAGGTGATTATCGTATTTTATTAAGAAAATTAAATTGTTTGCTTTAATAAATGTTTATGAAATGTCTCGTATGTCTTCCTTATTCATCTTAAGAAGATAATCAGAAAATATCATGATTTTTAAACAGAACACGTTTGTCAGTAATGAAGAAATACTATTTTACTTTATTTTATTTTTTTCATGAGACTTATTTATATTTATTTATAATTCTGTTTAGTTTTCTTTACCCCTGGATTTTAAATCTTGTCCCTAATAAGCTAAATTTGGAATTGGAACAAGGTGATCTTTAGGGTCCCTTCCAACACAGGAGTTCTGATATCTCAGAACAACAGAAGTGGTTTTTCTGCAGGCACTTTTTTTCATGCCTGGGGTTGAAGGGTTTCCACTTCACCCTCATTTTATTGATTGCCATGTCTCTTCTGCAGTCATTGGCTTACTGATCCCACCCCCAGCTGTCTCTCTTGTTTGTTGAGGAACATTTGCCTCATCATGAGAAATCTCAGCAAAGAGGGTCTGAAATTTAATTTGTGTGAATAATTTTGTCATTTAATAACATAATTGTCATTTTCTTGTAATGGTGGAAAAAAAAAATCTTCCCTGAAAAGTGAGAGGGAATATTTGCAAAAAGTCATGTGCACTTTACACTATGTCAAAGAGTAGTATGTCAAAGGCCAGAGAAACTGAATTTAAAATGAAAAATAATAGCTCTAGAAAGTGTTCAGCAGAGTTGTGAGTTCTGAGCATCTTATAGCTGTTCTTAAAATTGCATCTGGGCATACCACAGACAATTTCTGATTTTTGCCATCTAACCATATAAAAATATTCGTGTTCTTTTCCAATGAATGCTAAGGTCCTTAGTGAATTTTTTGTGCCAGTGATATGTAGGCACTGCCTGCTGTTCTGAGACCAACTCGTGGCAAATATATTTCAAACATAAGAATAATAAAAGTGCTTCCAAAAGTTTTAAAATATGTTGCCTGAATGTGGAATAAATTATACAGCAAAAGTATCCACTGTGACTTATTACCAGGCATCAGGCATTACTTCAGCCAAGTTAACTTGTTTCATTGTTTGTCTATATGCACATATATGGAAGGAATCAGTATTTTACAACTGAGATGGAGTTAGGTCCTCTGAATAATTGACACCAATTCAGTAACATGGATCCAAAGTAAAATTCAGCTGGGAAATTCATAATGATGTAACAAAGATATACACTGCACAAAATGCTTGGTTTGTCTTGAATCAAGGAGTGTTGCTTCTGCACATCAGTGTTTGGAAGCTCAGGAAATTTGTTTTTTTCGTCAGTGCTGG
The DNA here is from genome assembly GCF_003945725.1 of Corapipo altera. NCBI lineage: Eukaryota > Metazoa > Chordata > Aves > Passeriformes > Pipridae > Corapipo > Corapipo altera. The sequence goes on along the minus strand of NW_020884909.1, from coordinate 5,543,563 downwards.
AAAAATATGTGTGTGACATGGATGATTATCAATGAATGCTAGTACTTTTTCAGTGTGGGGAAGAAAAATGCATTTTTTTAAAATACAACAGTAGGCAGTAGCACCATGATATTGACTGATGCTGCACACTCATAAGGAAACCAGGTAAGGTTAAGAGGAGGAGCATCTTCCTTATTTCACTGGACAAGATATTGCTCATTATTAGTAAATGATTTATGGATCAACACATGATAAGATTACTTAAGAAACTATGGTGTTGGGGTTTTTTGTTAGAATTTATAGAGAATTGCTTTACTAAAAAAAATGTGGCAAGGACTGTGAGTTGATACTTTGTGAATTGGTCCATTGGGATCCACGACTTCTGTGGGACTGACTTGCTGCAGGTGAATGCTGCAGGATCTCCTTGACTACAGAACATATCACCTGGGAAGAGTCAAAGCAGGCTGGTGGCAGATTCAGACACGAAATAAACATTATCATCAGAAAGGCTATGAACACCTCTCTTTGTTAGTCTTTAATTTCTGTAACTCCTCATCATATACAGCCCTGCTACCCACAAGGAATTCCTTCTTCCTCCAGCAGAGCTGCTGTTTGCAAACTTTAATAGTCCTTTTCCCATTCAATATTGTCAAATAAGTAAAATATTTTTATTAGTAGAATTTTTAAAAGCAGGATTTCTTATCAGTGCTATGTGTTTTAAAAGGAAGAATAGTGCCACGTATTTAAGATGCCAAATTTTCAAGGATAATTGTTTTCATTATTGGTCTCTGAAATAAAAAACCCCAAGCACCTTGTCTCTGTTGGCATTATGGATTAATTTTTAATTCTGCTTTTTTTGATTCTTTCTGAGTTAGGGTCACAAGAAGCCTTTCAGCTTCAGTCACCACAGCTATCTCCCTGCTGAATACTGTTTACTGAGGGAATATTTTTAATCTGCCAGCACCAAACTCTTGACTTTGTCTGGCATATATTTTATGCATATGTCTTCTAATTAGCAAATTAGCTGTACCAGATGAATTCTTATTTCTGTCTTGTGTTTTCCTTACAGTATCATTGTAATAGTACTGGTTAAAATATCAAAATCAACGTCTGACACTAATAAAAAATAAACACAAAATTATCTTGTCTCTGAGCAGTGAGCAACTATAGAGACCCTCAAAATCAAGAAAATGGAATAGTTGAAATGAAGGGATTTGGGACCCACTTGAAGTTTGCCTTCATCTCACGGCAATGGCCACTGGAATTTAAGCGTGGGCTCCTGTGGTTTGCAGAAAAGGTCTCTAAACCAAAACTAACTTGAAAAAATTGTCATTCTCCGTCTGCTGTTGCTTGGATGTGGTTTGGCAGCAGCTCTCTTGCCCTGCTGCTGCTGACTGGCTTGTGGAAGAACGCAGACCAGGCAGAAGTGCTGAGTTAGTCCAACATCGACCTTGAGTTAAAACTAGTACCAAGTGTTTTACATGTGCATGCCTGAAGGTTATATTTCAGTCCTTTCCTTGTGAAGTTAAACTTGCCTGTGACTACAGTTCCCTTAAGTTTAACAACTTCTTGTTATGGATAAAATAGTGAACCAAGTAGAAAAGGCCAAGTGTAGCATTAAACCTGCATTATATAGGGAAACTGTTGTTTAAACATGTCTTAAAATGGCTTTTGGTGGTCTCTTTGCAAACACATGCTTCTTCTTCCCAGCACCCCCCATATTATCCATGCAGGAATGTCCTGGGAAGGTGTCCTGAGGTGTTCCCCATTGGCCTTTGTTAACCTTTTCCTGTGATTGAGTGTTCCTGTAAACCCCTTGAGACTTCTAATTGGTTACTCTGTGAATCCTCCTAAACCCTATAAATGTAGCATCCCCAACAATAAACTCTCTCCTGTCCTGTCTCCCTGCCGGCCATGGGACCATGTGCAGGAGGGGGGGGAGGGGGGAGCATCTCTCCCCTCCAGGCTCAGGGCCTGAAAAGACCCCTGAGAAACCCCTGGAGTTCCCTTTTCCCATCCCTCAAAGCGTCGCAATGGTTCTTCAGATGGAAATGGAACTAGAACTGAGCCACCCCACGTCGTGGGTGGGGAAAGGGATCCAGAGCCAAGATCTTCTTTTCTGTGCGTTATGTAGGAAAAGAAGTTCATCGATCCAGTTACAGGATTTCAGGTCATCCTCAGCTGTGTTAAACATTTAGCTGGTAAATACAGCAGTAATGGTCTGTCGTTAGTCATCTCACACAAAACCTTCCTTAAAAAGACGGGATCTGAAGAATGTATTAAAATATATGTGCATAAATGTGATTTTTTTTTTCTTAATCTATGTTTAACTTTGCATATTAATGCAACTTTTTTGAGAACTTGCAATGAAAGGAACTTTCATGCTCACACATTTCAGCCTTTGGATCCGTTATATACAAGATTCTTCTGCAAGCTCTGTTGAGAAAAGTGCAAGTGTTATGCCAGAAAGTGATGTGGCCATGATAAATACCTGTGCTGTAGACCCAGTTACGACTGTCAAAACTCCTACATTTTCTCTGGAAACAGAAAAATGGAAATTACCAAAGTTTTTGTCACACCCAACCTGTTTAATTTTGAGATTTAGGCTGAAGAATAAAGATCTAAACTAGATACTTGGAAATTTCTTGAAATGGTGTAATGATATCTTGATATGCATTTTTAATACTAACTTAATCTTTCACTTTGCATCTCAACTGAGGGTACATACAAAATGAGATATCAGCAGCTCTTCTTGCAGTAAAAGCTAGGCTGCAAACGGGTCTTCTTCAGAGCATAAGTAATAGTTGATTCATACATGACAGCATTTTTTTTTTTGCTTTTCATACCATTTCCATCCTGTGCACATTCTGGTTTTGCCTTTTGTACAGCTGATTTATTTGTTAAGACCAAACACAGGTAAGAGTCAGTTCTAACTGTTATGTGTTCTCTGTGCAGACAATGTACCTAAATGGGCAACCCTACATTTTCTTCTGTCTGTTTCCATGAAGATGGACACAGAAATGAGTAAATCCAAAGAGAGATGGATTTAAGCCCTCTACCTCCTCAATTTCATTTAAATATCTCTAGATCATGTTCAAAACATAACTCTCTGATATTAAGAAATGCTGTCAGTGCCAGCTGAAAAAGTCGCTATGAAAAGTGCCATTTCTATCAAAACCTGCATTTAAGCACAGGGGTACAGTCCCAAAGAAATACTTCAAGCAGAAGTTGAAGTCATTTAGCACAGGGGTTTTCCTAGACTCCTTCTTATTCTCTGAGTAGGAACTAAGATGCCAAGCCCTAACAATTCAGATAGTTGGATAAATGTGTGCAGGAGGCTGTAAATAGACACAAGTACTGTCCTGGAAATGTTTGTACTACACTATTCCAGTAACTCTGTCTACTTAGATTTGCAGGACATTGATAAATCAATAGATTCTTGGAGCAATAAACAACCATTTTGCATAGGCAGTAGCTAAACATCCTCAATCCTTCTTACACTAATAACCTTCAGAGCATGCACAGGGCATCAAAGAACATGTTTTTCAGAGATTGCTGTTTTTCTGAGCGTAACATGAGGTCACATTTCCCATGCAAACATAAAATTTATCAGCATTGCTGTGCTTCGATAAAAAAATGTTTCCAAAGGATATTATTTTACTTGAGTAAGTAAGGCTTTGTCCCAAAACAAGGCTGTTTAGCAAGATTATGTGCTTTGGTAGTTCCAGTTCGGTTTTCAAAGGCATCAGGTTTCTGGTAGGACAGCCAGGGGCCCAAGCTCTCTTTAATAGCTCTCTTAAACATGCAAGAGGATATTTTTAGCCATGTTTTATTTGTGCAGCCATCTACAGGTTATGTTTATTTCCAACTTTGAAATTAAAAACAATATTGTGAGCCTCAAATAGTACATTGGGGTTTATAATCTCTACTTCACTGTGCAAGCGACTGTCACTCTGCTCCTAGTTTCCCCCAGTATAACATATAATACCATAATGAATGTCATCTCTGAAGACTGAGATGTTTGAAGGGTTCCCTGGAGCTCCAGGTATGCTAATGCATTATAGTTTATATATGCTGGCATGCAGCTGTATGTTGCTGGCATCACCAAAGCAAAATTCCATCATTTACATCTTGGTACCTTCTTTCTACAATGTCCTAAAGCTTCTACCACACTTCTAGTCCTATGTGAAGAGAGAAGAGACTGAAGGGCAGGCAACAAGAATGAGTTGAGAAGTTGATTGTATCCTGGTGTCTCAGTCCTGTCTGGCTTATCAACACCAAAAAACTCTATTCCCTGGGTCCAACTTAGATGCTGCAGCTAGCTTGTGGTTGTGAAGAGTGCTGTTTTCACTGATACCTTAATTAGCACCTGTCTCCAGCATAGTATTCAAATTATCTCAATTTAGATTTGAAGTTGACGCATTGTCACACTCCTGCAAGAGAAGAGATGGTCCCTTTCTAAACCTGTTTTGAGATTTAAACAATTGCACATTTAAGGTCACAGAAGAGTTTGAGTGCATGGAGGGTTTTGCTGTGCACAGTGCAGGAGGAGAGATCAGGTACAGAGACCAAGGTAGAAGTGTCCCACACGTGGAAAGAAGAAAGACAGAATTAACTGCTTGATATGGAAGTATCTGCAACTGCCATGAAAGAAGCTTGTGAAGTTGGTGGGATTCTGGGCTGAAACAAGTGTGGGGTTGTGACAGCAAAATTCTACTGCATTTGTTTGAGTCATCCTGCGTTTGAGATAGCATGGCTTTCTTTGCAAATGAACAAAATTGGCCAAAAAACCCCTCCAAACCCTTCAATTAGATGGTAGTGCATTACAAAACTCCAAACCTTTAAGCTTCCCCCCAGGCTTAGGTAGGAAGCACCAACTTTGTCTGATTCTGCTAGCAAGCGTCCAAAACTAAACAACTTTCTGGCAGGTGTGTGGAAGCAGACCTTGCCATGATCAAAACCATTTCTAGGACACAGCAGCATCACAAGTGAGAGGTGGAGAAGCTGGACAGAGGCATAGGAGTTTGCACAGCTGAGGTTTCTGGGTTGTCAGGAAGAAATGGGTACATCTGCTGAAACACAACTCCCCTCCACACAGATGCTGCTACCCAGACGTGTCAAACCCCTTCACAGAACAATTTATATCTGCTGTAAATGCATATAAAGCCTAGTAGTACTGTATTGATGGTTTGTGTTGATAGAGGGCTGAACCTCTTCCTTTCTCCCTTCTGTCCTATGGCTGCAGGAATGACCTTCTGTCTGACCTGAATCTGTGAAGCAGACTGTGTGTTTGCACCAGTGACAGGTATTTTGTGTAAGAATGCAAAAAAGTGTAATAGCTCAGATCACTTCTTAGCAGTTTGTGTTCCGTTGTACTTCAAGCCTGGGAGTTTCTAACTGGATGAATGCAACCCTTTGAATCCACACAGAATGCCTCTTGCTCAAAAATGGAGTTGGGCTTTGTAATCTGTTTAGCAGATTTGGGTTAAACCTTTGTTTTGACCTTCGAAGGAAGACTATTAGTTTGAAGTATTTATTTTCAGCCTCATCCTAGAAGTGTCTTATCTAAGGGCCAGATGCCAAAACAGAATAGGCAACATAAGACCAGAAGGCTCTAGAAGCTCTGTTAGAAGCATTTGACCTGTTAGAGCTTAAAGGAGAGAACTTGACGGGACCATCAAGCGCAGTCTGGTTATGCCACAGTGTATTCCCAGCTGTATTTGTTGACAAACTCAACTTGTTGACAAATAATTTGTTGCTACACTCCAACTGCACTTCATGTAGATAATCCAGGGGTGGATTCTGGGCTTTCAGAAGTGTTCCTGTGGCTTTCAGAAGGGTGTTGTAATTATCATGCTGGGTAGAGCCCGGGTGATTATTGAAGTGGGACATGGGTGGGTCTCTTCTACTTAGAATAGCAAGGGAGTGGGTGTTTGAGAGTTACACAAGAGACACAGCCATCTGCAGCTGCTCCTGAGTAGCAGGAAGAGAGGAAAGGAGGAATGTGTGTTAACCTGGAGTTGCTATTAGCCTGGCCTCAGGCTGGTGTCTGTTGCTGTAGACCCAAGGCCAAGAGTAGCTCAAGAGTAGCTCAGTCTGAGGCCCAAGAATGGACAGACCAGTTGTACCCCTCTGTTTGGGCTGTGCTTTCTGTGTGGAATAGCAAAGCCAAGATCCAGCAATAGAATCCAAACTGGGGTCCTCATGGAAGAGTAATAAAGGGACAGGCTTGGTCTTTTTCTAGGCAGGGCAAGGAAACAAAGAAATTGTAAACTGTGTTTGTTACATCCTCTCTCTCCTTGCTCCCTGCTATGCCCATGTTGGGAGATCCTATCTGCTCAGCTGCTATAAGATGTTCAAGTACCTCTCTGAACCCTTAAATGTTTTATCCAAGGAAAGGATTCTCAACTCCTAAGGACTCAGGAGAAGGGCTATTTTAATCTCACCAAGTGTCACAGCTCACTGAACACAGGGTCAGTTGATGCAGGGGTTAGGCCTGGAGCAGTGGTCACCCGCTGGTTTTCAGCACATAACCTTTACTTTTCCTCTCCAATTTTTCTCACCTGTATTTATCACTCTTCTATTTACCATTCTGTGCTGAAGGACACTAGCTCCTAAATTTTCATGCACTAGTAAGAGAAAATCTTCAAGCAGACATACTTATTATTTGGTGTAAGTTACAATACAGGTTAGAAGAAACGTTGTGCGTTGTTTTGTTTTTGTTTTTGTTTTTTTTAAATGAACATACAAAGTTGGACCAGTGAGTTACAATCTGGAAGTTAAGATGAAATATTAGGTTAAAAATTTAATATCTGTGTACATATATCTGATCTAAATATGCAGAACTGTGACTTATATCATTTGGTGTAAAGTGACCTCCCCAGAAAGAGATCATCTTAAAGCACACAAAAACTAAGCTATCCAACAGTATACTACTGCATGAAGGTATTTCTCATTTTACTTTCATAATACTTCAGGAAATTTCTTTAAGACTTACATTACTATTATAGGACCTTGAAAATAAACATGAAGCAACTGGATAATTAAGAACTAAGAGCTCTAAGAAAGAAAAGAGGCCTGTTAATCAGACAGGTATGCATTTCTAATTCATTGCACTTATCCAGGATGAGACAATAGCTAATAAATACAAAATAAAAAAAAAAAATTAAAAAATTGATCATCTCTCTCTCATGCTGATTTAGTGGTGCATTCATGACTCCATGTTTATTATGTTTTTATTAGCAAAGTCCCACTCTTACTGGTTTTATTCCTGACACACACCACACTAGGAATCCCTCTATCTTCGAGCTTGACTTGAAAAAGTAAACTCTTACTTAATAATCTATGTTATTGAAAAGAGAATATGGACTCACAAAGCTAGCACCTTATTATGGCTTTCTGAAACTTTAAAAAGGTGTGAAAACCATGTCACTATATTTTTAACAGCCTTGAAATACAAAGCCTTTTTTTTCCCCGCCAGTGATTGTCCAGCATGAAATACCACTTCTTTAAAGAAATATTTTGCTTTATCCCATGAAAAGTTGCTGGAGATCCAAATTCCTCTGGCCCTCCTAAATCTTATTACAAACTGTTGTGAGAAAATTACTGGCCAGTCTTTCATTTCTGTCCCTGGATGATAAATCCTTAGGGAATGTTACTGACCTAATGCCCTACAAGGTAACTGTAATGGTGTGAATACGTCGAGTGTTGTCTCAGCCATGAAGTTTACCATGGCTGGAAATATATTGCTGTGTGTAAAACAAAACCAATCACACAACAGGGGTTCTATTTAAAATTAATTTAACATTTGATATTTTTTTAGTCTCTCCTCTCTTTTTTTTTTTTTTGAGTTCAGAGTTGGAGGTAACACACTGTTGATTCCAGGCATGTGTGAAACTGCAGACTGCTCAGGGGGTTTGCTCGCCACCACTCTGTCTCAGGCAGGTGATAGTCTCTAGAGAAAAACTAAACCACATTCACAAACACCCCTGGAATGCACAAATGTCTGTATGAGACCACAGAGATTCTTAAAGATAAATTCTCCCTGATGCTGGAACGGGGTCCATTTCCCATTTAAATTAAATTTAATTCTGAAAAGACGATTCAAGTGAGATTTAAATAACTGAAGAAAGATTTTCAGCATAGCAATGAAATTTATATTTCTCTCCTGCCACTGATTTCACCATAACTATTACATTGGTCTCCAGGGACGTCGTTTTCTCGGTTTATGCCCATTTTCTGGCTGAGAATATTTCCAGAATTTATATAAATATTAACTGTAGTTTTAGAAGAAAATACATTGTAAAATAGATCCTATTACACAGCAAAATAACTATTATTCCCCATGTAAAATGTACCAGTCTAAGCATTTTGATCAGCATGCTCAGAAATTACGATTCTTATAATTGAATACTGCAGGTGTGGACTAGCAATATTCTTGCATTATTTTGCATCAGGTGGAATTCTTCAGCTGGGTAACCACAGACTATAATAACAGCAAAAGCAGCTCAATGGAAGTAGGAATAATGAAAAACAGAATGCCTTTTCTCTTGGGACTCATAACTGCAAAAATAAATGGAAAGGCATTGTTTTTTACTATGAAACCAGCAAATAGATTCACAAATAGTAACTAGTAAGCTCAAGAAAAACAACAGATTCCAGGTCAGATTTTTAAGGTCCATTTCCCAGCCTCCAGCTAAACAATGTGATTTGCCCACTAGGAAAAAAAACGATCTGCTATGAGAAAACATGAAGCAATTGTTTTTTTAATTTAGTCTTGCAAAAGAGCCTTTCCTTCCAAATATTGGAATCTGTAAAGCTGTAAACTAATCAGGGAAATGCTGGCTTAAATGTTGTTCCAAGCAAAAGTGGCTCAGGCATTCTGTTTTTCAAAGCATTGTGGTAAATTACGTCATTACCCAGCTTCAGGGAAGGCAAGGCAGTAACTGAAGGCAGAATTATTTTCTTCTGCTTGACTGTTTGTTTGTTTTGACTTTCTTATCTTGTAGATGAATCTACCTGTTTTCTGTGATGGTTAAACCAGGTAATTTTTTTCTCAAACACCGGTTTCAACAAAAAATGGTGAACATTCTTTGCTATATGGTCATTAACTGTTTGGTTTTTTTGTTTTTTTTTTTTTTAAATTTCCTAACCTTCTTTTTTAAAAAAAATTATTGAAGGATTTATTTGATGGTAAAGTTTAATAATGACACTTTGTGCCTCTCTGGTCGCATCCACCCAGATTTCACCATTATCAAGACACCAGTCATCCCAACATCCTGGGAAGCAGCTGATATGATCTATACCAATTTTACTGAGGGAGAAAGCGAGATATAATGGAAGTGTCTGAAAAGGTGACCTGTGAAATTTGTAGTAATGCCAGGACCTGAACACAAATTGTTGTGTGATTTGATTCCTAAGCCAATGGTCACCAAACTATGGCTGTGGATGCATTGCACAGTAATGGCAAATAGTCTGTACATGATTCACAAAACCATACAGCCTTTAGAATGTTTTCAGTTGAAAAAATGGATTTGAGTGACTGTGAAAAGTTATGCTCTCTTGATCTGAAATGTTTGAAAAGCACCGCCTTTTCCTGTGAGTATGAAATACAATAGAGCCAAAAGGCCCATAGCTGTAATTGTTAATGAGTTTATGCCTTCATGCATCTGTACTTGTTTTCTCTTCAGAGGATTATGAATGAAAACCACCATTATAGCAAGGTATGTTAATTACATGTTCGCACCACCAAATGTATGCATATACTGAAAAAACAAGAAGAAGAGAGAACATTTACTTCAAGAAAAATTACGTAGTTCTGGCATAGGAAAAGAATATTTGCTCCAAGAATGATGAAGTTCCACTGCACACATGGCACCAGACATAATGTAGAACATGTGAAGGATGCAGAGTTACTACAAGTGCCTCCTAAAACCATTTAAAGAGACAGGAATAATGGCCGGTTGTCTTAATGACATACTTAAATACTCTTGTGCTGTGGCTGCTGCAGCTATTTTTCCAGGACATGTTCTCCTCCCTTGCTCTCAGAGTCTTGCCCAAGCAAATTTTTTGTAAGAGCAGTTTGTGCCTGTGGTTTTTAATCTCTGTGAAAGAAGGGAGCCAGAGTGCTTGTGTGGGAGGGAGACCAGCAGTACCTGGGCCAGCAGGGCAAGAGGAGCTGAGCAGCAGGCAACTGGTTTTTGGACAGAGAGCTCAGGCTGGGGTGAGAAGACAGTGGCAGCTCAGGATGAAGAATCTAGAGAGACTTTTACAAGGAATGGGATGATCCAGAGTGAGAGAAATTGAGTTGTCTTCTTGCAGTGATATAATTTTGAGTTGGGATACACAGGCAGTCTCAGAACAAGCAGGGGGTGGAGCAGAAGGGGCTGGAGGCTGTGCGTTATGTGAGGGTCCAGGAGGGATGGGCTTACACTGGAACAGCTCTACTCTATTCCCACTCGGACAACCAGGCATTCTAAGGTTTGTGGACCAGAGACAAAACCCATAACTTGATGAAACACCCAGTAACACCAGGCAGCCAGGTACTACCTTCACTTCTTTTTTCATACTGGAAACTCTGTTTTGTCACCAGCAGACGTGTCAGGAAGGAGCCACAAGGTAATTGCAGCACCAAGGAACAGCCAATGAGTACACAAAGGGCATTTTTCTGTCTGTCTGCCACGTTGCTGACGTACCCTGAGGATTCTGCTGCCCAGAAGAGACACTGTGGCCACCGGAGGGCTCGCAGGGCAACTCTGGTTTGGCAGCTGAGGTGCTGCTCTGGTCACCTACTCTGCGGTTCTGAGCTGGGGCAGTGTAAGGGTGTGCAGGGGACTCAGGTGATGTCCTGGTTGTTGTCCAGCCCCAGGGTTATCGCCACACCAAACCCAGGCACTGCTTTACTTTCTTCAACCTGACATCATTCTCTCACCTGAGCTGAGGTGATTGTGTAGAAGTGGACCTGAAACAGTTTCTTTTGCTTATAACTTTAAGCCAGCTGGCTTCACCTACAGATACACTATTGCTACCTTTTTTCTCTCTTTAACACTTTGTATGTACAACATCAAATGCAGTGAAGTTAGCTATTTTTAAAAAGAGCTTGCATTCTCCTCCATCATGTTATCCTGAAAGACAAACTGACTGAATGGTTTCTTTTTGTGTGCACTGATCAGTCAGAGTCCTCCTATTGCCCACCTCACCTTTCCAACACTCAGTTGAATCTTCAAAGCACTATTTGTTGTATGCCTTGTTCCCTCAGTACGTGTCCTCCAACCCAAATAACTTGAAATTGAGGGTTCAAACAAGGATTTTGATAGAGTAAGGTTTTACTTAGCCCCTGCAGTTTCCTACCAGCATTTATACACACACACACACACACACACACACACACACACATATGGAGAAGAGGAGGAAAACAAGCCATTCTAAAATCAGAACATTTCTAGATTAATGTATTCTCGTGTAGTTTTGCTGTGGTTGCTAACAACTGCTCTTCACAGTGAATGGCAAGAGCTGGGAATACTTTCTTGTGTTGAGAGGAGTATGTCTGTTAATGTTTAACATCCTGGCAACCACACTTACTGTAACAATCCTGTGTACACCACTGACAGTGATCCATCTGCAGACCAGTGTGTCTCCTTCACGAAGATATCCTGAGTATCCTGCATTTTTGTCATTGCAACCATGTGGACTTCAGAAACTCATCTGGGCACAAGGAACACGCTACTGTCCTTAAGGCAAAGGCAAGCTAGGTTGTCCTCAGCCTTCCTGACCTCAACCTGTCCTCTCCTTCCTTTTTTTTTTTTTTGATCCCTCTTCTTCACCCCCAGTTTACAAGTTGGATAGTTGAATAGAAAGTTCTCTGAAAATATCTAGGCAAAAATCAAAATCAGCTTTCTTTATGAAATGAAGCTCCTCAGGACAGCCCATTTTTAATATATACAGTCATCATGACAGGCCAGTCACCCACTCTATAACATATATTTTCAGTACAGTCAATAAATAATTCAGAAGTCCTCTGAAATTAACCCTAACTTGCCTCCATCCCACCACTCTGTGCAGTATGAATTCCTCTTTTAGGAGACATGCTTAGTTAAATGCATCGTGACAAACAGAACAGAAGGGACAATTTTAAAGCAAAGCAGTCCTGGGCAGATTTGACTCTCAGTGGCATAGCTCTGTGTCATTGCTCTTAGGCTAAAACACCAAAAAGTGGTGTTTGTCCCTGCATTCCTCGAGTAAAGAGAATCCTGACCTCAAATATCTGGCATTCACAGATATTTGATATCACAGATATCACAAATATCTGGATGCTTTGGAGCCACAGGCTCAGAGGTATAGCCCCAGCCAACACACCGTGTTTTTTAATAAAGACTAAATCTCGGTCCTGCAGCATGCCACGGATTCTCAGCTCTGAATGTCCTGAGCACACGGAACGAAAGTGTCAGGAGGTTGAAGTGCCTGCCGTAATGAGACCCGCAGGATTAACAAACCGGGGCGGCTTCAGGGCTGGAGCTTTGCAGCTTTCCACTTCAGCGTTTTCCCACGAGAGGGCAATGTCATCCCTACTTTCCGTCCTTCATCAGCAGAACACATCCAGAGCTTTGATACGCTATACGTCCTCCCCTCCATACTCTGTCTGCCGAGTTGTTCTCACATAAATAGGTCTATTCAACATCGTGGTTATTAATCTTCAATAACTGATCTACCATTTTTTTGGCAAAGGTACTGAAACATTAGTAACTGAGAGGCTGTTCACTGGTAAAGGCATTGTAAGACCAAAAGTTGTCCACCTCTATGTGAGCCCTGAATTAGTGCACTCCTCTGAAGTCTTGTAATTTAGTTTCCATATACTTTTATAAGAGGAAAGCAGCTTCAGACTTTAGTGCTGGCCTGCTATACTTAAGCAATAAAATTATCAAGAAGATGAAAGGAACATGAGCCCAACTTATATTTTTTGCTGATGGGAAGCTGGGGCAGGGGGAGGGGGAAGGTCAAAAAGAAGAGGAGGGGAATTGCTGTCCAGTGATTTGGCAAGACATCAGTGCACTGGTACACACTTACATAGGTTGTCCTGTAAACCAACCTCGTGTTTCATTACTCTGCTGTAAGAGTTCTTCAGATATAACAGGAGCAAATTGTTTGTTTTTTTGAATCCAAGCTGAGTTGATCGTGCCCTAACCCCCACCCCCCTCAAACCTGCCTGGTTAAAGAGAGCAGTTTTCACAGCTGGTTTTTGTTCTTTTTGCCTTTATAGGCAGACAAGACAAGATAGCAACATCATCCAATCCAGTGATATCAGTTTTTTTGCCATCTGGCCTGTCAGCAGTGCAAGTACAATATTGCAACATCCAACTCCTCCACATCATTCTCTCCTCACCACAGCAGTAGGAAAGATAAGTGGTGCTCCAGAAGAAACACCTCAGCAGAAACCTGTGCCAGGCCCACATCTCTGCATCTCACAGGAGGCCTTTAATATCTTTCAGGACTGAGTCTGCATGAATTACCAAAAGGAGTGTGTGTCATGTGCAGAGCAAGGTATCACGGCTTCCTGGCTCCAGGCCTTCTGTTTTGACATAGCTTTTTGGAAAGGAAACTGTGGACCTATCCAGATGGTAAACCTTCAGTATTGCAACTTTTGAAGCTTACACAACACTTTTCTTTCCTCAAAACATACATGCTGAAAGTTTTAAAATCCTAATGTCAAGGGGGAGGGGGTGTGGGGGGGAAGCATTCCAGTTTGAGTTGCAGCATTCTCATTATTCTGATTGAGTTACATTTTTTTAATGGCCAAAAATAGCTGTTCAAAGCAGAGAAAACACTACAACTGGAATAATTTGTTTTTCCCTGTGATATTTTTTTCAGTTTGGTAATTCGGGGATCAGAAAAGTTCAGACTGCTGGTGTTTTGAAAGTGTTCCCAGCAGATGCCTTTTCTGCATTCCTTGATGCCTCCTGCCATTGCAGATCATGTTCACTCAGTGCAGTCTTGGCTGGTGTGATTATTCATGTGCTGCAGTGGTGATGCTCTCTGAAACATTCAGTTGTTGTGTGATGGAAGAGGAACACTGCTGCCTGACTGCGAACAATAAATATGCTGTGGTCTCTTTTAAAAAAGGCTGCTTTGTGGTTTCCATTGTCTGAACATCCATCTACATCCATCCAAAGCCTCTTCTGCTACCTGAACCGTGTAAAAGGGTTAGAAGAGGGTCATAAACATCCATAAGGTTCATGTTAGAATTACTGCATATCTCCCCTCTTGTTTTATCTAGAGGTTGTTAATTTCATTCTCTAGTACAGTAAAAGAACCCAAAGATATTTACAGAGACATTTTTTCTCTTTTCCCTCTCTTTGTTTGTTTGGTGGTTTTTTTGTTGTTTTGTTTTGTTTTGTTATTTTTTTTTTTTGCTTTTGAGGGTTATATTTAGTAGAAAAGGCAGAGGTCATTTTTTTCCACTTAGGTGCAACTCCTCAGCTGCTTATTAGTTTCACATTTTGTCGAGGTACAACCTTAGAAAAGCAGCAGTTAAATGTTAACTGAACAAACTAAACAGTCTCTCAGCAGCTGTGCCTATGGAATACAGCAAAACTGAGACAGGGAGCGAGTGATCTGGCCACTGGGCTGAGCTCAGCTGTACTGCCTGGCACACAGCTCTGCTGCAGCAGGGTACCTGTGGCACAAATGCCATCCTGGGTTCACTGCCCCTCATGTGCTGCATCTGGAGAAAGTCTGATGGGAAAGAATAGGCAGCACATTCCTTTGTCCAACTGAAATGAATCATGTCACTTACACGACTTAACTCACTGCCCCTTGCAGTCTCGAATCTTTAGCTGCAAAGTGCGTGTTTGGTGATTAAAGCAAGTTGTTTTCACACAGCCAGTACTTTAGTTTTTGGGACCCTGGCTTAGAGATTTGGGATGTGTGTGATATGGGGAGCAGATTTTCTTTTGCCCCTAGATGGTTCTGTTTTCATAAACGTTAGGTTGCATTGCCAGTGGCATGAAAATATAGACCATGACACACGTGATTATGAGAGCCTCTCAGCTAGATTTGGCAAGTCATACTACAGTAAAAATACTTAAACAAGACAGATCATTAGTCCAAATAATGACACTGTGGTTTTGTTGAATATCTTTAAGCCTACATCATTTTTCTAGACTACCTGGATATGCTTGGAAACAGAACCCTTTGAAATGAACCCTAAATGTACTTTGTTGAAATAAGGCATTGGAATAATTAGGTGATTTTTTTTTTTTTAATTGGATCCTATAATCATTACCCTCTCTGTTGCCGGGAAAGAAATCTAGATAAAGGTGTCAGTCACTCTTATTTGCACTCAGCTGATAGAAGCTGACATGTTTTCATTTTGTCTTTCATGGATTTCAGCAGAGGAATTCAAATGTGTACTTTGTTCTGTTCTTTAAACAGAGCACAATACTGACCTGGGAGATACTCAGTTTGAAAATAATGATTTAAAAAGAGAGGTATATGTATCAAAAAGGTAAATGCTTTTGACAGAAGGTCAAAATGCAAATGCAGCACACTGTTAGAGTTCTATGTTTCTGAAGTCTTTGAATTCTTTTAATTACATCAGTATTTGTCTGAGGGTTTGAAACAGAAAACCTACACATAGAAAGAGAGAATATAAAAGAACTTTCATTTCTTTAACACATTTGGAGTAAAAAAGACAAAAGATCTGTACCACAGATCCTGACAACCTGCTGGTTGTTACTGGTGCAATGGTCCCTACAAATGCTTCTGTTATCCTTCAAAAGCAACATCCTGAAATGTTGAAGCCTTGTCATAGTGTCATAACTCACTGTTTTCTTTTAATGACAAGTAAGAGAGACAAGTTTTTCTTGCCAAATCCCATCATTACCTGTCTTCTGTTTATCATGTCATCTCCTAGAACACCACTGGCAGTTCCTTCCCGTTGCTTTTTTGCCCACTACCCCCTTCCCCACCTTACAACAGGCGAGTGTTGCTGCACTAGAGGATATGTTTTTGAGGCTCTTCTCCAGTGGTAACTGGCAAGTGGTTACCTCTGGAGTGATGCAGAAGATATGGCAGTGTCCTCTTGCTTCACTGGGAGCTGTAACTGTGCAAGTCTGAGTGTTTCCTTTCTACCTGTTGTCAGGTGGAAAGGGTGGTATTCCTCAAGATGACAAATCACAGCACAATACTGGACAAAAGTGGGCTGAGCGCAGACAGTGCCTGTAAGGGCAAATTAAAAAGCAATTTCCAATGACTTTTGTATTGACAATAACAAGGAGATGTTTGGTTGCCTCAGGGATGGTTTTCTGACACGTGCTGCTAGAGGTTTCACTTCGGTGGCTTGGCCCCTATGAGTTTCTACCATTTGCTGGAGCCTTGATTGAGTCACGAGCACAGGCTACTCCTCTTCTGCTCTCCACCTGATGAATGTTCCTGTTGGTGAAGTGTAACAGAGCAATTCCCCTACAGAGAGATCAGAACTTGGTGAGTGGATGGTGGGAGCAGGCATCAGGTTCCTGGGGAAAACAAAGCCCAGCAACACCAGGCGTGGTACAGGAGCTCTGTGCTTCAGGGTTTTTTTTTGATGAGGACATCAGTGCAGTAGTGTTGGTATGGAAGAGTGCACTCAAAACCCCACATTCTACAATTCTTAAAAAAAGTCAGCGTTTGGGAGAGTACTCTTTGTTGTGTGTTCCCAAGGATCAGTTCTCTGCTTAGAGCTTGCAGGGGCAAAGGCAATGTGATGAGCATCCTAACTTCATTGCTAGCCTGTGGAATTTGGATCAGACGAATTACACTTAACAGTTAAAATCAACAGTTGATTGGGACTGTGATTACTGTGACTCAGAGTACCTAAACAATGCAAACTGCCTGCAAGATGAGGCCTCAGCATCCTCAAGGAGATTTGTTATTTTTTGTGATCCGGGCTGCAAAAGCTCTCTAAAAATATAGTGTGAATATAAGAAAGCTGTGTTGTGACCTTTGTTATAGCAATAAAATGCTGTTTTTCTCAGAGAGTTTTTTTTTACAGTAAGCAATGAGCTCATCCTATTGTTTGTTCTGCAGTCTGTGTGGCACTCTCAGGAACATTATCTTGGAAAGAACAGGTAGGGATTTAAAAGCTATAGCTGAAGTAGCTTGAAAATGGAAGACAGTTCTCCATCATAAATATTGTATATAATGTATATATATTAATCCTTCATATGCAGATCTGTTCTATGACTGAAGAGATGATGAGAGTTACTGACTCCAAAGAGAAAGCTGCACGAACCAGTCATCAGCAGAAGGTACCCAAAATCAAACTGGTTTATTTTCTTTCCAGTTTCTGAAATTCACTTGCTCTGCGACCTTGAACAGATCTTCCAACTGCCGTTTCCCATAGATTAAATGTGGATGAGGTTTTTTTTCACTGAAAAATGCCTTGAATTAAGAGGATACCAAAAAATGTGGAAGTCATCTCAGGAAACAAAGGTGACCCGTTGTGCTCAGGTAGGTGCAGATGAAGCAGGCTGTACCTTTTCCCTTGGTCTTATGTTACGAAACGTTCATAACAGAGCTGGGAGGAGTTTCCTTCTTTTTGTTTCCCAGACTTTAACCCCTTTTATTCCTCTCACTCCCCCAGACCTGTTTTGAAGCTTCTGGCACAGATGTGGCATAGTACCATAGTTTAAAATTAAAATAAGAAAGGCATAAGAAAAAGCAGTTTCAAAATGCACTCAATAATACCTTGTACCTCATTGCCTTCTCTCCAACTTGAAATAAATGAGGATGAGTCTGGGCAGTAAATGTTTTTTTTAGAGATGGTTTCCCTGGTCAGTCATAGCCATACTTCCACTGAAGCCTAACCACTACTGACATGAAGAAAGTCAAAGGAATCTTCTTCCTTGCTCTGGGCCGAGCACCACGTGGTATTGCTTTAGGGAAAAAAAAAAAAAGTGTATAAGATGTTATTTCTTGTTGGTTTTTTTAAGGCAGAATTAAAGAAGTATTTCATTCATTTCATCAATTGTGATGCTTGATATTGCAACCATTCCTTTCTAGTCAATGCATTTTTGTCGCATATTAATATTCTCTGTGGCAGGTTTTTTTACCACAACACAAAGGCAAGATGTGGACTTTCAAGAAATGTACTCTGACTAAAAGAAGTGTGGCATTCTTGTTGAACCACTGCCTGAGGGAATGCTCTAGGCTTGTGGCAAAATCAGGATGAGGAGATTCATGGGCAAGAATAAGACATCGCAGGAAACAGAGGGGTTCTGCTGCATTCTCTTATGTTCCAGGTGTGAAACAGCACACAAAATGGCAGCTACTGTTTGAAAGAGTCTGAAGGATTCACAAATCAATAATATCTCCATGACACTACCTCTACCATACAGAGCATGATTCAACCATTTTCTTCATGCTGTGATTTTTGAGACAGACAGTTCTCAGCAATGACAGTGTGCAAGTGCCACTGGGCTGGCCATGCCTTTGTTGAATGATGGGATGATGGGGCTTTCAAAGTGTCCCAAGTCTCTAAACTTTTATGATTCAGCTCTGAGGAAAAGAGCTTCAGTTGAAATAAACAGGCTGAAAGTCCTAATCCTTGAGAATTCAGGTAATTCTGAGAAAAATAGAAGTCACAACCAAACCCACGCAAGCTGTAGTGACTTTCAAGAATTGCTGGCAAGCCTACATGTAAGGTTTGTGTACTAATAGCTCTGTGCTTGTTTTGGATGACTCACAATAGGCAAATCACTTATTTCCGATATTTCTGTGTAGATTTTAGCATTGTACAAAATGTTCCAGGCTTAGATAATTCTTCTGAGAGCAGACATAGACTTGACAAAAAAATCACATCTCAAGTGGTATATTTGTCTCTTGGAGTACTCTTATTTAAAAAAAAGACAACATCATCTATAAGGCAATAGGGACTTAGGGCTTTGCACAGGTCACACAGTGAATCAGTGATTCAACTGAGATAAGGTGATTAACTCTCCTTTCCCTTTTTTACCCCAGCTATTAGATGCTCCTGCCAGTACAAACAGTCTGCATAACTGGGTAAGGAGGTTCAAATGTCAGGTCGAGTTCATTTTAAATTGCTTGAGCCATTTGTGGAATGTAAACTCTATGATGAAGTTTGTATTTAACCATGAATCTTCAAAACAGTCCAATACTGAGATAAAACCTGATTTGGACAACAAGCTATGATTGCCTGATAGATACAGGTCAACAGCATAGGTGGATCTTCTTCTGCTGGAACTTATAAACTGGTTTACTATCTCCATATAGCAGAAGGGCTCCATTCTCACTGGAAAAGTTAAGCCCACGTAGCTACACCAGGATTAGCTAACACTCAGCCCTGCTCAGCAGGACTTGTTGGAGTATGTAAAAATAAAACCACCCAATCAGCTGTTAAGAATGATGAAGAAACACTCATGATGTTTATGCAATTTAGCATAATAATGAAGCAATACTCTGTGAAGAAGACAAAGGGACATAGGGCATGCCCTGGTCATACTGGCAGGATTTGTTGCACCATGTGCAAGCATTTTGGATCAATACAACTCGTGTTCAGAGCAGCTAAGGCTATGTGGTATTGATTTTAGTGCACAGTAGCTCCCCCAGACATAATCCATCTCCAGACAAGGTTGTTGCAAAAATAAGAACTAAATGCCTTAATTTCTGCCACTATTTTTTGCATTGCACTTTCTTTCAATATAAAACATGGAAATTTGTGTTAGGAACTAGTCTCTGCCATCAAGCTCTCAATCTGACAGGCAACAGAGGCAGACAAACAGCTGGAAAAGGAAGACCACTTCTGTATTATTTCTGAGAACTGCAGGCAAAAAGCCTGTCTGTGCCCTCCTGTCAGCTGAGTATCAATCCTGCATTCATGCTCTGAGCCCCTTCTATCCTCACTAACTAGTTCCCTATGGTGAAGCTCAGAGCAGGAGAACTATGGCAGAAGGCAAACCTGGTTTAAAGCGAGGTCTCTGCTCATACAAACTCTGTGGATGCAGCAGACTCAAACCTTTTGATCACAGCCTCTGAAAGCTGCCTAGCCAGTCAAAGCCTGTTGAACTAGCACAGACACCTGGGGTTACTTGGCCAAATCCAGCGCTTGGAGCAGGATTGCCCCTGTTTGCTGCCTGCTCACTTCTTGAGGTGCCTGCAGTCCTACAGCAGCTGCATATCAGGAAAAGACATCCTGCAGACATTTGAGCATCTCTGCAGGCATGTCTGGAGCTGCCCATGCCTGCCAGGCAGCTAGGCAACCACCTCTTCCCCTTCCCTGATGTGAAAAAGTGTAAGTAAGTTTTTTTTCTCTTCACAAAATCTCCAAAAGGAGATTTTAAAACTCTCCTGCCTGTCCTTTGTGTCCTTCAGTAAGTCAGCCTTGCCTGAGTTTCCTCTTCATCTTGACTACATTTCTTAAAGAAATTTTACATTTACATTTCTTACAGCAATCTTATAACCCCATCCCTACCTCGGCCTGATGGGCGTTTCAGATTTGGAAAGGAGAATGTTAAAAACTCCAAGCAGCTCTCAAAATGGAAGTGAACAGGAAGAATCCCATAAAATTTCCATGTAAGCAAGAAGAAGTCAATGTGATATGTAAACTAGAGCAGCAGCCTACACTCCCACCCCTCTCCTTTACCCTCTCGGGACGCCCTGGGAGAGTGGAAGCTATTCTCCTTTTCCTTTTCTGTCCTTCCCCTTCCTCTGCACAGTCAGATTGTTTTCCATTGCATAGCTAGAATGGTAATCCTCTTCCCTCTGTTATTTTTTCTCTCTCCCTCGGGCCGGGCCCAAGAGACATTTAAATTGAGATAATTAATAAAGCCTTTTGTGTCTGACATAGAGAACCTGTGTCAGCAAAATTCAGTCTCCAGCAAGAACTGCAAGAGATGTTGTGACATCAGGAGTAAATTACTGCTTGAAACACTTCTGAGAAAAATAGACTGCCAAATTATGACTGGTTTACAGTTAAGACTTTGATTTGGAAGTTTCAAAGTACTTTTTATTTCTGAAAAAACATAATAATTTCCAAGAAGCAAGATTGTTTCTTACTAATATTGTTAAAAATAATCACAGGCATTTAAACCTGCAGTTAGTTCCCAGTAAAACTCAGTAAAGAAACCAATGAGGAATTGGAATTTTCCACCATTGTAAGCATCAGGGCACCTTTCTGTCAGACAGCTTGTTTCACATCCAGAAGTTAACCTAAACATTACCAAAAAAGGGCAGTGAGGGAGCAGAGTGGTACTAGACATGAAACAGCACTCCTGCCACTGTGAACGTTCTTTCTTAAATGAAATTAAAGATTTCTCCTCTTTAATGATGAGAAATAGCCAGAAATACAGAATATCATGCACAAACTGAGGAAGAGGGACTGAATTTACTAGTATTTCAAGAAAGTAATAACTCACTGAAAGAGCAATGAGTCATTTGTGCTAGATGTTAAAAGATTGTTGTGGCATGAAAAATATATAAACTCGCCTCAGTGTGTTGCTGTAGCACACACACTGCTTGAAATGATTTATTCTGACCTTGATTTAATCAAGAAGTAGTCAAGAAGAAATACTGGTAGAGTTACATCAGACCAACAGCGTGTCTACAGAAGAGGGGAAAAAAAAAAAGTCGTTTTTCCTTTTGTTTTTCAAAATACAGCCTAGCTTTTCATAAAGCCTGAAGCAAAACAAAAGAGATAAAACAGACGGCATCGTACGAAATACACAACCATCTGAGTAATTAAGGCCTGGCCAAGGGAGGAAAAGGCAGACTGGATAATTCTGTGGGCAGAGCAGATCTGTCCAGCGGTGTCCAAGTGCAGGACCTGGCCCTCAGCCACAAGCTACAAAATGCCTCTTACGAGGACGGGGCAAGACTGCACAGGAAGAGATGCAGCTCAGCGTGCTGGGACTCACCGGTGCCAAATTAACCCAGGCAGCATTTGTTTAAGCAGATGTAAATTAACCGTGAGGTTACAGCTTTCAGCAGCTATTAGCACAGATCACAGCTTTATTTGGTGGCAAGGAGCAGCTACAGACTTGAAACTGGGGATAAAATAGACCAACAATTTGCGCGCCTGCTTGGGAGTTAGTCATGGCAGGCTGTCTCTGGGCAAGCCACATCTGCCTGTACCTCATGTGTTCTTACCTCACCTCAGCCAAACACCAAAGATTTGCTCCCAGGCAGCACTCAGACACCTGAGAAAAGGTGCCTAAATTCAGTTCAAGCCATCCTGTGAATGATTTTATACCACACGGAAAGTCCCAAGGCTGGTATGCTTCCTCTGTACCAGAAACATTCCTTTGGCAAGCTACATCCACCTCAAAAAACCCCAATAAATCCTCGGCCATCATCAGCCTAAAGAACTTGCAGTTGGTCTGCACAGGGCATGAATACAAATACAATCAAAACCAGTCCCATTTTTATTTCCCTCTCTCAAACAAGCTCTCTCCAGTTTCATGATTGCATACCTGACTCTACTTCCCAATGCTGTGCACTCCTGGCATTCCTACTCCTTCCCAAATCATGACGCCTGGCACTTCTTATGGTAACTTTGTTCCTGTTGCCTGCCTCTCTGTCTCCCTATTTTTCCTACATGGTTTGAAGTGTTGTGCTCTTAATGGTGGGAGATCTTCTGTGCTGATGTGCACTTTCTTTTTCTCTCCGAGGCCGAGCAATTAATGAGATGATGACTGCAGTCCTCTCTCGTGCAGTTCTTACCCTTGGTGACATGATGTGTAAGGGGTTGTCTTAAACCTCTGTCATGGCATTTCCTAGTGACATGTGTTTTGCCTGACAGATTAGGCCTATTTCCAGCAAGGCAATAAAGGCATAAAACTTAGCAGCTTCTTATTTCATTACCTTAAGTGCAAAATTACTTCATAGCTGAAAGCAAAAAACTTCATTTAGCAAGCCAGGCTATTATAGAGGAAGATTATAAAAATACATTCTGGAAGGAGACACGGAAAGAACAATATAAACAATAATACAGGGGAGTGTTCAGTTTTTAACTCTGTCACTGCCTTGAAGTCCATGGTACAGAGGGACAAAGCAGGCAGTCATCCAGCCCAGGGAAGGGCAAGGAGGTGTCCTTGGGGAGCTGACTGCCAGCTTGTGCAGGTTGGTGGCAGGAGAGGGATACCACACTGCAAAAATATTCCTTGCTGTGCCTTTTGTCTTCATTCCTTCCTCATCAAGATGCCCTCAAAGAAACTAGGACATGGAGACACTTCCACCCTTGCAAGGGAGCTGTAGCTTTACTAGTCCATTTCCTCCTCCACATCCTGCAAAACATGAGGTCTCCTGGGATGACTAAACCTATGTTTTCAAGAAATCAAAGAAGTAAAATAGATATAAACTCAGAGTTACTGCAGTCAGAGCATGGGAGAATGAAAGAGTGACCATGGGCTGGACTCTGCTGAAACCAGCACATGGGCTCCAGACCAGCACCGTTCTTCTAAGATGTCACAAATTTTTAGGGAATAACAAGGACTCGAGGATGAGCATGTCACTTTCAAAGATGGAAGGTAGGGTTGATCATTTGCCAAGGGGCTTCTTCAGTGGTAAGTGACAGGTAAATTTTAAACTCACCGACTCCAAAGGCAATGGGGATGTGGGAGATGGAAATGGGGGATTGATGAGAGGAGAAGCATAAACCAACACCTTATGAGTTGAAACAGCTGGGTGAATATCAGGTTTATAGAAACGACAGATTTTAAACTCTGGCTCTTTGTATCACAGTAAAAAATACATTTAAGGACAGCACTGAGACATTCAGTGTTGTACAGTTCTTGATTTAGCCTTTCAGGGGATATGAAAAGGCCTGATTAATCTTTCTTTTACACATTTGCAGGTGAGGAGAATCTCACTGAATCCAGGCCATTGGTTGTTTACATTTGGTAGCTGAGACCTGAATAATATGCATTATACTTATAAAATATAGAGTTAACCTGGGCATACAGATTTCTCTCTGTTTTCAACTGCAGGCAATTTCTGTCCATATTTCTGAATCATGCAAAGACTTTGAAATTAAAAAAAACCCTAGCTTTGTTTACTAAAAAGGAATGGGGTTTTTCCCATCTTGCATTTCCTCTCCAGGATGTGCCTGATCATTGCCTGATCTACTATACTCTAAGCAGAGCAATCATCAGTGAAATTCTTGCAAAATGCTTGTTACATTGCAAGACTGTTTTTTTTAATGCACTCCTGCTTGGAGAGAAGGAGAAAGATGTTAATCTTGTCCATTCGTGGTACTGAGAAATGCAAAGGAGAAACAGAATCACTGGGCACAAGGATATAAAACAGCTTGAAAGCAGCACTTTTTCCTGATATTGTCACTGGCAGCTGCTCACGTGTTGTACAGCATGTAACCATCTAACTGATGAGCCCAAAACGCTGTCTTGGGATTTGTGACAGAGGATACCCAGGAGCCTCTTTCGTTGCAGCTGAAGTGATGGTTCCAAAGGGTACATGGCATAGCTTGATATTAGAGGGGGGAGGGAGGGTGGGCACAGTGTTAAAAACAAAGATAGACCTTCATTTTGTGTCAGGGGAGATTTCTTTTTAGCAGAATGTTTTTAGCTGGAGTCAAAACAAATTATTGTATTTAAGTCTGGATTGACTGTTTTGTTACATTGGATGATTATGGTATTCATAATTTTGTATCAATTTATATCATGAATTTGCTACTTTTGCTACTGTGTTTTCCGGAGAACACAAGTTTAATTTTTGATCAAATTAATGGTTTAGATTTGCCAGTAATGCTCAGAGTTATCAACATTAACCGAAATTGATTTTAATCAATTTATTTTCATTAATATTTTGCAAAAGCATACTAACCAAATACAATTCTAACTACTATAATTTTAACCCAGTATGCTGAAAGATAAGCCAGCAGTAGATAAACATACAACTTGGTGTTCTGACAGGAATGTACATCTGTTTCCCATTAACTTTGCTTTAGACAAGCAAGGAATCAAGGTTTCCTGTGATTTAATTTGAAGAGCAATTTGGATTTCCTGTGCCTCAGCTGGAGGTATTATTGGTATGAGACCAGAAATGCCCTGACTATCCTAGGAGTTTCATGTTTCTCAAAGAATAATACCTACAGAATTTCAAACAGGATGTCAAGTGTTACATGCAGGCTCTCAGTGCTCTTCAGTGTTTCTAATATAAGCTCACAGAACCAGAAGGCCAAACAGTGTTAAGCCATGAGTTTCATCCTCTCTTTTTGCCGCACAAAGTGACCAGCTTGGAAGAGACAATAAGCCGATGAATGCTGTTTGGTATAGCCTGCAGTGGAATTCTGTCCAGCAGAGAAGATCAGATTCCCTGAAAATGACATTACTGACCCAAGTAACCAAGGTTGTGGTTCACAGGGATGGAATAGAGCCATCGAGCTCTGGTTGTGGTTGGCGCTCAGAGAGGGCTGAACACATCATCTCTGACACCAAGGTTCTGTGATGTTTCTCAGGCTGTGCACACAGAAGCTGAGATATTTCAGGGTCTTACCTGCTTATTCAAACCATCCCCTTGGTTCCCATAACCAACATAATGCCGATGGTATATTTGCATGAATAATTAAACAGCCATTGGTTGCTCCTTCTAATGGACTTTTTACAAAGTACACTTCACTGTCTTTTGAACAAGGGGAGCAACTATTTTGAACCACTCAGATTGTTAAGAGGTTAATACATCAGCACTTCTATGGCCCTCTCTTCTTCGGGTGAAATCTCAGTCTCGTTGGAGTCAGCTCTGGATGACTGAGAGAGGTCTGGAGAGTGGAGAAACTGGAGTTTTTAACGCATCCCGTGCTCAGGAAAATTTGATTTTGTGCATTCTCCTGTACAGACAGATTTCTGTCTAAGATACTCATCACTTACATTTCCTCCTACGCAGAGTAATCTGCAAGACACAGAGTTTTAACTCAGCTGCCTCAAAAGGGGCAATGCCAGTCATTATTTGCAGTTTTCTTCTTTTAAGCTCATGCTATTCTTTGGACCCTGTAAAAAATATTTTAAAATTCAGTCACTGTCAGCTGTGAGGAAAAAGTCTGCACCATTTCTTTGACAGTGTTAACTATCTTTATTGCTTGTTTCTTCTGGTTATGGTTAAACTCTACTGGAATTTGTAAGATCATACCACTACTGGATATTTAAGGAAGATTTACATCATTCTGCTGTTAAATTGTCCAGAAAATGAAATTAGTTTGAAAAATAATGAAAAACAGTTTGCCTGGTTGTGATTGCAGTACATAATTCTCCATAATGAGTAAAAAGGCAGAAAAAGACTTAATTAAGGCTATGAAGATGTAAAGTTAGGATTTCTTGAAAATTCATAATTTTTTTCCCCTGGGTTTTCATTGTTGTTGTTGTGTGTTTTAAATGTTGACTTAATATCCAGACAATGTTTTAAGTGAAAGTCAAAGGAGTTTCAGCAGAGCAATTTGCCCCATATCTCGCATTTTGGGGGCCCTGTTGATCTCAAAAAGCAGGAAAGCAAATGAAGCATGTTACTCTGTTACTCTATTGACCGTGTTTTATGCTTTTCTGGGCTATTCCAGGAAAGCACACTTTCCAGTGCTTTTTTTCTGCTGTTAGCATTTTTTAGTATACAAGATTTTCATTTTTTCACATTAAGATTCTTCAGTGTTGCTGATCCCACAGCTGAGACAACTGATGATTTATTAGTCTATATTTGTAGATGATATGTGACGTCTTGTCATATCATTCCACATAAATATTCTCTCAACACTGCAGCAACATTATCTAATAAAAACACGTTTCATGATGAACAGAAATTCTGTGCAACCTCCATGATTTTTTACTAAAATTGGAGCCACATGTTTACACATTTCTATTGGACAGCTGAAAATTTGACCTGTGACATTCAGTAATAAGCAGTAATTATTCATATAGAGACAGGGTTTTATTGCTACATATTGGGTGTAGTGGTCTATTGGGTGTAGTAGTTCTATTGTCAGGTATGGAAAATGCCATAAAGAGGTTTATTTACAGTTAATAGCTACTGTATCATGCATGATCTTCAGTTAGCAAAATAAAACAGGTTTGCAGGGTTTTTTTTCCCCATCTCAATTTAAGGCTTCGGGGATCTGTTACAACCGGTGCAATGTTATCCCTGCCTGGAGCTCAAAACAATTCTGTAACTAACATAAGAAGATCCTCTTTAATGATATACCTACCTAGTCCCAGAAGGATAAGGCAGTGTTAAGCTAGAACATGATTTTAGTTCTGTGTGAACAACCTCTCATTTCTCCAGATCCAGATCAAGATGCTTTGGTAATTAAATGCTGAAGCAGCAGCTAGAAGTATGACCTGGACTGTTTGAATCATATTCCCTCAATGGTCTACAAGTTTGCAGTATTTCTTTCTGGTGGTACAACATCCTACGGCTGAAATGTGTAGAAATCCTCAACAATATGATTTGTGCATATAATATTTGACATCAAAAACATGGGCTTGGTTTGGAACAGAAGAAGGGTTTTTTTTGTTGTTTTTTTTTGGTTTTTTTTGGCTGGTACCAGCATGTATTTTCTTGATGTCTCCATAAAGCCCTGGCCATGCCAGATTCTCAGAACTCTCTGGGTGACACAGAACATCTGCTGCTGTCCATGGAAACCTGGACCTTGTGTGCTCCATGTGACCCAAGAGCCATATGGATAATGTTTACACAAAGTCATTTTTAACACTGCTGATAGCACAAGTGAGCACTGCTTTTTCACATGGGTTGGTACATTTTTTTTTTTTTTGAGAAGTCAGAGTGGCACAGCCCTGCCCAAACCATACTTTAGCAGCATAGCCTGTATATGCCTGACTTCAGCCTGTATATGCCTGACTTTTCCTTTCCTGGAATGTTTCCAAGGCTTCCATATGTTAAAACAGTGTTTTCCCTAACTAAATAATAATAAAAAAAAAGATTGATTTAGTCAGTTTTCTCTTACTAAATCAAGGACTGAAATGAAAATGGCCAATAACCAAATGTACACTGAATGACTAATGTGAGAAAATGCTTTTTTTACATCCCTAATGTATTCCCAAAGCTATGCCACAATTCTGAGAAAGTTCTGGCAGCTGAGCTCAAGAAATACAACACTTATTCTTTATTACATTATGTATTTCATTAAGGCAGAAATGATCTCTGACCCAGAGAGCTGAAAAAACAGCCTTACATGGACCTTGGTGGACTATGGATCAGTCCCATGGGATTTATTTGGGAAGGCAGATGTTAGATTTCGTCCCACCTAATTTTAAACATTTTTATATAAGCATCTATTAAGTCACACCAGTCAGGGGAAAACAGAACATGGTTATCAGTACTGCTTTAGTGTCTGCTTGAGGATGAGAGGAATCATATCCCACAAGGTCCTATATTCCTCTGTACAAAGGGGAACTCAGATCTTGGCAGACATAGACATTTCCATTTAGTCATTTAGTCAGAAAGTGCTTGCTCCTCTATTTTTTTTTTTTTTTTGGGTTAAGATTGCTTAAAGGGTAATTTTCATGACTATTTTAACAGTAAAAAATAGACTAAATTTTTCAATTAGCTCTTTAAGTCACACATCTGGAAGAGGGGAGGTTGTTATGATGCAGTATCAACTGTTTGAAAAAATTGGCCAATTAGGTCTTTTCTTGCACAAGTAACTCTTCACTGTGATCCTGCCCTGGCTTTAGAACCTGGCCTGAAGAACAAAATAAAACCAGTGTAATGAAGATTCAAACCCACTTTGCTTTATTTAAACGGTATGATATTATTTATGCCAAAGGAAAAGCTAAATCATAGCAGCGTTCATAAAAAAAAAAAAAAGAAATCTTTGGATTTTAGCACACAGCTTCATGATGACCATGGTTTACACTCTCTGAGGAACATGGTTAAGTGTTTAGGGAGAAAAGATTAGCAGTTTTGAAATTCACAAGCAGATTTTAACAAGTGATTTTAAAAACCTGTGTCAGCTGTGTACATTTGGAGACATGACGAACTTGTTTATTTTCCACCACAAATGAAAACAAATATCAAAAAAGAAAAGGAAAATAGTCACAATACTCAGTATTTTTAATTATGAATTATTACAGCTTTGTCAGAAGTATGGAAGAATTGCAAAGGTACCTTGGGGGCTTTAAATGGAGTTTAAAGCTCTCATGTCTCAGTCATTTATACAGTTGCAGAAACACTCACTCAGCAGCAGGAAATCTGAACTGCAAACTCTTTCCAGCCAAAGGGATTTGAATTAATATTTTTGAACTCCTAGGAAAACGAGTGCTATAATTAGCAGACTGTACAGCAACCAAGCCTGTGGATGATGCTGGGGCATGGTGCTGCCAAGAGCACAAACCCAAGAACTGAAAAGCAACTTGTATCATAATGTTATTATTGCACTTAGTTAGAGAGGTGTATGTATCTGTGAACCATCAGATGTTGGACATACCTGTTGCATCTGTTGGGAGCTGTAATATATGTGAGTTATTTCATTCCTTGCTCTCCATTTCTGAAAGTACATGAAATCCCACACTCTGAAATTCATTCAAAAACCATATTCTTCACAGATATTTATATGCCTTAAAAAAATCCTATTTCAGGAAAAGAGGAAGCTGAGGGCAAAGATAGGATTTGGGAATCCAAGAGAGTTCCAGCAACTAAATTAGATGCTTCAAGTGCCATAATAGCTGGTTCAGAGGGAAGGAGCAAAAAAGTTTGTGCAACATATGGTCCCTGTTGCACTTCTTAGCATAAAACAAAATGTTCTCACAACACAACTATGGTAGTAAAAAATGTAAGGTCATGTTACAGGAAGCTTAAAATTTGTCTCATTATACCAACGTGGTAGTGAGAGGAAAAATGTGTGAAAAAAATGATTTTGTTTTCCACAGGTATTTCAAAAAGGTGAGAGAGACTGTTAGTATGAACAAGCATAAAGTTGCTTTTTAATTGCTTTCAGACTGTTTCATGAACCAATGAGAACTCCCTTAAACAAACTCCATATTATGGGTGGCATTTGTTGTATGGGCATCAGTGGATAACCAAAAGTTAGGTGTTAAACCTTTTATTTGTAGCTATGAAAAGCTCTTGACCCTCTCTGTTGACCACAGAAAAAGCTTAAGAGTGTCACACCACTACTGAAGGCTAAGAATAAATGAGAAATTCTGGTTTTGCCCCAGAACAACAGTGTTTTGAAATGATGGCTGCTGAATATTGTCATTTAATGACAGTTGTTAGAATTCTTCCAAACAGATGACTATAGGGATGATGAGGCAACTGATATATTTCTTTGGGGTAGAATCAAGAGATAGCAGAGAAGTGAATTTTGAAAGGACAAAAATAAACTCTATATATTCAGAAAATATAATCAAGTCTTTTTTAAGTAATTGAGGGAGCCCTATAGTTACTGAGCTATAAACTATCTGAAAGTGGGATCACAGGTTTGTGTTGGCTTTTTGTTTTGTTTTTTTTTTTTTTTCACTTTGGCATATTTATCATGAACAATTTATGCCATTATTTCTAGCTTAGAATATAATTCACCAAAATGAAATCATCATAAAAGCTGCACACTTTATTAGGCACTTGAGTTCATTGGCAAGCAACAGACAACACACTGTCTACGAAAAAAATAGTGACCCCAAGTTTTGCTTTGTATGTTTGTGAATAACTATTCATTGGAAACAACCATATAATGATAATCAACACAGCTATGTGGGAGAAACACGAAAAATAAAGAGGTAAGAAAGAATATGGTAACAGTGGCACCAAACAACACTGGGAGTATTTTCTGGCAGACTCTCAGAAAAAGTAAGACAACTGTGACTCATCAACCTGGGAGGACAAGCCACCACCACAGAAGGTTCTGTGACTGCTTTTGGTTGATGTCACTGCATTTAAGGATGCCTTTTACATGCTTAGATCCTTTGTCAAGATAGCCAACAGTGTTTGTACTTTCAGGCCTGGAAAGTGAAAACCCAATTATTGAAAATTTGGCCGTGTCCAGTTCTTCCAAAGCATGTTGCCAGACACATTTTCAATAGGGTGAATAATTTGATGCATAATATAGAATTATTTAGTTATCACTTCCTGATCCATACCGAGGGAAACACAATAAGAACTTCTGGTTGTGGAACAGGTCTTTATGAAACACTGCAGAAATTTCAAAAATAAAATGAAATTTACTGAGGCAATGAAAGGTACTTAGTAACTGATGGAGCTGTTACTAGCACAACCTGGTTAAATAAATTATTGTATTCTTCTGTTTCTTCCGGACTGGTTTGTCTCTGCCTACAGACACAATACCTGTTTGGAAGAGAGGAATTGCAAAGTACTGATGTTTGGCACTTCAGTTGGTTCTTTTCAGACAAACACACATGAAAAATATAAGTTAATATCTCCCGTATTTATTTTTCAAATAATTAAATCTTTGTCATCCATGTATGGAGCATGGCAGCATAGCAAGTCTCCCACCAGATGGAGTGACAGCTGTTCTTTTTATGGTATACCAGATCTTCAACATATTCTAAGTCATCTTTTCCTACTGTGACAGTAAGGAGATTTTGTCATGAAGTTTGTGGTTTGTGGTTAAGATCCACTGTCATAGATTGTTCTTGATGGTTTTAGCTATGTTGTTCTTCAGTGAAGTTCATCTCAACCAAGGACTTCAGAACAGTAAAGGAAAATAAGGTACTGTGAAACAGCAGGAGTTTTGAGCTATTCCTTCACACTGACACAAACCCACTGAAATCTGATTATCCAAGTCCACCACAGAGTAGATGACTTGCAGCAAAATAAAAACAATAACGATGCTTTTCTGTCAGTAAAATTGTCTTTGAGGTCATGCAGACTTTCTTTTTGTGGTGATGATAAAGTACTGCATTAACATCAATGGGATTTTTTTTTTTTAAGTAGAAAATGTTTGTGATAGTTGGTGTCAAAATTAGAGTGGTGATCAAGTCGTATTCATCTACTTTCTGTCCCATTTCATGTGTGCTGATTAGCCCATTTATTTTCCCTCATGACACTTTTAAATTTATGTCTGCACCTGTCTGGCCATCAGATCAATATCTGCTTTACAAAATAAGTGATACTTGTCTAGGTATATATTTAACTATTTCTGGCTGCTTGTTTTAGCTGTGAAACAGGTACCTGTAAGTAAAATCTGGTTGTCATTAATATTGCCATTTGCAGCATCTGTCTTGTCAAACATCACACCAGGTAGCACAAAAAAACCCAAGCTTTGTGAAAAAAATCTCAGTTTGAAGTTCTTGGTTTGCAGTTCACTGAATAAAATTTGGTAGTTGTGTTACTAAAGAGAGCAGAGTAAATGTTTGGGGTATTATCCTCTCAGTTTGAAATCTTGACTCCTACTGTGTTGCTCATTGATGACATTGATAAATAAAATTACTGAGAAAAATGACACTAAAACGACACAAGTGTCTGATTTTACTTGGATTTGACAGTCAAACTGAAAGAGAAGGAATTAAAATTCCCTTAATTTGAGAGGAGAAAGTCAGTGCCTTGTTCTGCACCATGCAGATACCTCCCTCTGACAGCGGAGGAAGCAGCGCAAAATGCTTCTTCTCCTATTTTCTAATTCGTGGTTCTCAGAAATCTGTCACACTTACCAGACTTTTAACCTCATCACTATCCCCAGATATCATATCTTTCTGTAACATCTCAAGCATCCTGGTGCATTTCTGGGTAGCACAACTGAAATATTTGTTGCATTTTATTTATATATATATATATATATATATATATATATATATATATATAAAATAAATATATATATTTATAATTTTAGTTATAAATATATAATTATGTATACTTATATACTGTCTTTATAAATATACATTTATATATCTAATAAATTTTATTTATAAATATGTATTTTTTATATATATATATATATATATATATGAGCCATTTGGTATAACTCTAAGTTCAGCACTTTAGGTACAATAAAAGCAAAGATAAGGACACACAATAAGCGTTTCTACCAAGATCATGTTCAAGTGTAAGAATCAATTAAGAGCCTTACTAGGCTGAATTATTTTGAATGTTAAGAGAAGAAAATTCAGATGGCAGTGGAAAAACAAATTAAACAAGTGAGAAATAGAACTTATTTAAGAATATTTTCTTGCTTGTGCAACAGCAGGCCCGTCAATACAATGCAAAATGAAGGTTGTGGGGGATTTACATGCAGAGGGGTCTAAATTAAGTGCTTTGAATCAGACCTCAGAGGCATGCATGTCTTCACTGACTCCACGGGACCCTTAGGGAGCTTCACCTCTGAACCTTTTTTACTCCTTGAGAGACTAGTGTGAATACATATCCCCTACCAACTTCAATATATTCACAAATTCTACTTTCTTAGGCTGTTATTTCACTTCCGTATTAAAGAATTCCCTGAATTTTTAGTAAATAGTTCAATATCCTAAAAGGACAGATGACAGAAAGATGCAGTGGGTATTATTTATTTAATTACAGCAATTAACAAGTGATGATTCAGGTACACTTAGCAATTTGGCTGTCACTTGAAACACAGTAATACTGCTGAAGTTCACATTAAGTATCAGCCCTAAACTTCAGTGTTTGTCCTTCAACCACTGACAGTATACATCCAGCTCAGATGAAAGGACAGCTGCTGCATGCACCTGGTAGTTAGGAAACTAAGAATTTGTTCACCTTTTTATCCCCAGATTATGATACATTATTCACATTTCTTCACATCACTGAACGTCCAAACATGGGGGGCTGGCCCTGACATTCAGTTTGATATTTCAGACACTCTCTTAGTCCCTGGAAGGGGAGTTGCAACCTTTTCATGACCTTACTGGAAAATTCTAGTGTTGGTATACTTGTAAATGCATCAGAGTAGTTGCTCTGAAAAATGCTTGCCCTGGATTTAGCAAGTGAATAAAACCTTAAGAACTAAAAAAATTCCATTTTCAACATTTCTGAAAAAAGTTCCATTCACTTCAACAAGGACTTATGAAGAATCTGTTTCATTTAAGAGAGGCTGCACATTTAGCAGAAGTTGTACATATAAAATTGTGTTAGGGAAATTGTGTATTGACAGATATGTACGCATATTCAAATGACAGCAAAAAAAAAGTACATATTTAACAACTAATATAGACACATCCAAGGCCAAATCTAGGGAATTAGTTTGGACAACTATTAGGAATGGGGGAAGGGTGGGGTTCATTTATTTTCCCCTGAACAGAAAACACAAATGATTGACATTTGCATATGATCTAGAATCACATGAAAAAAACTGTCCTACAGAGCTGGCAGGACTTCAGGGGACTGGTCCATCTGAGAAGAGGATGTAAACTGCCTTTATTGTGGTATCTGGGTAACTTAGCTCCCAGATGAAATAAATTTAAAGGGAAAAGAAAACATCCAAGAAGAGCTGTTTCACAATTTGCTCCCTGATTATACAAGGGACAAGTTGCTTATAGATCAAACAGCTGCCACAGGGGAGATTTCTGGGTGAGAAATTGCTGTGTTTACTCAGCCTGACAATGATCTCTCTCCCATCTACCTCTAGCCCGTTGTTAATCAACCAGCTCGAAAGAGGGAAACAAACTGAAGGATCACTTTCCCTCTTCAGGCCAACTCACGTTTAGAGCCAGTAGAAACATGGCATAGTCTTTCACACTTTGGTGATCTGTCAGTTAGAGTTTAGGCTTTGCTGAGGCAAAGAAAAAACATCAGATGACCATTTTTGTTTCTAGAACAGAAGCAGGGAAGCAATCAGAATTATTGTGGCTGAGCTGCTCAGAAAGCATTAATTAACTCCATTTAGCTTTTGGTACGAAGTTTCGTGGCTGTACTGACTAAACAGAGTTTTGGAGGGTCTGCAATCCTGCAAAGCTCTAAAGTCATATATGCCCTCTAAGTAGTTTACACTACTAAGTAGTTCATCTGCATGGGTATGAGCAATGCTGGCAGCATGGGCAAGGGATGGGTATCAGCTCTAACCAGTACTACGAAGATCGAGCTGATTATGACATGCTTGGAGTTGCTGACAGCAAACAGGTTTGGCCCAACTTCAGTAAACAGTAGTAATGATGGTCTGGTCAACTGGAGCTTCCAGAGGACTCAGTCAACCAGCTAAATCAGAGGAAAAGATTACTTTTTGGCCTTCTTTTGCCAGTAGGGGCAATTCAGCTCATTCTTACCTACTGAAATCATGCTCCAGAACAGTCTGCTCATGATGGTATTAGCACAGGTTGCATGCTCTGGATTTTATTGACACAGGAAGAGTAACCAAGATTCCCATACACCATGAGTGTGCCAGAAAACTTTACGTATGTACAAAAGCCACTATAATTGAAAGGAAGATCAATATTTGAGTCAACTTTCCTGTTTTGAAAATGAAATATAGAGTAAATGGGAATGCCCACATGGGGGAGTTATTGCAGAACAGTTAGGCCAGCTTCTCTGGTAAAGCAAGCACTCCCAGCCCTTGTAAAGAACAGTCAAACTGACACTGGTATGAAACAGAGCAGTATTATTCTCTGCAAGCAAAGCACTGGGCATTTCTCATTTGTGTCTTCTTATATGTCAGATTTGTCTAGATCACGCTTTTTTCCACATAGGTGAATAGTAGTAACAAATATACAGTGTAGAATAAAAATTCTGAATGTCCAAAAACTGTCTGAATCTGCCCATGAAAATTATTTCACACTTACTGAAAAAGCCATCATACTTAAAAAATTATGTGCAACCAGCCTTGGACACCATCTTCTGACCGAGCAAGAATTTTGAAAAGAGCTTATTACCATCTATCGCTGTTAAAGTTTCAGACAACACAAACTGGAAGTGACATGTAGCTGAAAGGAACTTCGCAGAGTTTGCTGTGAATACAATAAAGCTGGCTGTAGCTGTTCAAACAGCTCTCCTCACACCCAGGAGTCAGAAGCACGCATGCACTCATCTGCTAGGGCTCTCTGAATGCCCCAGGCAAAACAGTGATGCAATAGATACCGTATGTACTCAGATCACAATCAAAAACATGTCATCTTTAGTGGCTGATCTCAGGCTGTAATAAAGGTACACAGCAAGGAAATGCGTGGCAGAAACAGATTTTGGGTTTTAAAACATCACCGTGGCTAGAAAGAGAGGCCTCATAACCATGGAGAACCATAAAAAGGTGGGCCACAGAAGAGTTCTTCTGCAACTCGTAGACACCAGTGAGACAGAGACAACCCCCTGGAGAACTGCATATTTTGGCATGAGCAATTTAATAAAAGAAGAATTTCAGCCACCCAGGTCTTACGTTTCGGGTGTTATGGGTCAAATGCATTTCAGCATTTATGTGATATTCCACAGATGAACAAGATTTTTTGGTCCTGCCAAGAGATAAGTCTACAGTTTAGTGTGACCTAAAAGAAGCAAATGAAGACCCCTATGAGACTGGAAAGGCATACCAATGGATAGAGGATGTCTTTGAGAACAAAAACAAAATTTCTTTTTTGTGTTTAATATTGACATTTAATAGTAACAGTTATGGCACTTATTAAAAAAGCAAATGAGCACCTCTGACAGACAAACCATCAGCTTTCATGATACTACTAGTAGTAACCAAGTGCTGGGTATACCTCTGGCATTCCTAACAGATAAAACTGTTTTTTATAAATCATATAAACGTGTATTGCTACTAGATGGCAGGATTTGTGATTTCAAATATTTGAGGTCTTGCACTCAGAAAAACTCAGGAAGCAATGTACTGCACTGGTCTAATAAAAAGTCAGCTGACTGCTTAGATTTGCCTTAGCCCTTTCTTGAATAAAAGTCAAGAATACATCTTCAGCAACAAAAGAGGAGAAAGCTGTTATATGCCTTGGCATAATTAATCAGTGTATCAAAAGAGATTATTGAGATAATGTGATTTTTAGATGAAGAAGGTAATCCTTGTTTTGAAGCGTTGATCACAGAAACTTCCAAATCACATTTAAAAACAAGCTCAAGGGAAATTTACACCAGTACAGGGCCTGAGTGCAGAAAACATTTCACTGACACATCAGATGTTTAGCGATGTAACATTATGCAACCAGCCCCTTCCCAAGGGGAATGAATCCAGGTACATACTTCTGATCCCACTGTTACGAACAGATTTGTTATTCACTCTTGCCAGACCACAGCATATTTCAGACTACTCACTGTCTCAGCAGAATGCTGTATCATAAGGATCACCAAAAATCCCCAGATTACATGACTTTGATATGCGCCTGCTCTGCG
Source organism: Corapipo altera (assembly GCF_003945725.1). Taxonomy (NCBI): domain Eukaryota; kingdom Metazoa; phylum Chordata; class Aves; order Passeriformes; family Pipridae; genus Corapipo; species Corapipo altera. The sequence goes on along the minus strand of NW_020884909.1, from coordinate 5,506,351 downwards.
GCAAAGTTTCTAAAAATTCTTCCTTCTAACTCCGGATCCAGATGACAGATGATGGTTAGACAGATAGCCTAAGTCCCGTGCTTTAGCCTCGAGGCTAAAGCCTCAAGAAAGATGAGTCCAGCCCAGTTATATCACAGAAGTCATCCAAATGGAGATAATGTCAGAAGTCAAGGGTGTGTAACAGCACATCTGGGCAAATGTTTAATGATGACCTGATCCAAAGTTAGTTAAAGTCCCTGAACAGACTCATGTGGCTTTTGCAGGACTTCAGTAGAACTACTACTTTGTTCATATTTTCCTTCTTAACATAGGTATGATGGAGCTTTCCTATTTTAACTATCAGTTAAAAATAGCAAAACTCATGATACTTGTGCTCTTTGCTACTTTTAGCCTAACTTCTAAAAGTCTGCCTCTGTTGCCTGTGAAAATTTCTATTTTTATAGCTGAGGAATAGATGTAAGAATTAATTAATTTTGGAAAGAAAGAGGGAACAGTGCATGTTTGCTAATGAAGTGTTAGAATATCACTCCTACTCATATTCCAGCCTAACTCGTATTTATTTAAGCATGAAAATAGCAAAGGAAGTAATATGGTGAAACCAGACTTGTATTTCTAAGAATGATGTTTTACCCTGTGAGGGATCATGCTTTTCAGCTGGAAGCTATGCAAAACCAGGAACATTTTTTTCTTTAAAAAAATTTGAATGCAACCTCTTTAATGTGCAGCAAGTAAAGATTTTCAAAATGAAGATCTTTCCTGTAGCTTGTGATTGAAGGGCAGTGAATGAACCCACAAGAACAGTGAATTTTAAAGAACAGGTCTGCACGTCTCTAGCAAGTCTGGAGGACTTCCCAAGGTTTGTCTCCACCAAGAGGATTTCCAAAGATGTCACCTTGGATCTGCCAGTGGACACCTCCTGCTAGAGGCAGCTCTGTGGTCAACACTGACCACAGTTTCAGTCTGACTACGTATCACTGGCAGTGAGCATCAGCCAATGCATTTGAGGTTTTTCATGGGAAAAATAGTAATAAACACCACTCCTGTGATTATTAATATTAAGATTGCCATCTGGGAACATGCTGTTGTGGTGTTTCTCCTGGAAATGTATGGGAGAGACTTTTCTCCAGCAGAAATTGAACTCCCTGCCTGTACACCAGGATGTCTTCTCCCCTCAGTCAAGTGCTTTAGGGTTAGGATTTGAAGCTTGTACTACTCACTAATAGTCTTCTTTTACAGTCAGAAGAAAAAAGTGAGCATCTCTGAGAGTAGCTTACTTCTTTCCAAGACAGTTGGCTAAGACAAGTTTTCTTCTTTAGGAAGAAATTCTTTACTTAGGAAGAAATTCTTTACTGTGAGGATGGTGAGGCACTGGAAAAGGCTGTCCAGAGAAGCTGGGGATGCCCCATCCCTGAGAGTGTTCAAGGCCAGATTAAATGGAGCTCTGAACACCTGGGATAGTGGAAGATGTCCCTGCCTATGGCAGGTGTGTTCAAACTAGGTGATAATTAAGATACTTTCCAACACACACCATTCCATGATTCCATTCTATGATTCTATGGAGTTTTGTAAATCACTTCTTATTTTTCTCATTTGACTACAAAAGAAGCCAGGAAGAGCAGCACCAAAATTTAAACTTTTTGAAACTTTAATTTCTTTAGTTGGATAAAGTGAATCCCATATAAGGCAGAGGAGGCAAAAGCCCTCAGCGCATTTGGGACGTGGGGTAGTGGAATGTATAGGGGTAATGTGTCTGAAGGGATTTCTGCAGATTTAATTTGAGTCTCTAACATGATTAAGCAGACTCCTCTGTCTTCAGTGTGAGTGTAAACAGACAAAGATGAGGAAGATCTTCACCTTTAAACAACCTTCCTCGTATCAGCATTTGGCTTAATGACTGGTGTCCTTCTGGGCTGTCACAGTCTCATTTTCTTTCTTATCAGAAAGTGCCTGCAAGCCCAGTTTGCTTACACATGCACAGATTAGCCCATAGGAATTGCTGATGACTCTGTTCCTCATTTTTTGTGGGCACAAAGTAGTGAGCAGCTACAAGCGGTTTCTTTCCCAGCATGCCTGCTTAGGCTGAGAGACTTTTTCTCCTCCTCCTCTCAGAGCCCTTTCTTTGTTTAGGCAGTTTCTTTGTGTGGTTAATCTTCAACATGCTTCATCTGCTTCCCATTCTCCTGCCTGCAGCCTAAAGCAATTACCTCAACTCAGCTGGGAGAAAGAAAGCAGAGGTTCTTTAACCAATGGAATAGCTTAGTAACGATCACATTTCTTCTGAAATAAATGATTGTTTGTATAATATTAACCCTCAGGCCATAAATTAAGTCTGGATAGTGCAAAGGAGGATGACAGGGGAAAAAAAAAAAAGCGAATGCCTTGTATTCTGTTTAACAAACAACTGAATATCCAAATATTTATACATCTCTTATGTTGTTTTTAATCTTATGGAAAAGACCTTTAAAATGGACAGTAAGGCTCCTTTCAGTGAAATGAGCACATAGAAATAATTAGCAAAAAAATGAACACAGCTTGTTCGTGGCCACTGGGGAAAATATATCAATAGAACTTAAATGCTGGTATATAATCTTTTTCTTGGGCAAGGAAATTTCAGTGCAAGAGAGGCTGGAATCAACAAATAAACAAAAAGGGTTAGTTTTCTTTAGCCTGAAGTATTTGGGCAGACTGGCCAACGATGTCAAAAGCCAACATTCAGTGTAGTGCCAGTTTGTCAGTAACTAGATCAGTGTGTCTTGTAAGGCAGAGGAAAGCTTGAAAGTGAGTTCTAAGATTGTGTAAATGACTCATGTAAATAAACAGCAATTAGGCAATATTAATTCTTTCTGATATTCTCTGCAATGAATGCTTTAGTATTAGTGCTTTTTACCTCCTAAAATTTTTTCTTCGATTGACTCATTCACATTGAAAATTAAATGAATGCAGAGAAAGAGCTTATGTTAGAATCTTCTCATAGCGTTTAAATTAGTTTTAAATGATCCTGGCTTAAAGCTAGAAGAGAAAGGGATTCAGCTGCAAGTTTTGAAATACAACTCCTTCAGCAAAACTAAACTTCAGAATCATGAGTTGGATTGATTTTCAGCATTCCAAGTCCTGTCATGTGAAACCAATTTAATGGCCTAAATCTCAGAAGGGGGCCAAAGGCAGAGCACCAGTGGAGGTAACTGCTGTCTCTGGTAGTTAGATGCAACAAGGGAAAAATCTCACTGTTAAAGTTGCATGTTCTGTGTGATTTTCATTTACTGGCAGGAGTCCAATGTAATAAAAGCCATGAAATCCTCTGCTTATAGTTAAATGCATGGGTGCTTATTTCTAAAAGACTTGTTTTATTACATTACATTTTAATCTCCACAATCTTCTCTTTGGAATGATAACCAGCCCCCACTGCCTTTCATATTTAATCCTGAAGACCCTTTCCAAGGATTTTAAAAAGTCAAAGCAGAGGAGGAATCACAGATGGAGGAAACCAGACTGCTGCACCTGTGAGGGAAATGCATGAAAGATGGAGGAAGAGAGTGTTCACTGTTAAATAATTTGCATGATTTGTCAAGATAGGGTAGTTGTGGTAGTTGATTTGTCCTTTGAGATTACACGTGGTATTTAATTTTCATTCGGCTGAGGAGAGATTGCTTTCAAAAAGGTGCCTGTGTAATTCAGAAATGCCTCGTGACCTCTCCAAGTAGTCTCAGATAAGACGATCTTTTGGCTAGATTATCATCATGAAATCACCTTGTTTTGTTTTTGCTGAGTTAGGTGTTTGAGCTCCAGCAAACTGAACAGGACATTTATTCATCCTTTTAAAATACAGCTTTAAATGGGGCAGATTGTTAGAGATCAGCTCAAGGGTTAGAAGATGCTATTTGGTGGATTCCTGACTTTGCTTCTTTTCCAGGAAATTCAAACTCCAACTGTCCATGAAAATGCCCAGATCATCACACAAACTCTTTGATGTTGTATCACTGCAACAGCTTCAAATGATAAATTTGCTGAGAGGATGCAATTGGGAATATATCCAAGTGCCCTGTGGGTCCCTACAATGGTACTCTAGGAAAGAGTGTTATCCATTCCCTGGGATTTCCCAAGGGACCAGAGCTGCCTTTAAGTGCAGGAGGGCAAAGGTGTAACGTGTACAAAACCTGTACTTAGGTAGTGTGTTAAACTGACTAAGGAGCAAGTAATTTTTAAGTTTGTTCTGTCCCAGCAAAGTAGAAGATGTCATTGTGGTGAGACAGGAACAGAGAGATGTGGTAACTGTGGGGCTGAGTGGAACTCCCAGCTTTCAGGAACAGACCTGTCTTTGACAGAACCTTTAGAAAGCAACCACAATGCAAAGTCAACCACACTGCAAAATCAACCACACTGCAAAATCAAGCTTAAAGCTTGGATTTTAAGCTAGACATGCTCAGCCTAGAAGTAAAGCTCAGCATTTTTAATAGAGGATAATTAAAAAAGGTTTTCTCATCTTTACAATTATGATTAGTAAGTGTAATGTATTTCTAAAAAATATGAAGTCTTTGGTCTGTTCAAGAGATCTTTTCTTACCTTTGAATCCATATCTTTAGAACTGTAGAGGGTGAAAATGTAGCATTGTGACTGCTACTTCTTTAAGTTCTACTTGGTGCTAATGGAATACACAGGTTTTGACAAAATAGCAAGTAAATTTTTCTCTAAAAGTCACCTTTTCTTCTTATTTGATTAACTTGAGCATCTGGAACAGCATACTAACAATAGTACTGTGTTGCTTATCATAGTTTTTTGCTCTACAGGGGCAAGCAATTTCTAGTATTAAAGTCTCAGGCAAACTAGGTAGGAAATGGGATAATGGCATTCATGTCATTAAAGATCCTAGTGGAGAAGAATGAAAATGAAAATAATACAATCTAATTTCCAGAGTTCTTCAAAAAGCAAGGAAATTTTCACTTTTGGTTGAGAATCCCTTCAACGAAATATAGTTGGTTTGCTGGTCATACAAACTCATATGCTTTTATGTGCTGGTGGAGGACGACAGACTCATGCTTTAAAGGTGTCAGTAGCAGTTAGTTTTTCTAGAGTTCAAATGGGTGTTTACACACTTTTTTAATCATTGCTGAAAATTAAATAGGTTGTAACAAACCTGTTTTGGCATCAAAATTACAAGTTTGTTTTTCTGTACTCGTTGGTTGGTTCTCCAATGAGCAAAGTGGGCGCAACTTGCAACATCTGGCACATTTTTAACAAAACCTGCAAAGACAAAATCCTTATATTTTTACCACCAGGTGGAACTGCATGACTTAGTAGATTAAGCAAGACGCTTACAGTAATCAAATCAGTTATCCCCTAAGCATGTGGCTAATGCTGACCTCGGAAGGATACAGATACTGAGTCCCTTGAGGGTACAGAAAGTAACCACAGGTTGAAAAACTGTAGAGATGGGCTCACTGTTCTGTCATGTTTGTCTTAACACTGAGCAACCTCAAACTACATTTCCCCATCATCCAGGGCAAAAAAAATACATGTTTAAACTGAGGGCTTTGTAATGCTGTAGTATGCATAACTTAGTGTCATTTTGGTGCCCTGTTACTCTCTGCAAATGTGGGTCTTGATCACAGATGGCTGAACCCCTGGGTCTGAGGTTACAATATGGTGCATTATGCTGGGGAACTTAACACTGGAAAATGAACTGCTTGGGAGTCTGAAAGCCCTCTGCATTAAACGGGCAAGTTCCATTTCCCTCAAGCTGTAAACACTTTGGGCAAAGAGCTGTGTTCCAGCACACAACTTTCAAAGCAAAACCCTGACCGGACTGGAGCCCGTGGGAGGCCTGCCATGAAGGTCACTGCAGATGAGGCTGGGAGTCCTCATTAAAGAAGAGAGGTTTGAATCCCGCTGTCCCCAAAAATTTTTCTTTCTCCTGGAAAAATCCACTCAACGCTGACGGCTTACTCAGCTTGTAAATCTGCAAATGGGAAGCAGATACTTGCTCGTGGTTACAAAAGAGCACTCTCTGCTTGCGTGTGTGTCTGCAGCCTGTGAGACCAGAGGAAAAGACCCTCAGTGGATTAGGACTCCCACAGACATGGTGAAGCATGATCCAGAGTGTCCCCTTTTCTCCAGATCATGAGCTGCTGGCACATACTGACCTACTTCTGAACAGCTGCTGCTTAAAAAAAACACAATGACAGGGAAACACATCAACAACACATCAAACCTAAAAGTGTCTAGATAGCAGTTTTCAGGCTGTGGACTGCAAAACTGAGGGGGACTGAAGCCTGCTTTTAAGCAGTTAGTGAAAATTGACAAAAGAAAGAAAATCTGCAAATGGTTTACAACAATCAAGGTATGGGAAATTGGTACATCTTCCCACTGGGAATGTTTCTGGCATTCATATGCTGGAAGGATATTGAAAACTACTGACGTAGAAGGCAAAGAGTTAAGAAAGCAAAGTTTAATAACATATTTCAGAAACAATTCAAGCATGATTTTATTCCTCAGGCTGTGTGTTAACCTAGGATAGAGAACATAAAAAATCTAAGTCTCTTTGCATTTGGCAGGACAGACAAAATTTCTTCAAAGCTATGTCCATGTGTCAAAGCAGAAGTTGCCCTTTTCTAGACTGTTAGGGTTATTTTTATTTTTATGATGTTTTCTGGGTCCTTCTTAAAAAAAGAAAAAAAAAAAAGACAACCCAGCAAATGTTTTGTCTCATTTTACATAGTTTCACAACCGTAATTATATGAATGGTAGCACTGCAAGTAATTATGTTTGGTTCTTTCTTTCTACATGAATATACACTGACCATCCAGAAAGAGTGCCCTGGTTTTATGCAAGAGTGTAATTTCTTTGTAGGGAATGGAGACAGTTTCTCCCATTTGACTTACCTGTTTCATTGCCATTCTTCCAACACAGTAGACTGTAGCAATTACTGAGCCTTGAGGCAAGTCTCTCCAATGCAGGCTGAACACTGAAATTGGTCTCCTATGCAACATGTATTTTGGTGATACTAACCTCTTTTCTTTCTTTTTTTTTTTTCCTTTATGGTTTCTCTTAAAATAAATATGCAGGATATTTGCAATGTCTCGACCGCCAGGGATTTACAGGCTTTCTAGTTGCCTTGTGAATAAACTGCTCCTTGGTGCAGCTTACAGGATTTTCTGCCTTTCTTTCTCTAGGTACACCCAACAGAGAGGAGGTACCCTGCATGTAACTTGAGTAGTTTTCAGCTCTATTTCTTACAAAGTGATCCACATTTCCTTTCAGAGGCAGAGTGACACAGTCAGAGTCTGTGGTGCTGTGAAAGCTGGGGAGGGACCACATCTGTTTTGATTTGAATGCTGTATTTTCTGATGCAGAGGCAGTGTTTTGTGTTCACAAGAATGCAACACATTTCAGTGGGTGTAGAAACTGTATTTTCATAGAAACCAGGTGCTACTGACACCAGTGTCACTTGTACTGATAAGGGAACATGAGCACTGGTGAAGGTCAGTGAAAAACCACCCACCCAGAGGAACATCACATTTTAACGTGCTCAGATGGAGATAAAAGATACAGGTTTCCAGATAAAACAGATTCAGGACAATTCTGTGGATGGGCAACCTTAGTGTGTATCTTGTAGACCCCTTGAGATGGGTGGCACGTAAATTAGCATAATTGTACCTTACATCTGTACAGCATTAAATACAATGATAACAAATTCTGCAATGTAAACATTAACTGATAATTATTCAATGTTCAGTATTTATTTTTAATAGCCTGTTGGTTGTTCAGACAGGTCAAGATCACACATCTAAACCATTTGGCCACAGATCCAAGACAGATGGGAGTGAGGAGGCTCAAGAGTGACTTCATATCATTATTTTATTCCAATCCGGCTGCTTTCCAGGCATACAGATCATCTCTAATCTAGCATACCCTCCCATTTGGGATCAGGACCTGCTGTAGACAGCTCGCCAACATTTTTTCATATAAAGAAAAACTGAATATGTGTAACTCTTCCTTTAAAAATTCAGTGAACTACTCACGTATTCCCGTTTTTGTGAGGCACAATGTTTGGAAAATGGGACTTGCTTCATTTTTTTTCTGTTCCTTCTTTGAGTATGCATCTTTAGTTACTTCCCTGTACTTGAGGGGTATAAGTAAGGTTTAAGAGACAGCAATATTTGAAACGAGTGAGTTGGTATTTCATCAAAAGTTGCAATACTATCAGTTAAAATCCTTAATTGGCAGCAAAGTACCTTGCTTTCATAACAGGAAGGTACCTGATTATCAAATAGTGGGCTGAAACCTCGAAAATCTTTCTCCCTGAATAGTCCTAGGTACAACCACTAGCACACAATAAATATAGAGCTCAACCTACACTGAAAGAAAAGTATTTATATGCAGAAAAAGAGTCCTCTTAAGAGTAAGTTCTTATCAAAGGCAATGTGTTTCTTGAACTCCTAAGTAACTAAAATGAGAAAGACAAAAGATATTGTCACCTGTTTGAGTTCTCACCAGTCACCCTCCATACCCTTTGGAAGACTTACTGAATGAGCTGGGAATCAGCCTGTTCTCACACCTTTTCAGTGGTACATTGGATGTATAACTTGGGTTTTTTTTCCTAAAAGTCAGCAGCTTGGATGCTTAGCTGTGAGATGGCCTTGATGATCAGTCATTCTTCAAAAGGTAGAACTGAGGCCAGCTCTTGGGACTACTCACATGTAGTAAGGGAAATTGGATGCCTGTTCTTTAAATTAAAAAGAGCATGAATAAGATGTCTCAGGCAGTCAGCTGGAGGTTGCTGAAGCTGTAACTTTTGGGGGTAGGATGTCTTTCTTCTGAGAGGTTTTGGAGGGACAACTTCATGCACATGAACTCTGCACATTCAAAGCAATGAGAAAATCCCTGGGAAAAAAAAAAAAGTTCAAACCACTGCTCTATTTTGAGAATGGATTTTTAAAAATACCTCTTAAATTCAAAGAATGAATATAGAAAGACCTCTGTCTGAATTAAGGGCACTAACAATCTCTTTTTCCCAGACAACTGCAACACCACCCTTATCATTTCTCCATCAGCTTTCCTCTCAAGAAGTCTAGTTTTCAAGATCCAGCCTCTGAATGAAGACAAGTTCTACTGCATTTTTGTCTCAACACATCAACGAAGTGTTAAACCATGCACTTCACAGCAGAAACTGTTTCAGTTTTGTGTCTTGTGCAGGACTGCAGAAGGGTGCCCAAATGCACTTATTGGTGTACTTATGTGCACATTTGACAAGCCTGAAGGCAAAAAACCCCGTTAAGTTACTGCTAAGTGGAAATCAAACCCAGGCTCTCTAGTACTAGTTTTTAATATGAATTTTCAACAGATGTTGGGAGGCAAAATCTGCTTCTCCTGTGTAGAAAGTGGTTCTTGACTGCTGGAAAAGATATTTTACTTAGGAAAAAAAGCAATACTTGAAACCCAGCGTTACTAAGAGAGTTTTAAAAAAAAAGTAATATACTTGTTAAAGTGAAGTTTTGTAAGATTCAGATGTATTTTCTAATGAAATAAGGACAGGATATCTGAAAGAGAGAAATTAAAGATATTTTTCAATCATATGTTTTAGTTGCTCCTAGTTTAGTTTGTGACTTATTTAAATTTTATAAACTCAGACTTTGAGAAGGGGGAAATTTGCCTAAATGATGCTTTTGTATTCCGTATTTCCCTGAGAAGTTTATTCATGCCTTATTTTTTGTGACACCTGGAGTGAAATTAAAATTATAGTGAGCTCAGCAAGAAAAGAAACACCAAGAGGAAGTCTATCAAGCCTGGCATTATTTTGCACACTTAGCAGCCAGTCTAACTAGTTCAGAAAGTGACATGGGCATTTCTACCCCTGAAAGGAGATGATTTCTCCAGAATTTCTCTGGAGAAATTAGAGGAATTAGATATCTTTCTTATTTCATATTTGGGAAGATTTTTGTGCATGCTATGTTATGATAACAACACACCAGACACTGCAAGTCTTTCTTACTCTGAGCTTGCCTGTGCCCACCTTTTGGTTTCACACTCTGCTGCTTTAGTGAAAAATAATCCTGCTTTTTAAGGCGTGACTTTAGAATAAGTTTCTCCAAATGTAACTTTACATCTCCACAAATGAAGAGCTGCAAGCTGGTTGTCTGTCATACAAAGTGGTCAGAGTAGCAGACACTTTTCTCTTGGGCCACATGGTTTCAGCTTCAATAAACCAGTTGGCAAAACAAGGGTGGGAAAAGAAGCTGAAAATGATACAGAGAGTTGTGGTTAGGGCCTTCTTTTTCAGCTAGCCAAAGGTTTTTTGATCTTGTCTCCCAAATCATCAGTTTCCAGTTCTTAAGATTTGTGATAAAGATCTGTTAAGGAGTGGACACTTCCCTTTTGATTTTGCTTGGTGAAATTAAAAAAATAATACTAATTAAAAAAAGCACTTTAGATGTCTGGGCTTCACAGTCTGGGGAAAAGCGAAAACTCCAGGAAAAACATGGTTCAAGCTTGGTGGGAGGGGCAAAAAACCCCCCCAAAACCCAACAAAACCTGTGGGAAGGAGTAAGGCAAAAGGTAAGCTTCATAGTGTGCAGAAGAAAGGCAGATTTCAAATTAAAATTCTTACCAGGCGACTGAGATATTTTGCCTGGAAATTTCAATAAACATGTCCACTGAAGAGTATCAGCTGTGTCTACAGTGGCTGGTGTGAGACGAAAAAACATCTGTTATGTATATGTTTTCGACACATAGGAAAGCTTGGAGCCAAGACCAAGGGTCAAGAATGCCATACATACAGATATGTATAAAATGTGTTTCTCAAATGTAAGCACAGCTAATGTTCCTGTTCTTTGATAACATCCCCCGCAGTGAAATTACCACCAAGAGTGAGTTTGCAGTGCATACACAAGAGTACAAGGTGGCCTTGTGCAAAATCAGCCTAGTTGAAAGAGAAGATTCCAGCCAGGCACAGGCACAAGCATGTCCAGCTGAGTAGAAGTAGCCGTACACTTAGTTTGGGACTAAGTTTAGAATAAAAACTACAAAAGCTGCCTCTTCACCCCACAGAACTTTTAACTGCAACAACAACAATTATTTTCCCTAAAAAATACCAACATAACCATAAATTGGTTGCTTACAGTTAAGAACTGTTTGCTTTGTTTGAAAGAGTAGCAAGATGGATGCACACACACACGTGGATGGGGTTTCATGCTGTCTGCAATATTTCATATTTTGGATACCTTGTGTCTTCCCATCCAGCCTACTCTACATCCACTGGCTTGGAAATAGTGAGAAAGAATTAAATTCGAGGAAAGAAAGAAAATGCAATATTTATTTTTGCTAATAATTGTTTAACCTGGATAAATTTCAACCTGGCTTTGTCAGTCAACACACATCAAAATATTTTTATAGCCAAGTTGAACAGGACGATTAAACAAAATAAAAGGCCTGCAGTAGAGCAATGGAATTTTCTTGGCAAGCTTTGTGTCAAGGCTGTGTTAATGGAACAGCATAGAAGGAGTTCAGGAAAGTGGAAGCATCAAGGGGAAGCAGGAAGCAGGGATCTGTAGGATGGCTGGTTAATAAGACACCATGTGTGCTTGCACACAGCAAAGCCAGTCTTGTACTGCAAAGGTGAAAAGGATGAGTAGAGAGAATCTTGTCAAAAGCAGAGATGAACAGGGAAAAGCACAATTCCCTAAACAGTGAATCTCAGATGATTTTACCCCCTTTGCCTCTGAGGTGTCACGGCAAAAGGTTAATAGTTAAGAGGATGACGTTGGTGCACAGTACTTGGAGGGTCCTTAGTTTGTCTTAATTGTTTCAACAGACCTACTTCACCGTAGAGAGACAAAAACTGCAGCACTGCTGTTAACAGGTACCTTCAGAATCCATTACCAGGACCTGGTTGACATCTTCACGCCCAGCATCCTGTGCCAACAGCGGCATGTTCAGGAGTGGTGGAAATAAATGGCAGTGCAGCAAGAGGTAATGTCTAATTGAGACATTTCATCTGCAAAACACTGAAAAGAGGGGAAATAATCCAAACCTTAATCTGTGCAATGGTTCGTGTGAGTGACAGATGCTCTGTCCAGCTCTGAGGCCAAGATGGTTAATCCATGGAGGTTTTGCTGCACCTTTGACACAAATCTTAGGGTACTAATGTCAATGAATGAAACAAAATAGATATTATGGGATAGCCTTTTTACCTGAAAGGCAGGGATATGACAGTGGCTGCTCAGCTACTGCTCAGCCAGCTTGTTATCTAAAAATGGAAGAAATCTGTTTCCCATAGGAGTCACTCTACAGTGAAAGCTCCTCCTCTATTTTCACAAATGCTTTTGCTACACACTCACAGATGTCTTTGGAAATGCATTTCCGCCCTGAGAAACAGAGGGATCAGCAGCATAAGGAAAGAACATATGGTAAAGTCTTAGCCCCAGGGGGTATGCAGATTGGACTTTGCTCTGCATTTTTCATGATATATGATTCTTCCCATGGAAATAAGTTGGACTTCAGAGAAAGAAGGTTTTGTGTTAAAATTTCAGAACAGAGAATGTTCTGAAAAACAACTACTTTTTCAGGAATTTAACATTGCCTCCCACAGCACATATCCATAAAGTCTTTGACTATGGTGCAGAAAAGGGTCTTATCTTTTTGGAAACACAGGAGAAAGATCAGTGATCTAGACAAATATATGCTAGAGGAAACAGCAGTAGTTACAATAACGTTTATCTGTGGAGAGACTTCCTCTGCTAGGCAGAAAAGAGAAAATACATCTGTTCCACAGCTTCTGCAGTAAAAGGTGATAGAAAAACTTTGGTACAGTTTATCAAATTGCATTCACCATTTTTTTAAACAATGAGTCTTTGGCTTTGTCACAACTTGGATGGGCCTCAAATCAAAGGCTTCAGGCATGTGGAGGCGGACAGCAACTTTCCACGTATAACTGCTAAATTGAAAGGTTGCTGCAGTGAACGTGTACAATTTGGTATTCCTTAAGGTTTGCCATGAGGCAGAGTTCAAACAGATTTTTCCTTGAGGCAGGCAGGTAGCATGGATTTTGTTTACCATTGGTGGTTGACGTTTTCCAACATGAAGACTGTTACTATAAAACACCTTGGCATTTCTCATTCATGCCATTCAGTATTAACTCAGTCCATTATCCATGTTAGCCAAGTTCTCTCTAATTTATTTGGTTCTTAAATGCTCAAGACAGCAACACTGACCAACAGTAGGGAGATAAAACTTAAAAATATGTGTTAAAAACCAACATGTTATATGCATACCAATGAAACACAAACCAGTGAACACAGCATAAGTGTGTGAACCTGTAAGTTAGATTCTCTGTATGCAAAAATAACTTTCTTCCTTTAGGCCTTGCCTGAACTGAAAGAGACAGAGTTCACTTTTGCAGAGCAGAGAGAGAAAAACATCAAATTTACCAGATAAGCTGGTAGTTTGTATTAATGAAGCGATGCTAGTAGGTAATTACAGAATCTTCTTTTGGGCAGCATCCTTTGGACTAAGGGTACTATGTTGTATAATTTGCATTTGCAAGTTAAGCCAGAGCTTTAAATTTACACAGTTTTTAAAATACCATATGTTACCAATGCATAAAGAGGTTGATTAAGATTTTGCAGCAGAGTAGCAGGCATTCTTCCACGAGACACTTCAGTACAATTTATGGGTATTTAAGTACCTCCAGAGGACAAAATTTTGTGTACAAGTTTTCTGAGCATGCACCAGTCATCTCAAGAACACCGAAGTGGTTAAACCCCTAGATTTATAGTAAAATAGTTTAATATCATTACTAAACAAAATTGAGAGTTCATGGAAAGGACAAATACAAAACACATGCTTGCAAAAATAGCACTGGTAGAGAGTAACAGTATAAAAATATGTCCATAAGATCTTTAATGTTTGTAAGCTGCATCTGGCAATGCTGAAGGCTAACGAGATTTCAAACTACAATATGTCAAATTTATGAGGTGTAGAAGGACACTTCCCTTACCCCTATGTAAAATATTGGGCAATAAAGAAGTTTTAAACATTCCTGAGCTGATTTAAAATTTAAAGTTATGCCCTGACTGGACTTTTGAGAAAGTAGGCTCTGTTTTATCCCCGTCTTCAAAATCCATCATGTTTACTATTTCCACAGTGCCAGTGTCTGGAGCAAGTAATGCCAATCTATCTTCAGCTACATGAATGTGCCACTTAAGTGACTTGATATCTACGAAGTGAATCTCATGTAAGCTTTCAGAAGTGTCTATAGACACAGAATTATAAAACATTATGAAAGCAGGGGCTCCAAAAAACCTGCAATCTTTACATATTCTTTGACCCCTAAAAGAACAAAAAAGCACTATTTTGCTGTGCACGTGAAAAATGGGGTTTTTTTCTTTTGTCTGTGTTATGCAGTAGCTGGCTGTATGTTTTTACATGAACAGTTACTCTTCTATTTTACTTAAGAATGTGTCATGTATGAAATGTATGAAAAACATTTTCACATCCTCTCAGTACTAGAATATTCACTCTGAGTATTTGTTTTTCCTTTATGTTAAAAAAAAAATCCCCAAAATATAAGGAGTTAAAACCGTAAAGCCAGTGACTAAGTCTGGGACTTCTTGAGCTGTACTCAGTTCCCTTTTCTGACACAAATTTAATTTCTGATCTTGGCCAAGCCAGCTCCTTTCTTACCTGAAAAGAGCAGAAACATCTTCTTTCCTGAAAGGTCTGATGAAGCCAGTTGTGCTAGAGAGTGTACAGACCTTTATAAAACATAAAGGGAAGAGATTAAAAAATTTTTTTTAAGAAAATACAACATTCTTTTTTTTTTCCTGAATGATCTCTGTGTTCAATACCCACATACGTAAGACTTTCTTAAAGAAATAACTCACAGAAATTGTGTGGGTGTGCATCATAAGGTGAGCAAGCTAGTTCAGACAATTTCAGAGCCTCAGAGGCATAGACACTGACAGGGCAAACAGTGTCTGAAGTCCTGTTCTGAGGCATCATAGATTACAGTTGCCAAATGGACAAAGTGTAGCAAACCTGAGAACCCCAAATTTAAGTATAACTTCTGGTTCTTTTTTTTCAGTTAAATTATAAAAAGATACATTTGGGTTATTGAAACAGCTTTCATTCTGCCTTAGGTACTATTTCAGGCACTGGGAGGAATCTACCTTCAAAATTGTTTAATCTAATTTAGGTTTCTGGAGAACGAAATGGCTTAATCATAACCACGTGACAGCAACCATAGAGTATCACTACATATAAGGGTTGCTACCTGAAATTTATGGGTTTGTAATTTTTGCTGTGGAATAGTTCTGCTAGCCTTACACTATTTGTTTACCTTATACTGAAAAACTCAGTCTTTCCATAGCTTTTGTCTGAGATTGGAATGTAAATTCTGAAGGTGGAAAATACACAAGATTTCGCTTAAAAGGCTGTTTTATTCCCTCCTCACATGCCATCTTTTCCTTGAATATTTCAAGTATCTTTACTTGAAGGCTAAGAAGGTTCAATTCCGTGCAAGCATTCCTGGCAGAGGTATTTTCATTCTCCTAGTTCAATTCCATAGTTCTCAATGTCATCCCTGTGTAACGTGTGCAACCAAGGACCGTGCAGATTATATTGATTCCTGTGCCATAAAATCCATGGAGATGTTTGGATGTCATAGGAAACAATGCAACTGGGGCATGGGACTGTGCTTCAGGAGCCTGGAGAACTCCTCACTTCATGTGCAAACAACTGTGCAGCTATCAACAGCTCAGACAAATGCTGGCTGTTTTTTTTCCTGGGAAAAAAATGGAAAAGGGCATGTTCCTGGTGCAATGGCTGCAAGCCTCTAATTTTACTTGCCAAAGATCTACACACTCCTGAGCCTGTGTGGGGAAACCAGCAAGGCGTAATTCAACTGGTCAGCAGAAGAACAGCAAAACCATAAGCAAAGAAAGCAAGGCCATGTGCTGTACACAGGTGTCATGCCAGCATTTCAGCTCCAACTGCCTCTCTCTCATCTGATTCCTTAAAAGTAAAGGGAATTGGCATGCATGTGTGAAATCCAGTTGCTGACTGCTGATTTACCATCTCCCTCTCCGTCATTCCTGAACACCAGCACAGCCCATAGGAACTGCCTTTAATCTTTCCTACGCTTATCTTTTTTCCTGGAAGCTTCTCCCATGGTGTGTTCTGGGAAATATCTGATGCATTAGCAGCAAGCACAGCTGACTTGAGCAGTTCTGAAGCCGAGCACTTGTCAATTTTCATTTCGGGTGTTATCATAACAAAATCCAGCCACGCTCTGCCAGGAATGCATGTGCTGCACACTCTATTAAATCTTACTCTTTGTTCAAGGTAAAATACCTCCATGTATCAGCTTAAGACTGATAACAGCAAAATATTAAAACAAGGTCTAGAGCATCTTAAGGCCGATATCCAGCATGTTTAATACAAGCCTTTGGCAGTGTGCAGGCAGGGGTAGCAGGAACTGAAGTGGTGACAGTGGAGAAAGGGTTGCAGACAGAGCTCTCTGAATGGTGACATTTGTCTGAGGAAGCTTGAGAGCTTTTCCGCGCTGATGCTAACACAGCTCTGAATTGCGTAATGGGAGAGAGGAGCTGCTGAATGAAAGCAGGGATTTACAGAAGATGGATCAGGTCCATTACAGTGCAGGGATGGGTGTGTGCAGGGGTATATATAGAAAAATATGCATCTGCATATATAAATGTATGTATGTGGGTAAGAGAGACAGAGGGTAATAAATACTTTGTTTGTGAGCTGCATGCCTCTGGATGCACACTGAAACAGAGCTGTGCTTTGTTATGGTGTTGGAGCTGCAAATGACAGCTGGAGAGCTTCAGAGGAAGGAAAGGAAAGGTTTGCTGAACACGAAGAGTGCTCCAGTGAGGATAAAAGCATTGGATAAAGGCGGCACAGTGATTGTGGGACTCATGAAGGTGCTCCCGGACATACCTTGCAGGTGGCAGCTCTGGAGACCCTGCCTCTTATCAGTTGTGTCCTGAGGCAGCAGGAGAGGCTCCCTGCCTCCACAGCCTCCTGTTTCCCCCAGCCAAAGCAGCCTGGAAAGGTGTTGTGAGATTTGGTTCCAAGGGATCCTTAAAATAGCACTGTAAAAATGTTGATGATGACTGAGTGATAGATAAACCAGTGAGATGTGAATTTCTTTTTTTTTTTCTCCTGGTGAAGTGCAACTGTAATGACCCTGGTCTTGATGTTACTGATGTAGTTACCTTCTTCAATAAGACAAAACTTTTTTTTGTGTCTGGCTGAAAATGCCCTTGTCATTTTAGGGCAGGCCTTTGCATTAAAAATGCCAAGAAAAAGCAGAGTAAATGGGTGCATGGGAGAGGAGACAGGAGATCTTTTTGTTTAGCTACATGCAAAATTGAATTGAAACACAAGACCTGAAGTACAATAATTTCAGCCAAAACAATATAACACTATGTTATGTTAAATAGATCTCTATCTAGAGTGATGGTGGAATCAGTAAAATCAGAACTCATTCATGAAAACATGATGCTGCAGTTTTTGTCATTTGTCAGATCTTTAATAAGACATTAGGATTTCAAGGGTTTTTCTTTATTTAGGGAGGTTTTTTATGGACAAAAGGTAAATTTTTTTGGTTGAATACATCATAGGTAAGAGCTGAATCAGCTTAACAAAAGACACAGTAAATTAAACTCCACAGCAAACAAAACAACAAAACAAGGCTACTCATGTGAGGACTCAGTAAAAAGGCTTAACTTCCATAATGCGATAAACAAAGGACTGAAAACCCATTAGGGGTGTAGGTCAAGAAAACAGCCCTGCTGCTGCTCCCTTTAGTGATGAGGCTTTCAGTCACAACAGAATATTTCTCAGCATTTTACGAACAGAATAAATGAGCTTTAGATGGGCTGATGCTTGAAGGAGCCTCTGAGAAAACAATAGTTGCTAACAGATGTTGTTGAACTGACAAAGAACCCGAGTAGGGAAGCTCTGACACGCTTTTCATAATGGGGTACCCAATAAGGAAACAGGCATCCCAGGAGCTGTTTTCTAGAGCTGCTCTGACTGAGTTTAATTACCTTTTCCTTTTGCAAAACATGCCAACAGCTCACCTGCCAAGGAGATGACTGCCACAAGAACCGGGATCCAAACTGGAGACAGACTGATTTCTGTTTCTTCTTTAGGGTTTAGCAGTGTGAGATCTATTGCCACACAATAGCTCCTCTTGAGCTTTGCAGAGGCCTGTGCTGCTTTTCCGAATTTGCAGATGGCAAAGGTTCAAAAAATGTCTGACTGAGTTCAATTATGTCCTTTTTTTAAACAGTGTGATCTTATTCTTGTTCTAGTTCCCATTTCCTTTGAACAATATTCTTTGCAGTATTGGATTTCCTGGTCTGAGGGGGAAATGATGTGCAGATGATGTTTTGCAGACCTGGCCTCACAAAGGCTGCATCTACAAAGCCTCCCAGGCACTCTGCAAGGAGGACTGAGGCTCTATGAGATGCAAAGTGGGAATTGTCAATGCTTCTCACAATTTATGCTAGAAATGGAAGTCTGTATTGAGTTTAAGCTGAAGTGCATGCTGCAAAAAGGCCTAGGGCCTAGAATGAGTGCATTTTTATAATATGTCTCTTGTTCCATTTCATGAGCTGCCACCAACATGTACCATCCTGTCTGACTGCTGAGCTCATATTGTTTCCGACAAGAATATGAGCTGGAAAAAGGATGTAGATTTCTTGTCAAGCTCACATGTAATTTGAAACTGAAAATCTCATTCTTTGCTCTGCAAACTGAACTAATCTGTCAGGGAAGTGTTCAGATATGCATAAATTTTACTTCAGAATATTATTTCCACTAATTTGCTTAACTGTGCTTTTAAATTTGTTTAAGTATCTTCTCTTTCTGTGCTACAAGTGCTGCACATAACTTCCTGCTTTGCTGTGGTTTAGGTGCCTCCTGAGACATGCAACTGAGGAGTTTGGAGCAGACCCCGCTGAGCTCACTGTGACCATCACCACAGGATCCAGTCCTTCCTGTGGCTCCAGTTGCAGGTTCCCACCAGTGGTTCTCCTCCCCTGTGTGATCCTCTCTACATTCCCTGAGGTTCTAACCCACTATATCTAAGTGCACGTTATTTAATCCTGCGTGAAGCAGAAGGTACTTCTACAAACTCTCTGAGTCTTTGGAAGATGGAACAAAGCAGTCAAATATCCTTCATCACTTTTTCTGTAACATAGAGCCAGAGGCAAAGCCCTCAGGTTTCCACTGGTCAGTAGCAGTGGGAGAAGAGGTGGGTGAAGACTGGCATGCTGAACCTTCTGTAGCCTGAGGGAAATGGAGAACTTGGGAGAACAGAAAGACAATCTTCAAAATGCATCAAAAGTAAAGCCTGTGAAAGAGAGAGTGAGAGAGGCCCTAAAGGAATGCTACAGATCAGGAAAGTTTCAGTCCAGTCTTATCAAATAAAGTATTCTCTTGCTTAGTATTTCCAGGCCACTCACAGATATACCAGCTACATTTGTGCTGGGTTTGTGTGACCAGGTTTTGGTCTGTACACCGAGGAAAAACAACCCCCGTTCCAGAGGTTCTTGGAGTGGCTCATGTTAGTGGTGGGATGGACTCATGTGGGAGAAGTTCATGGTAAACTGTCTCCTGTGGGAGGGACCCCACGGTGGAGCAGGGGAAGGGCTCCTCTCTGACTAGCAGCAGAAACAACCTGTGATGAACTGACTGCAACCCCATTCCCTGTCTCCCTGCACCGCTGAGAAGATGGGAGCAGTGGTGTTCTTAAGATTTATTTTACTTCTCATTATGCTGCTTGATTCTGTTAGTAATAAACTTAATTCATATCCCCACTTTGAATCTGTTTCACCTGTGATCAGTGAGTGATCTCTCCCGGTCCTTATCTCAAATTGTGAACCTTATGTTACATATTCTCTCCTCTGTAGAGTTGCAGAGGAGAGTGATAGAGTGGCTTTGGTGGGCACCTGGCATCCAGCCAGAGTCATAAACATAAATATAATTATATTATTTGAATACTGAGTGTTCATATCTCAATTATGTTAAAACCGCTGGTGATCATGTTTGAGCAAAAGAAGGTCATTTTTCCTAAAGTATATTAAATATATGCAATCTTTTGCACTTCTGCATTGTAAACTGTCCATTACTTCAAGGTAGACTTAGTTCATGTCAAAATCAACAATATTTGGGTTAAAAACATGCACAGAAGAGTGTGCTTAATGGTCAGTCTGAGATCTACAGGAGGAGTAACTGCTGAGGACAAGAGGAATTTTTTAATTTGCAGTGATGTAATGGTTTGAGGGTATAAAATATCTTTATGAGTCCACTCTTTTTTCCTCAAAAGCTGTTTCAGTAGTCTGATAATATACAACAGGAACAACTTTAGCCACCATGAATTTTAATACATGCTTTCCCTATAAAAAGACAAAGCATGGCACACTGGTGTATTTTGGAGGATGCTGTCTTTTGAAATGGGAGAACTTTTCAACAGAAAGGAGGGACAGACTCTGCCCAGGAAACTGTAAACTTTCAAAACTTAAGTAAAATGGACAGTGGATGCGGAATGACATTGGTTCAGAAAACATTATCTTGTTAAGGGGAAGGTGTGCTGCCACTGTGCATCAGCAGGAGACCTCAAGGTCTCCGGGAGCATTTCCATGCCACCTGAAGGGCACATTTACTTTAACAGTTATCCAACTCTCCCAGATTTCCTCCCCAGAAAAGATTAACTTCCAGTTCTGCTGTCAGATCTCCCTTTGGAGAAACACACTAAGGTTCACTTCTGAAATTGAAACAGTGGAAGCCAAAGATCTTGTCCCTATCCTTGGTGTCTTTTGGTTGGCACGTGTAACCATGAACTTTTCTTTCTGGCTCCAGTGAGAGTCCAAGTGAAATATCATCCACTTTTGGCTAATACCTGACAGCTACTGGGCCCTGGAGTGTGAGTAATGTGTCCATAATGTACATACTAAAATGTAATTCATGGGCACTATGGAAAAATATGTTAGGTAGGGATAAGTTGTCTTTTGAATCAAGCAGGTGAGCCTTGCTTTTGGATGCTGTCTGTGTTATGATTCAGCAAAGGCCCTTTCAGCTTGATCCTCAAAATGCATTGCGGATTTATCCTCTGTGAATAACTGTTTCTTGGTACCCCGTTGCAATAGCAATAGCTTGTTCATATGAGAGAAATTAGATCACTGGGGGAAGATGGGTTTTTATAAGATCAATTATTACACTTGATAGAGTTGTGTCACTGATCTGACAGATATTTTAGCCCACTGTGATGATTTAATAAAAAAAAAGTACTACCTAACCACATAAAGCCTTTCCTCTGTAAGCATGTTTTCTATTAAAGTTGTGGCTACCTTTAAAATTACACACATTAGTATATTATACAGACATTCTGCATCACAGATGGCTTTGTACAAAACCAGATCCATTATATCTTGTTAAGCAGGATTAAAGCTAACTTTCTATGCCTTCTCATTCATTTTCCAAATTAGAATATCATATATTCAGCCAAATCAAGACTACCTGTCAACTTTACTTTGCAGCCCTTTGATCTATTTACAACAATTACAAGGTGACTTTTGATTCAGGACAGTGTTTCTGTTCTTTTCTCTGCAGATCACCCAGGCACCGAAAAGTTGGAAATTACCCCAGACCAGCAAACCTCACACAGTTTAATTCAGCAAACTAGAATGAAGAAAAAGAGTAAAATGCTGTCCTCTTGTATCTAAGGTGCTTCTTTCTTCAACTTACAGAAAGTTTAAACTGCCCACGTCAAAGATGTCCTCGCTGGAAAAGGTATTACAGCTCTTCCAGTAGCGGGAGACTGGGAATAGGTGATGTCATTTTCCTACTTCAGTTCCCAAAGAAGGTCCTGGAATTACTGAATATCCACTCTGTGTGATTGTGACTGTGTAAAAAAAATGGACAGAGAGCTACATTCAGAAGACTAGAAGAAGAGTAGAGGTCTGGACTTAAAGATGTTTTCCAAGAGGATGATATGCAAGATGTCTAGATGATTAGAATACTAGGTGACTGTAGCCCAGAGAAGTTGTGGATGCCCCTTCCCTGGAAGTTTCAAAGCCAGGCTGGATCCAGCTCTGAGCAACCTTGTCTAATGGAAGTTGTTGGCCGTGGGCAGAGGTGTTAGAACTACATGATCTTTAATTCCTTACAATCCAGGCCATGGTTCTGTCATGTGGCTAAGAAGAGAACATAGAAAACCCCCTACACAAAATATTGACAGATGTATGTAGTGTGTTTTTCTTTACTTGTCTCTTGCATTAAATTTCAAAATAGTCCAGAAAAAGGTTACACCCCTCTGGAGCCTGGAGTCTGTAATTATGGCAATTAAAAACTCTACTTGATGAAATTTGATTATTCCCTTAAGAGATATTTCATTTCACCTCTAAGGGGATCTTATACATATATGCTGCCTTCTAGTTAAAGATAGTTTAAATCTAGTTTAAAAGATAACCACATTTCAGTCACAGAACTAGTGATGAGGAAAACTGGTCTCTGGTTATTAACACTTGTGTGAACACTAAATGAGAGACAACTGCTCTGCCATTTCTATATTAATTTCCATCCGTAATAATATTTTATAGGCATTTACTGACTGCAATGACTAGTCATTCTGGTTACCCCTCACCAGTTAACACAAACTCTGATTTCAAAAGTATTGATACACTGACTGCTCCCCATTTGCTTGTTTGATGGAAGGAAAGCCTGTTCACTTCTAGCAGTCCCCAAAGACTTCCAACAAACCCACTCAGGCTTTCACTTCTACCTTTGTGGCTCCCCCTGTGCTACTGAGCCCTCCTTCTGCAGTGGATTTATCAGTGGTCAGTGGCAGCTGCATGAACCAAGTCGCTGTCAGCTCTTCCACAAAGCTACACAGAAGGTGGTGGTGATGCCAGGGAAAGCCCAGCAATGTCATTTCTGCTTCCACAGGCATGGGAACACCAGGGGGACAACCTTCAAAGGTGACAAAACCTGACATACAGTGACAGCACAGCCTCTCTGCAGAGACTTGCTGCAGTAAGGCCAGAGGGGAAAAATTTCATAGAAGAGATGTTATCTGTGCTTAAAAAGGCTGATATCATATATATTAGAGAGCATATATATATATATATATGAGACTGATGGCTGTAAGGACAGGTTGTGAATATGTTTGTCTTGGCTTTGGAAAATACACATTTTTCCTTTGTGTCTCTCTGGCCTTCGATAGGTTTGGGCTTTTGCTGCTAAACAGTTTGTAGGTATCCATTTCATTCAATTGTAAGGAATTTATCTGTCTAAATGAACACCTAGACCTCACAGTAACATAACTGATGCCACCCTGGCTAGCAGTAGCAGTCCTGTTTCTTGAAGTAGAGTAGCTGTTATCTGTTCCCCCAGCAGAGATTGTGCAATAGGGATCCAAGACAGAAGCTGGCTGCTGATAATATGTGTCAAAGGACACACAGATTTTTCACTGATTTTTGAACTTCACTTCAAACTTGGAAATGAAAATTACGAGCTAGAACACAACTCTTAATACGTAAGTTGCCACCGTGCTAAGGAGCTCTGTAGTTTCAGCTGTTGGAGGCTGACTTACCTCTTGAATCAGGAGAGTTTCTGTCTCTTTCAAAACGGTGGTTAGGTTTTCTTAACATGCTATGAATGTCTAATTCAAGCTTTGTATCCTGCTGTGCTCTTTATTTCGGTGCACCTTATTAAAGTAGAGTTCATGGATTTAATTTACCCTGTGAGAATTAAACTCTTTTTTTTATAATTTTGCAGTTTGTTCAATTATGTTCAGAGAGTAACTACCCTGCCCACATCAATATTGCAAGAAAATGTGGTGAGAACTCCTTGCTATGTCTTCATTAAGCCATTCATTAGTTCCTGTACTTATTTCTCCTTTCTCCTTCCTGAGCATTCCTCAAAAGCGGTTGTGTTTTTTCTCAACTGACTTCATGAGAAACTGGGAGGTTCCCAGGGTGCAGCTGGGAAATGTATATTGCAGAATTTCACTCGAGTGACTTACACAATTAGGAAAATGTACAAGCAATGGCTCCAGGTCATGCTTGTAATGAAATCCCAATGCAGGTAATGAAGTTGTAGTCGAGATTAAAAACTTCTCATAACTCAGCTGCAAGCAACAAAAACTGAAGCAATTCCAAACTTGCTGGGGAAAAGTGAGGAGATAGAGGAAATACCAGAGAGATGCAGCTGCCTGTGCAGCCCCATAGAGCTGTAACAGCTTTCTGTAGTCTGTCTCACCTGCCTCCATGAAGTGTTTTGTCAGCTGGTTGTTTCAGAACTGTTGGAGTAAAGTGACAAAGCAGAAAGCCATGTGTGTGTGAGTGTGTGTGTGAGTGTGAGAGTGTGTGTGTGTGTGTGTGTGTGTGTTTAAAAATCCCAGCCTGAAAATACATATCGGAAAGTTTCTGCTCAAACACAAAACCACAAATTATTTTCCCACAAGATGAGATAAAAGCATTCTGAGGAGCAACCAGTCGGGGTTTACTCAGGAGTTTCCTTTCAGACTGAGACAAAGAGGCAGTATTGGAAAATGAATGAAAAGGAACAGCCATTAAAACGTTTCTTCATTCAGGACTCTGCTCTGCTCTCTACACACGTGGTTTAGACCAAGGGAATTGTTTGGGGGGGGGGGGAGGTTTCATGCAAGTGATGCAGTGGGCTGAGCAAGTGGATTCAGATTAAAAGTTCCTAAACTCAGACAGAGAATTTTGTTGCTACTGGCAGAGTGTCTCTATTACAAAAGAAAGATTAACTCTATAGCGCCCAAACTTGTAATACTACCAAGTTTTAAAAATAGAGAAAAATTTAGGATTGGAACTTGAGCAAAAACTTTGGACCTAAGAACCTCAAGCATAGGTCAAAATGTCGATACAGCAATGAAGTAAACAGCAATCTAACAGCATGTTTAAATGCAGTAAGCTAAAAGAGAAGAATGAGAAGTAGAATGTCTAAAAGCAAAAAATAAATAAAAAAAAGAAACATTGTTGACAAGTTTTGGAGGAGAATCTCTATTATAAAATGCTGTAGTCTACAGAAGATGCTGGGTCAGTTGTACTACTGGCAGCAAAGGTAGATGAAATGGGTTAGTTAAAGAGTATTTTAATAAAACTAACATCTTTGATTATTGTTCCCCACTACAGATTTCCAGGCCACCAGCAACCATTGGGCTGCTATTCTTTCTAACACAAGCTGTGGTATTTCATGCACTTTTTCCTTCAGATTGCATTCAGTTAAAACATATCTTTTGAATGTACTTTTGACTGAAAGCTTCTGGAAATTAATAATCCGTCACCTTGCAGGGTGATTTGTTCAATGTCTTTGTCAGACAGGGTCTGTGTCTTACTTAGAGTTTAGATTTTCATGGTTGTTATGCAGTTTGTTCTAACAGCTTCCTAACAGGCAAAAGCTGCATTTCAAAGCAGGGGTTGTGTCAGTTCTGAAAGCAGATCTTAGCTTGGTTGCTTTGGTTGTTGGCTCCCTTTTTTTGAATGAGAGCATTATGCTTTAAAAAAACCCCAAACTATACTGACTTTTCATCAATGCCTATAAGTATTTGAGGCAATGTTCCATTGCTAATATTTTATTGTCTGCATTTTAGATTCACTTAATATGATCAAACTGTGGGAAGACACAAACACACCCTAAAGACTTCACTTGTAAGCTACCACAGAGGAAAAGTTGCAGAAGATGCATAATGATGACATCTAAGTACTAGGATGAGTGACAAGTCCTTAACAGAGAATAAGCCCTAAGCAAGATCAGCAGAACACGTCTCCCATTTTATAAAGCTGATGAATGACTGATGCTTTCATCCCCTGAGGGAACTTAACACAAGCAGAGAAAAACCCCATCCCTGCAGACTTAACAGAGTGATGCTGAATCTACCTCAAAACACTTGTGGTTTCACGCAGGATTTGTGGATGAGAGAGCTTAGGTTCAAGGTTCTTTTTGGCATCATTATTTACAAGCAAGGAAATTGCTCTGCTTCACTCCAGCTCTGACCTTTCTGACAGCAGAGCCTTATTGCTTGCAGAAATATTATTCATCACATAATAAAAAGATTGTCTCTATACCCTACTTTGACTTTTGTTGTTAGGATCTGCTCATCCCATTGACAGTATCCACAGGCCTTTTCTCTTTTTCTGTATGAAGTTTTTGGAGGAGAAGGAAAGGCAGAGGAGGGAGTTTTTTATAAGTTGATTTGCTTTCTGTTACTTAAGCGTAGTTGTGGCCTTTGCCCCACATGGCTGGGCTACTGCCATCCCTCACTACATCAGGAGTAGAGAGCAAAGCAGTCTGCAGCCTGGACCTATAGCGAGGCAAAAAAAAATAAAATTCTCTGAAACAGCAAGGTCAGTGCCCCTGTTGCTCCCCTTCACACCCCAGAGTCCAAACATAAACAGTTTTGTCTCCATCTCCCTTGTATAACCTTAACTTCACAACCTACCCCTGTGCCAACCCCCATCTCATAATGACAGTAAGTCAGCAGAGTTAAGCCATTAAACTTCTCCAGGGTTGACTGAGGAGCACAGTCATTTCACTGCGTGCCATTTGAGACAATGGTTTGTTTATTTTTTAGACATCCCCAGCTGAAGAATCATTTCCTGTTTAAAATACAAGATTTATTACTAACTTGCTCATTTCTTGAGGGCTGTAATAGTGGTGGGGCTGTATAGTAGATGACAACTGATAAGTGAATCATCTATTTCTCTGGGAACACATGGTTAACAATTTGAGAAGATTTGATGTTTGGAATGTCCCTATTTTCCCCAGTTTCTGTTCTTTTGACACTTCGCAGAAGCTGAGTTCCTAGGAATTTACAACTTTTGGAAATCAATCCACTTGGCAACCTTTGGTTTTGACAGTGTGCCATTTTACAGTTAGTGATTCAGTTGTGATTAACCCACATAATTCCTTGGTTGTCTATGATTTGGCTGCCAAGTGGTGCTGCACAGAGACCTTTCACATGTCCCACTCCCATCACATCCAGATTTGAGCATATCAGGTCTCTTATTGCTCTCTACAACTATGAGAAAGAAGGTTATAAGGAGATGGAAGTCGGAAGAGATAGGACAAGAAAAAAACCTCAAGGAAGTGCCAACTGTAATGGAGAAGAGTGAGATACTCAATCAGTTCCTTGCCTCAGTCTTCACTGACAGTCAGGCTTTCCACATCTCTTAAGTCCCTGATCCTCTGGATGGGTGTGGGGGCAGTGAAGTCCCTCCCACTATAAGAGAAGAGCAGCTTTGGGACCACTTGATGAAGCTGAATAACCACAAGTCTATGGGACTTGATGGGATGCACCCCAGGGTCCTGAGGGAACTGGCTGATGTTGTTACCAAGTCACTCTCCATCATATTTGAAAAGTTAAGGTAGTCAGGTAAAGTCCTTGGTGTCTGGAAAAGAGGAGACATCAGCCTCATTTGTAAAAAGAGGAGAAAGGAAGACCTGGAGAACTACAGAGCAGTGACCCTCACCCCTGTGTGTGTTGTTATGACCCAACCCTGAAGGCAAGCTAACTGAGGTCCTTGTTAATAGATCCCTTGGGGTGAATTAGAGTGAGATGACACTGAATGGCTGGTGTTTATGTATATGGTAGGTTTATTTTAGAACAATTTGGTTGCAATGGAAAGGAAGTATGTAGCTAGTTTGGTTATTATTATCTACAGAAATGAAACGATGTAAAAGTATACAGACATCATTTAGGAAAATACATAAGGAAGAGAAAGAGAAAGAAAGGATAAGAATAGACAGCGGAGAGGAAAGATCACTGTGGATCCAATGACAAGACTAGATTGTTGCAATATACATATCCATTGGCCGAAGTCATGATCCTAGTCTTGATCCGTCAGGAGGGGGGAGGTCCCCAAAACATGTTCAGTGGGTTAATATACATTCAGTTCAGGCAGGAATGCCCAGGTACCTCCCCTAGGATGGGGGAAGTTTTACACCATCCTTTGCAACACTGTGGATCATGGGCAGTCCTCTGATGGAAGGCCCCTGAAATGAGTCTGGGGGCACTTCAGGGGTCTTTGATGGTTTATGACACCTTCTAAGACGTGACAGCTGTCTCTCACATCAGTGTAGTCAAGCCAGTTATGCCCCATCACAAGGAATGGATAACTCCATGAGTATGTGTGAATGTTTCTGTATTTCCCCAAAGCAGGGGCAGGGGGGTGAGTTTTATGCCTGATGTAGTTGTGTAAGGGAGGACATCGGGATGATAAAAAACACTATTCCACCTCTGCAGAGTCTGCTTCTTGTCATCCTTCTCCCTTATCTGGCTCAACACTCACCTGGCATCCTCCTGTGGTGGGTGCACATCCCCTCTGCACCTGGGCTGTGACCTTGCAAACCTGGTCCAATAAGGCACCCCCTGCTTTTCCAAAAGGCTGATTGTTCGAGTCGATTAACCACTAACATTTCAGTCTCTCTCACCTGGTGACATCACGGGGCAAATCCTCCTTGAAGATTTAGGCACATAAAAGGTGATCAGAGGTAGCCAGCATGGCTTTACTAAGTGTAAGTCATGCCTGACCAGTCTGGTGGCCTTCCATGATGGAATAACTGCAGTGGTCAGCAAAGGAAGACCGACAGAGGTCATTTATCTAGATCTCTGCTGGCCTGTAGATATGGTCCCACATGACATCCTTACCTGCAAAGTGGAGATACATGAGTTTGATGGATGGACTATTCAGTGGACAAGGAATTGGCTGGATGGAAGCAGCCAGAGAGTCATGGTTGATGGCTCTGTGTCCACAGAGTTCAGGTCTCTGTCTTGGGACTGGTGCTCTTCAGTATCTTCATCAGTGACACAGATGGTGAGATCAAGTGCATCCACAGCGAGTTTGGAGACGATATGAAGCTCAGTGATGCAGATGACACAACAGAAGGAAGAAATGCCACCTGGACAAGCTCGAGAAGTGGGCCCACAAGAACTTAATGAAGTTTAACAGGTCCAGGTCCAAGTTCAAGGTGCTGCACATGGGTCAGGGCAACCCCAGACATGATCACAGACTGTCAGAAGAAGTCACCAAGAGCAACCTTGCAGAGGAGGATTTCATACGGATAAAAAGCTGGACATGAGTCAACAGTGTGTGCCTGCAACCCTGCAGACCAATTGTGTTGTGGGCTCACTCAAAAGAGGAGTGGCCAGCAGGTCAAGGAAGGTGAGTCTGCCCCTCTGCTCTGCATTATGAGACCCTACCTGGAGCACTGTGTCCAGGTCTGGGGTCCTCAGCACAGAACACACAGGAACCTGTTGAATTAGGTCAAGAGGAGGGACACAAAGATGATCAGAGGGCTGGAGCACCTCTCCTACAATGACAGGCTGAGAGAGCTGGGGTTGTTCAGCATGGAGAAGAGAAGGCTTCAGGAAGACCTCACTGTGACCTTCCAACACCTTAAGAAGGATTACAAAAAGCAGGGAGAGGGACTTTTTTTATGGGCAGACAGAGACAGGACAAAGGGGCAATGGATTTAAACTGAAAAAGGGGAAATTTAGGTTAGAAATATGGAAGAAATTCTTCATTCAGAGAGTGGTGAAGCACTGGAACAGGTTGCTCCGAGATGTTGTGGGTGTCCCAACCCTGGAAGTGTTCAAGGCCAGGTTTGAGGGGGTCCTGAGCAACCTGATCTGGTAAATGACATCCCTGCCCATGGCAGGGAGGTTGGAAATACACGATCTTTAAGGTGCTTTCCAACCCAAACCATTCTATGAATCTGTGGTGCTAAGTTGCACTGAGGAGGTTTATATCAGCTATTAGGAAAAATTTCCTCACTGAAAGAAATGCTAAGCACTAGAACTGGCTGCCCAGGGAAGTGGTTGAGTCACTCTCTGTGGAGGTATTTAAAATATGTGTAGATGAGGCACCTAGGGACATTTTTTAGTGGTGGACATGCCAGTGTTCAGTTAGTAGTTGTACTTGGTGATCTGCAAGGTCTTTTCCAACCTAAACAATTCCATGATTTTATGATTTTTCTCCTATGAAAAATCAGGTATTCTGCCTGTCTGCAGCTCTACCTTCAGCCCTCTGCTCTGTGCTGGTTTTGAGCATGATTTCTGTCAAAAGCAAATGGCATTTCATGATCTCAATGATTCTTCCATGGCTACAGTGATCAATGGGCATGAGTTAATTTCCTTAGACTTCAGCATGGGACTTGTACAGGCCCTACTGTAGCACTTACTTCTGCAAAGTGCTGAGTATTCTCAGTTCCCTGGAGTTTATGGAAAGAGCTGACTGCAGTCAACAGCTTGTTGGGCTGTGCCTGTGCCCAGCATTGACATTAATGGACCTTCTGAATTCATCAGCCTTAACAAAAACACATTAGAGAGAAGCATCCCTCAACAGGACACATTCTGGAAGAAACTTCTGAAAATAGAGCAGGTTAAGCCATAATGCTGCCAATGCTGACGTCTTTTCAAGACTGTACATCAGATCCATATGTCTTGTATCACTGTTCTCAGATGTGAATAGCAGAGGTAGAGGGCAAACCCAACATGCATCCCTTGGAGACAAAGGGCAGCAAAGTCTTTGGGGTCACCATGACCTCTGTGGGGACCAGGCTGGTCACTTTTACCTCCTCCAGACTTCAGTGGTGCAGCTCTGTTCCAGGTTCAGCAGTGACCCTGAATCCACAGAAAGTTTTTGTGGCAATTGAAGCTTTTTTGGGTGGATTAGGCATTCACAAGGCACCTGAACCACCAGGCACTGCTGCAGGAGGAAGCCCTTGGTCCCAAATCAGCTCCCAGTCATTCCTTTACAGAATTACAGGTGCTCTAAATACAGCTTATGGCAGAGGAACTGACCCCAGTGATAGATATCCTGCAGAAAATTAATTCTCTGCAGGCTAGAGAGAAACTGACTTTTTCAGATTTTGACCCCATAGTTCCTGCAGATATGAGGGAGGGAGGTAGTTATGGGGAGAGTGGTTCAAGGATTCTGTCAGTTATTTTTTGATAATCAGGGTTTTGTGAAGGTTTAAATGTAACTAAAACCTGGTCTGTAGGCCTTAAGAGAGATTTTCAGCTTCTTTTCATCCCTGTCATTTAAAAATAACAGTTCCAGGAGGAATACACTTGATGTACAGCCTATGTCTTAGTGGTCTTAAAAAACTAACCAACCAAAAAACAGCTGTCACCCTCCCAGCCCTTTTGAGCTACAAATGCATTTAAAACAGAACTTTGGCATTGCTGTTAACTTCTAAGAAATTCTAAGTTCTTTAAACATAAGGGAACCTGCAAGCAGAACAAAAGTGTTAATCATGGGACCCACTCCCTCCTTCTGTGCCTCTCATTTGGGTTTGAAATTGCATTATTGTATTTCTCTTTGCATTTAGTAAGAGAAAGTCAAACATTTATCTTCAAACCCTGAAAACACTTGGACTAGCATATGACTAAAACATCTCCCTTTCTGCATTGAAAGGGATGAAAAAGAAAAACCTCTCTACTTTTATTATGTTTTTATATCATTCCTTAGAATGAACTTTAAACCCATCTTCTGTGGTACAAGTTAGTCTGCACTTTCAAAATTCTGGGAAGCAGAAACAGAGGTTTTTAATACTAATGAATTAAAAGAAGCAAAAAAATTTTTGATTTAGGAAAGAAACATTTTGCTGTACAAACTGCAATAACAGCTTGTGTCAGTCAGCCAATGTGTTGCTTTTTTGTTTCTTTTTTCCCCTCATGTTTTGCTTCTGTTTCCTTCATCCTTAAATGAGATAATATTTTTTTTTCATTAATTTCATTACAAAATTATTTTTATCTTAGAATTAAATTCTTGGGAATTTTTCAGTCGACTTTATGACCTATGGTATATTAACATAGCTACATGCTAAGTTTAAATATGATAATAGGCACTCCATTTCACGTAGTTGTTACCATAATCACAAATTATGGTAATGTATGAGTTATATATATACATTATGTATATACAAATTATGGGAATGTAGGAGTTTAGCTTCTGAGCAGCCTACTGCAACACAGAAATAGCCCTGTGCTCATCAGGGAAATATTAGTGGGCAATTGGCTTGTGGACTGTCAGCCTGTAAAATAAGCAAACCATCAATCAACCTTTGCATGGCTGCAGTGCTGAATCAGCTGAATGGTTCAAACAAAGCGACAGTCCTGCATGGAAATATTTTAAAATCATTCAGCAGGCTTGGGGCCTTCAGCGGCGGCTGCTGCAAAGGGCCAGCTGTTGGACAGGGGTCTGGACAACTTTCTGTAGACAAATGTCTGTAACAAGATGTGTGCTTATAAAAAAAGCCAAAGATCCAGCCAGGCTACACAGTGATCTGAGAGAATATGTGCTGATGTCTCCTGGCTGTAGTGAGAACATCTGCCGAGATGCTTTCTCATAATTCTTTGCTTGAAGGCCAGGCTGCCCTTTGTAATCACTTGCTGAGCTTTCAGAGAGAGAAGAGCTTGGGTGACTGCAGGGTAATGCCCTATCAAAGCAGGACCCAGGAGACAGAGAGAAAGAAAAGGAAAAGGAAAAGGAAAAGGAAAAGGAAAAGGAAAAGGAAAAGGAAAAGGAAAAGGAAAAGGAAAAGGAAAGGAAAGGAAAGGAAAGGAAAGGAAAGGAAAGGAAAGGAAAGGAAAGGAAAGGAAAGGAAAGGAAAGGAAAGGAAAGGAAAGGAAAGGAGGAAAGGAAAGGGAAACTGAATTTAGTGGAGATTCCAATGAGTAGAGAAGGCAGTTTCTCTGGGGGCAAATGGCATGGGAGGGGACACAGTAATCCCTGGTGAACTGCATGGGCTCAAGCACCATCTCAGGGACTGCTCCTGGCCCAGAAACCTCAGTCTGATGATCTCTGAGGTGCAGGTCCCCGTATAAAAACACACAGTGAGTGCAGGGAGCTTGTGTCCCTGTGTGGTAGCTAGATTTTCCTGTATAGATGACTCACTAGGATTTAACAAAAGAAATTACGAGAGAGGGACACCTCTTTTTGTGGTTGAATCTATAGAGCATTCATCACTAATAAAGAACAGGCTTTACATGACCATCTGTAAAAAAGGAAATGTTTCTCATTTCTTGTAGGTTCTAAGGGACTCCTGAAGAATGCTGTGGACTTTACAAATCGAAGTATAAAACAATTAGGTAAGTCCTTTGTTTTCTTTGCTAAATGTTTCTACAACCTCCAAGATAAAAATCAGAACTTGTGTGTACACAAGTAGAAGTAGTACACAAAGAAATCAAAATAAGAGCTCTTCCTGTCTGGAGAACAGACTATTACATGAATAACAACATACTGTTATTTTAGTATAGCTGTGCTTTTTAAATGGGCTGCTAAAAAACTCTAAAATCAATCTTTCTTCCTTCTACATGTGTACACACAGAAGAAAGTAACAGGAAATTGTTTCCCTCACAACATTTTGAGGTGTATTAAGAACTTGTACATCAGGATTGAGTAATATGCCTCTTGGGGGTTTTCCAAGTCTGCTCATAAGCTGAGATTCTGTTGTTCTTTTTTTTTTTTTTTTTTTTTGAGGTGTGTTGTTTATTGTTGTTACTACTTTTTGCAGCGGAGCTGCTACTTAACGTTATCTCTAACTGGCCCAAAATTAGGCTTCATAGATTGGCATGAAAAGTTCTCTGCTGACACTTCTTAATAAGAATTTTACTCAATCTGGCATTGCATCTGGGGGGGAGAATTTTTACCCAGTCATCCCTGAGGTATCACAAGTTTTATTTCACAGAACTGTCATGAAGACTCAAGTCTTGAAGTCTGGTGCCAGAACTCAGTGGAGTATGTCACAGGCTTGAGTCCTAGAAAGATGTCAAGGATGATATTTGCTGCTTACCAGTGGTAATTATTCCCTGTGAAAACTTGTGATCTGGTCAAAGTTGTGAACCAAATTGCCTTGGAACTTTATTGGGTAGGTAGGAGTTAACAGGGACTTTTGGCAACTCACAGAAAATAAGTCCAACCAGAGACTCTTTGAAAGGTGGATGCATTGCAGTGCACTGTCAACTACCTCCTCTCCACTTCTTCTGTCAGTTTACGTGGTTATGAAAGCTGTACACTCTTAATGAAGGTGCCTTAGTTTATGTTAGTAGAATCTGAAGTGTTGATATCCTCATGCTCAGCAACATTTGCTAATGCAAATAGAGGTACCTAGGAAACCTACAAGGAAAAGACATTTCTGGTGTATTAAAAAACAAACTAATCCTCAAATTTAGGATCATGTCAATTACTAGGTTGTTTTACATACTTTTGGCCCATGTATTTGATTAAAATCCCCGGCCACGGAGGCACAGGCAGCTGCGCATCCACCAGCCCCAGACACCACAGGCAAGGAGGGGTTGGAGTATGCTATGGCTTCTCCGTGGGATGTGAGTGCATTATGCAAATCCCAGTTCCACATTCCTGTGTTTTCAGATCATGTATGAAGAGCTCTGTGGAAATAGTCATTGTTGTAGCACAGAACAAATGAGGCAATTCAAAATTCACTTCCTAGGGACCTACAGATTTATGGTCTCTCATGGGTTAACACTGTGCTTTATTTAATTTTAAGTTGTTTAGAAATTCAGATGCTAAGCAGATGTGCTCATAAAAAACCAAACCAAAACAAACACACACACACACCAAAACCCAGCTATTTCCTATGAGAACTGAGAAACTCACACAACCAACACAATCTTCTTGAAGAACAACCGAAAGACTGTTTTTGTACTGTGTCCTGTACTTGTCTCCCCATGACATGTACTGTGACCTATGTCATGGACACAGAGGAGGACTACTGTCAGATGTCCCTGAGAACAACAGGAGGGAAATGAACATGTTGAAACAAACCCAGCCTCACCAAAAACTTTTGAGGTGAAACTTGCGTTGATCTTTATATCAGTACATGTAGTCTCACCGTGGGAGCAAACTGGATGTCCCTTGCCTTCTTGCATTGTAAGTTTGTGAGACAGATCATCTGCCTAATCATCCCTCAGCTCCATGTGCTCATCTGCCTCTGCACTTCCCACCAGCTTCTGTGGGGAGAGCACAAGGAAAGGATCTCCAGTGCCAGCTCTTCCCACCACTCCACCCACAATCACCCTTTGGGATGAGAAAATAGCCACACGCTTTTCTTGTGAGGCTCTACCCCACAGCTGTTGCCTGCAGACAGCTCTGAGGAAGTATTAATTGCTTCATGGCAATCTGCATTTGCCCACCGTGTCGAGTCCTCCACTCAAGTGCACATCCTGAGCAAGCACTGATAAATATGTCCTGTGTAATTTGAGATTTCATCATCTTGGTATCCAGGTCTTTATCAAAGACGTGCATCTCCCATCTTCACACCGAGATCTTCTCTCTGCCAGTACCTAAGTTTAGGAGGTGGGAATGCGAACAACAGAACCGCACAAAAGAAAACAATATATAAAGAGGTGATTAGTGGCAAGCCAGTATGGCTTTGTTAAGGGTAAATCACGCCTGACAAATTTGGTGGCCTTCTGCAACAGGATTACAGCATAGATGGATGAAAGAAGAGCTACTGACAACATCTGCACCTGGGCCTGTGCAAATAATTTGGCACTGTCCCGCACAACATCCTGGTCTCTAAACCAGAAGGTCTTGAATTTGATGGACATTTTATTGATAAGAAGGTGGCTGGATGGTTGCATTCAAAAGGTTGAGGTCAGCAGCCGGATGTCCAAGTGGAGATCATTGATCAGTGATGTTCCTTAGGGGGCAGTATTTGTATCAGTGCTCTTTAACACCTTTATTGATGACTGGGACAACCTTCTCCTATAAAGACAGGCTAAGAGAGCTGTGGTTGTTCAGCCTGGGGAAGAGAAATCTCCAGAAGACCTTACACCATTGTTGCAGTACCTAAAGGGGGCTGACAGGAAAGCTGGAGAGGGACTTTTTGCAAAGGCATGGGGTAACAGGACAAGCTGAAATTACTTAGAACTGAAAGAGGGTGGATTTTTGTTAGATATTAGGAAGAAATTCTTTACTCTGAATGTGATGAGGCACTGAAACGGTTTGCCTGGGGAAGTTGTGGATGCCCCATCCCTGGAAGTGTTCAAGGCCAGGTTGGATGGAGATTGGAGCAATCTAGTCTAGCAGAAAGTGCCCCTGTCTAAGGCAGGGATGTTGGAACTAGATGATGTTTAAGGTCTCTTCCAACCTTAACTATTCTATGATGAAAAGTACTGCATACTGATAAAAAAAATATTTTATGCCCCCTAGAAATCCAATGCTTGTCACTTAATTAGAGTCCATAATTACAACTGTAAGGCCAAGCTGAGGAAAATATTGCTGGCATGTTTCACATTGCAATCCCACACAATATAATTGCGTTAAAAGCCAAAATCAGTTTTCAGAAGTGCATACAGGAAGACTTGTAGCTAGATAAGCATTTGGTTTTCTAAATTTTTCAATTAAAAATCCTAAGTTTGCTAGCTGGAAAACTGCAGTAATTCCCAATGACATTATGAGCAATGACCCTAGGGAATCGTGTCCATCAGACAGCAGCTGATCACACTGGCATGTGTGACACTCTGGGAGATAGTGATCTGTTTCATGCATTTCATCACCCCCAAACTTTTTTTTGATCCAAGACTTATATTTGATGCCACTTCTTGACCTACAACACTGAAACTGCATGTGCTTTACCCTGAATAACTAAATTATTAGGAAGTAAAGTGCCACTGATTTCTCTGATTTGCTGTCTGAAGAAGCCAACCTCTGTCTACAACAGTAAATGCCGGAGTGAAGTACAAGGGTGACTGGAGAACAGAGAGACATGCTTTTCTCTAAACCCAGCAACCTCCAGATAACCTTTCTTTGACAAGAGGTTTTGCAGCTTGTGTTGCTACTGCTGCTGCCAATCAGTTAAGCCCCCAAATAGATCTTGTCTAAACCTCTTCATCCTTTGTCTGGTAAGATTATTTTCTGTTGTCGCTTTACACACTTGAAAGGACTCTCTGAGGAGGCTCAGCATCAGTATTTCCAAGAAAGAGTAAGAGAGAACCAAGACAAAATCAGAGCTCAGAAAATGTTTTTCTTTAATGGAAATCAAGCTTCCAAAGAAAGAAATGGTGTTGCGTTCATTTGGAAGATTACTCAATACAGTTATATTTCCAAAGCAAATAGATTACATCTACAGCATGATAAAATAGATTTGAAAAAAATTCATGTCAAGTACCACATAGCTCTGATCTCTGGGGGTTTCCCAGTAGGGACTCTCAGCCACCCTGAATCAATGCCAAATTGTTGCATTACTCTTCTGCCTCCATCTGACAGAGAGAGATCAGGCTTTCTGTACTAGACCTCAGTTTCCTGCAGCCACCCTCTATCTCTCCTGTCCCTATCTTCTGTCAGCACCTCCAGAGACAGCCCAACAAATTCCTGTGATGTTTCTGGACCAGGAATCAAAAAAGCACAGGTTACAGCAGGCTAATGATGGCATTTGAGAGGAAGGTCTTTAGAAATACAGGAGAAAGAAACTGGAGGAGCAGCCAATTACCTTCTTTTTCCGATAAAATTGTAAACACTTTTTTTGTTTGTTTGGAAATCTTGTAGGCTCTCTGTTTGGTTAAACTCTCTTCTACAGCAAGTTTGTCTCCTCTTGTTCTTCAAATACACTCCCAGGGTCAAATCCCAGAAGGCAATGATAAAACACTCACTTGTTTCAACAGTGACCATAACTGTTTCACATAACTGAGTAGAAATTTTTTGTAAGAACAGCTTAAACTTTTAAGATGTAAAACAAAGCAGTTACTGTCCCACAGAGTAAGCACAGAACTTGTCTTCTGGGTAGGGAGATGGGCTGGGAATTTTTGTCTTTCAAAAAGTGTTGGGGAAAAAATCTGCCTATTTCTTGACTCTTGCTTACAGAATTCCAGACAGTAATCCTTCTACTGAAGGTAGATATTACAGAAAATGTTTTAGAAATCTACCGGAGAGTCAACACTGTAATACTGCACAGTGAAAACCACAGCCATTTACAGCATCACATGTGTAGATGCAACATAGTTTAAAAAGAAAAAAGCTTTAGGAAGGCCCAAGAACAAAGTTTGGTTTTTTTTATTTGAAGGTGGCTAAAGTAGACTGGGAAATTTATGATTGAGAAGTACATCTCTGATTTCTGACCTAGATGAATTTGAACATGTACACTTCTGACATAAAGGAGTAAAGAAGACAATTTTTAAATACTTGCTGCCTGTTTATTATGACAAAAAGGTTAAGTTCTTATCTTTCATTTGTTCTTCTAATACATTTTCTACATTCATTGTGTATTTTTTTATTCCTCTCATAGTTTTTTTCTTCCATACCTCTCTTGCAGCTGTGGATTTCTTTCAACACTTCTCTGTATTGTGCAGTCATTTTTTTCATTCTTTTTTTTTTCTCTTTTTAATTCTTTTGCTCTGTTTTTAACTGTTGTTTTCAACTTCTGTTAGCCACAGCCTCCCTTGTTCTTTCTCTCCTGTCACCGTAGCCTCATTTTATCCCCTCCCTACTCTCCTGTAATCAGAAGGTGAAAGATCAGCATTACAGACCAACGTTTAGTACCATAGGCCCTGGCACTTCACATCTAAATTTTATTTCACATCCTAACCTCTAGCTGCTGTCATTGCCAAAAGTCTTGAATTCTAAAGTACAGCTGTAATCAGTACAATAGTTTCCATTGATGCAACAGCGTTTGCCTGAACTTGTGGGAAGTCTGAAATACTGATCTGGAAGATTTTCTTTTGCTCCATGTCTTACCTCCTCATTACCCTGCAGGAAAGTGAAGAGAAATAACTCTACTTTTTCCTCATAAATTTATAGAAAATATTGGCTTTTGCATTACTCTGTCTGAGTAAGAGATGAATGCCACTGTCCTTGTGTATGTAGGGTCATACCTATTGTGTCTGATGTCTGGTTGCCTTACTTCAATCCTGTCCATCTTCGTACCCTGCTGATCAAACACACACAGGGTCTTCTCTGCCTTGCTTTCTCCAAGACCTCTGTCAGAGGCATGTACACAAGTGCCTGATCACAGAAGACAGCCACACTTCATACCAGAGACAAGACCTAAGGAAGCAGGCAGAAAATTCAGGTGAAAGAAAGGTGGTCAGAGAAAGGTTTAGTGTGAATGCAAGACAGGTGCTTAAACATACATGTTAATGGATATTTAGTAGACAGTAGATGGTGCTCCAGTATAACTGTCACTGTTACTATGTTTTGTAGAAGCAGCTTTTCCGGACCACTGCCTTTCCTTATCTTTCAGTCCAGGCCTTGCACAAGTTTGTGAAAAAATAAAAGGAGCAGTGAGACCATCTCTTTGGAGACCACAGGTTGGGACAGGATGGAGGATTAGGTTTGGCTGGAGACACAGCCACAGCTGCCAGAGTCAGGATCACTGGGGACTTTTTTCTGTGGATTGCTACCTTAGCATGAGAAACAACTGGAGCCCTGTATCCCTTTCCTCAGCAATGGGTTCTTAGGTCTGCTTAGTCCTAGCTGCCCCAGTTCATAAGGTTGGAACTCAGGCACATGCCTGTGTATTGTGAGAGTATTTGTGCTTCTGCAAATTACTTTATTGTGATGAACTAGGAAGTTAGCAGACTGATATCTTTTCCTACACTTGGGCAGTTGTGATCTGTGTGCTAATAGCAGTGTGGTGATATGCCATCACACTTCATCATGATGTAATTAGAGCACATACTAGCCCTTCAGACCAGCAGCCAGCTGTGGCTCATTAGAATCTTGGCTGAAGGCAGCATTTCATTTATGAGCAATGTTCAGACTCACATATCTGATCTGCTTGTCCTCATGAAAATAAACCTCAGCGGCACGACCAGGCATCACATGTGGGGTTCTTGTAACGCCAGCCAGTAACACCAGCCAAGTGTTCTGGTATGGGTGCACAGCGCCTTCCATCTCAGTGGTGTGAGATATCCCCTGAAACATAAGTTTTCCACTGATGCTGCTGTCAGGGTCACTGGGCTGCCTCTGCCGTAGTTATTTTCTTGTGAGGGAGCAGAGCACTGACCCTTTTGTTCTAATGTCTTTTCTGTGCCAGTGCCTGCCCTGGTGGAGCTGGAAAAGCTTTTGTCCTGCTCTTTGCCCTCATTGCCAAGCATGACCTCGATGTCACGGAGAGACAAAGCGCAGTTTGCAGCGTTCCCCCG
Organism: Corapipo altera; assembly: GCF_003945725.1. Lineage (NCBI taxonomy): Eukaryota > Metazoa > Chordata > Aves > Passeriformes > Pipridae > Corapipo > Corapipo altera. Next base: position 5,466,192 of record NW_020884909.1, on the reverse strand, counting down.
CAGCCATCACCACACAGAAGACATCAGAGAAGGGCAAGGCAAGGGAAAGCCCCTGGTTTCTGGCTTTCTGACATGTTTGCTTACTCTATGAGTCACTGTATGGGAGCTGAAGGCCATGTTATCTTAAACCCTACCCCAAACTCTCTGGCAATCACTCAGCCACAAGCACAGTCACTGGCAATTCCAACCCTCAGTCTGGGACAATGACTTCCCCAAGGTAGGAATATGCTAAATGGTTCATCTTTCCAAAACCACTCTGGTTGCTGGGCTGCCAGGTGTTTTCTGTGGGACCTGGATGCAAGGGGATTTCCTGCACAACTGCAGCCTTGTGACTGCAATCTGAGGGTTCAAAGAGGATTTGATTCTTTTGCTGGAATTTCTTCAGTTGAGATCAGTAATTGAGATGTTCCTTCGCCTGCAGTGGGGCACACTATAGAGTATCATTAAGTTTATTCTTGATCTGGAAATATAAGAAATTGAGCTGTTTAGGCAAACAGCCAGTGTAAACAAATATCAGCACACACAGCAGATAAAGCCAGGCAATCAAGTTATTACCTTCTAGGGAAATAGCAGAAATATGTTTGAAACTACCCCTATCCCTTTTAATGTACTTTTAAAAATTATTCCCTTAAGCTGCATATGGGCGATTTTGAATTCATTGTTAACATCTTTAGAGTGTGTTTGGTTTCTTGGTACAGGAAGTAATAACCGTAAAGCAAACAAATGCCTTAATTAAACCAGCATGTGAAAAGAGGCAAGGGTGATGTCAAAATATTACATTCAACAGCACTGGAAATATTAATGAAGCAGTCAGTAGTCACTAACAAGTACTTTTAGTATGTAATCAGCCAGGGTTTCTACTAAAAAAAACCACATTAAAAGGTAACACTGCAAAGTTCCCCAGGGTAAATTGTGTGCCAGGTGTCTTAGCTGAACAGTGTTGTGGTAAAGCGACAAGGACATGAAAGGAATTCCTGCTCCACATGAGAAAGTGTAAAAGAAAAGGCATGAGGCATTTCTGGAGAAGTGAATTCCTGAGTGCTATGCATAGCTGTACTGTGCTGCTCCCTGTCCACAGGGGCATGAACAAGAGTCTGGGGAATAACACGTTTATTTGGGTGTGTTATACCATATGTGACGCCTCAAAATATACTGCAAGTATGGCCTCATATATACGCATGCACAGATCCTCTGACCTCTGACCCTGGCCCAAGGTAAGTGAGAAATTTCTGACTCAACACTTTCTCAGTCGTAAGCCACCCACCAGTTTATGACCACAGATAAGGAACTGGCTGCAAAAAGCCAAGCAAAATGAGAACAAAATCAGTCTTGTGGAAGGAAGAGACAACCACGATATTTGTTGGGGCTATGACCTTCAGCAGAGCATCCGAGTCCTGTGCTGGTCTTGTCTAACAGGCTGACTCCTGCCGTTGATGTACAGTAAATGAAATGGCTGAAACAACATAAAAAGATGTTGCTTTTCCTGACACTGTGTAGAAATAAGCCACTTATTGTGGCTTTTTTTCGTAGCTGGTTGTCAGGTTTTTAGGAAAACAGTGATTTGTTGGAACGGGACCTAAAAATATATCAGCAGCATTGAGAAGAAGACCTTGACAGGAGGCTTCCCAGCAGCTGGCATGTCCTCTCCCTCCCTGCACATGTGGGAGGACAGGAATTATCACCTCCTTGGACAGCAGTAGCTGTGGTTCCCTTACTGCTGCCCTCCTCCTGTTCCTGCTGGGTCTCATGATTACAAATCTGCTTTAGTCTGAAAACATCAGGGGGTTTTACTGGCCGTGGTGCTTGCTTCCATGGGGCAGCAGAAGTGTTTCAGTGAATTCAAACTCTTCCTCTGTTATGAAGGAAAGTAGAAAGCAATGCTAGAAATCCTTTTAAATGGTGTGGTGAATCTCAGTTTATTTATTGCTCTGTGTCTACCTCACATGATGTAGAAACCTCGAGTTCATGTAATGTGTCTTTATGACACAATACAAGGTCTCACAGAAGGGCAAACACATGATCACAGGGATAAGGAAGGATATGGGTATGTGCTGCTGTGCTGCAATCATTTGGATGGGTGTCAGCATTGTGAGGAATCAGATAACAAACTCTTGCACAGCAAAACTGAGACAGCTGGACTGACTGACACATAAGGATGGGGACCTGCTCTGCATCATTTCTGCCCTCCCACCAAGACTACCAGTCTCCTTCTCAGGAACACCCCTGTCACTACTCAGTCCTTACCCATATATCCAACACCTGCCTAAAGATTTGCACTCAAATTGCTATACTGCTGAGGTCTGGCAGAACCTTCTAGGCTGAGGGGAGGTATGAAACGCATGTTGCTCAGGGTGCAACATCAGGCTGATGCAGTTTTGTTATTTCACTGGAAGCTCCACCTTAATTTTGGCCAACAGCAAGAGTTCCCACAGAACAAATGAGCATTTCTTTATAGGTGCAGCATGGCAGAGCTCTGTGTGTCGGCTGGTGGGAAATGTTGAGCAGCAGGGCAAGTTCAGCTCCCTCGCAGGGCCGGAGTGTGTCATTCCCTGTGATGTACACTTCCCCTGGCATCCGCTCCACCTCGGATCATCCTTTCAGAAAGGCTGTGTGAACCCCACCAACACAGACTAGGGGATGCCAAAAAAAGCCACAAACTTCTCACTTTGGGATGGAAACAGCATCTGCTGCGTATTTTCTGGATTCTGAATGCTGCAAGGTCTGCAGTTTTTCAACAACTGTTTTACTAGAGGAGGGAAAAGTCTTCAAATCTTTTGGGAAATCTCCGGACAATGATTTCCATTAATATTTTTTGAGGAAGTCTTGAACCCCTCATTGACTAGGATAACATTCCCATAGTGTGTTCCAGCTTCTGCAAAAGCCATTAACACAAACTTCTTTGAGCAGCACAGCTCTGTTGGCTACAATACAGCATTTGCCATGCAGAGTATCTGACTGGTTCCATATAATCTGAATGTATCCCAGAAGGGTTGGAAGGGGACTGAAATCTTTTACCATGCTCTACTTTACCTTTAGATATGAGATAAACATAGGGTTTATTTATATATAAAATGCTGTTTTCTTATCTCACATTTCAGCAAAAAAGTACCTCAAATGTTGTAGAGTAAACAAAACTAAAACTCAAGTGAATGTGTTGCGTGTCCTCTACTCCCTACAGCAAAACAGCAAAAGGATAACAGGCAATTGGAGCTTTGTCACAAGGTGGTACACAGGAAGTAGGTGATATTTCGAGTATTGCAGCCAGGTATTCCAGAATGAGTTGCAATTGGTGGTAAAGATTCACAAAGTATCACAGATACCCATGAAAAATTATGTAGACACCAAGATATCGAATATGAGGGGATGCTTTTTGAAAAATATGCACGCACTCACCTTATTTTTGAAGTCATAAAGGTTTCTGAAGTGAAAAAGGAAAGGGATGGTGGAGTCTCTCTGACCACCTCCACACCCTCACAGATTAGTAAGATAGAAAAGGCAGTAGAGTGACACAAAAGGGAGACCATAGGACCATAGGACCAACTGCTATTCTTGCTGGGCCCTGACAGAGGAAAGTGAATTAAAATATACATATTTCTATTTATAGATATACTATGAATGGTGCAATTGTTAAGAACTTTCCCTTATGACAACAAATCTTTGCCTTTGCACGAAACATTTGCAAATGTTTTGTGTCACCTTAGATACATCAGTTGCTCCTGAGTTTAGTACAGATTCACTGGATTCCCAAAAGCCTCTAACAAGAAATAAGCCTGATATAAACTCACAAATGGGTATTACAAACCTCTTTGCTCTGGAGTCCCTCACCTGTGATTCACAGTAGTGAACTTGATGCTGCAACACTCAGTTTAACAGTGGCAGTTCACAAAAAGACATTGCTTAGTTGAGACCACTAGAATCCACCCATTATACCTTGGCTGTTGGATCTTTTACAGAGAGACACTGTATCTTTCAGCTTCAATGGAATTTACTCACTATCTACATATGGAGACACAGCACCTCATAAGTGCTTTTTAGTGCTTTTAACACTGTTCTATATTTGTTTTTAAACTTAGCAAAGTGGTACTAAATGTTTTGTGGACTACATGAAGCCTGCCCATGTAACTTAATTCCTTTCACTTGTGTACAACCATAATCACATAGGTTTTACTTAAACCAATTACTTTGATGAAACTCATTAAAAATAAATTAGATTGTTGTCTACTAGCTTACTTACTTTTCTAAATCCAAATGTAATAATAAGAGACAAATTGAAATCAGATACAGTTTTGAATGAGGTTTACAGGCCAGATTTAAGAGCAACAGAAAATAAAAATATAAAAAATAATGGCATAAATTGTACTAATTTCTCTTGTTTCTTAATGATAAGATCTGATTCAATATGGGTTTCACCTGTTTAAGTCCAGAGAAGTTTTATTAAAGTCAAAATACAAGAAGCTTTTTATTGTTCTTCCATCAGTTATGCTTTGGAGTCGAAATATTTCCTTTATGTACAAGGCAGCTTTCACATTATCAATAAATGCCTGCTTTGCACAAGCAATTAGGATAATGTCTGGGAGTGCTGTTAAAGGCCACAGTCATCTCTCGGAGAAATTAATTTAATTTATTACTGTCAGTGTGTTGAAATCCGTGAAACAATGAGCTATATATTATGCACTCTCCAGCAGCCTACAAGCAGATTGCATATCCATTAGGGATTGTATGTGGTGATTAAGCCTTCCACGAGTTATACTTTTAGAAGCAGTAATTTTTCAATTTCGTAGTAATGTAATATGTGATCAGCTCACTGCTCCCTTCACGCAGCCCTGCTGCTTTCTCTTGCCCATCTCTGGTTAGTTTCTGGACGGGACTGCTGACAGTGTAATGACACATGCCCTCCTACATTGCCATTATGCTTGTGAAATCTCTGATACTCTCTGGGGACAGGGAGGTGCAAGCAGGAAAACCAAAATCTTCCAGCAATGTGTCATTGAGCTTTCCCCTTAAAGGCTGTAAATCCTGAAAACTACCAGTCTCTGTGAAGAACCGGGGTCCATTCAAACACAGTCTGACTGGTCAGTTACAGTTTTAATCAAATCCTTCTGTCCCTGCTGTGAACTGTCTCTCTCACAGGTGATTTCAAAACTTATGGAAATGAACTTTGTATGTGTTGCAACAGGCACAGGTAGACACAAGATCAGTGGACACGATTGGATGTGAGACCACCTGAGTACATGAGTAATTTGCCAAGGAAGAAACAGATAGGAGCTGAAACTGTGGCTCAGTTCCCCCAGAAATACAGTCAAGAACAGTGATTTGCCCTGTGAGACGTCACAGATGAGCTCTCAGGGATACTTTGTGAGCTGTTCACGCTGCTTTCACTCTGCTGCTTTCCCTGCCCCTTCTCTATTTTCCTATTTTAAGAGAAGCAAAACACTGAATTTCAGCATCTGTCCTCATTGCCTTCTGGGGCAACCTCTCTTCACATACCAGGCTCTGATTTAAATGAAGGTGTAAGCAAAGAAAAAAAAAGTTATGTTTGCATCTTGTTGCTGGACTTATGGAGGAACCAAAGCAGAAGAGATGAAAGAACACAGTCTGACGGGGCTCTGGTGGAGACTTACAGGTGTGTTGACTAAAAGGCAAGATCAGACCTTTAAAAATTAAATATGGACAATAACAGTTTAGATAAGAGTCATCAGGGAGATACCATGAACTATAGGTCCAGCAATATGAATATTATATTAACATCAACTGTCAGAATAAGTGGGAGGAAGCAAAGCCTCAGAAAAACCTCAGCAGTTTTATCCAATCCATGTTCAACACAATCTGATAGCTGGGCATTGAGGAAGACATGTCAGACAGAGAAACCAAATGAAGGAATGATGTAAAGGGCTATGAATTAGGGTAAAAAGGAATTTTGTGAGCCATTTGTGACTGACACTCACTAGTTAATCATATAAGTGGATCAATTAATTCAAAGAAAATGAAAGGTCAAGGACACAGATGTTAATGGGAAAAAATATTGAAGGACAGTCCAGAACAAAGAAGTAGGGATCCCTTATAGTTTACAGTAGAGCTAAGAAGAGCCAGGAGAAGACACCTGCTTTGAGTGAAAACTGTGTTGGAAGTTCTCTCATCACAACCACCTGGATAGATCATATTATAAAGTCTACAAAAACCAACATGTCTTCCTGACTTATTTATCTTGCACTTTTTTCCCAAAATAATGCAAGTTTTTTTTCCTGGCACCCTTATAATGTTTGGCAGAAGTGGATTTTTTCAACATACCCACTGATGGCTGAAAACTCTTAAAATGTTTCAGTGTGAATGGAAAATCTTATTAATGGAGTGGGAGCAGATCAGTCAGTATGGAGGATTGTTACAAGTCCCAGCTCATGCATGTCTGTCTCATTATCACAGGAACACCAAACTTAATTATATTACTGCATTTTAAAAATCAATATGGAATGGAGAATACAGAGCAATAAAACCCCACTGCCCTGGTTAAACCAGCAGAATCTTAAAGACCTTGGTGTGAGATTTTCATTGACAGATTATACATTTATGCAGCTGGTGGGTCTCTGTCCTCTCTTAACACAGATCCATGCTCTCTAAGAGAACCGCTCAAAGCCTCTGGAAACCAAGATGACTCTTTTTACTGTCTTTGTCTCAGGCCTTGTTTTCACAGATATAAAAGCAGCAGCTGGCAAGCATATGTAAACTCTTGTAAATTACCAAGATTTGCAAGCAAGCTCAGAAAACCAGGTGAATTATATTGTACACCGAAATGCTCTGTACTGATTTGTAAACACAAAGCAGTCAAAGCTGCATACGTGCCATTGCTTAGCAGGGAAATAATTAAAAACAGGCTGCAGTGCTTACTGAATTCTCTTACCGAAGAGTTCATGCTTCCAGTTCTCAACATATCCTGCATTCATGGGAAGAAGTTATTCAAAACAGGAAAGTATTCTTTCTCACATAATTATGGTGACAGAGAAGTACATTTGTTTAGCTTTGTTTCCTTCTGAAATCTGTTCTACTCACTTTAATATTAATGTTCTAAATATTGTCATTTCTTCCAGTCTTTCATAATGTGTAAGTAACACATTCTTTCCTAAATCACAAGTCATAATAAAATCATGATAAATTAGCTTCCAGCTCACACCATACAAGAAACTGTATGTTCCAGCTCTCAGCAACACAGAAATAAGCTGTGTGGCTATTAGAGGATAAAAAGTCCTCCACCTCTTAAAAAATTCTTCTCTTCATTATAATGGTGAGCACTTCACCATTTTCTCAGCACTGTTGCCTGCTGAGAAAAGTGTTATTCCTCACACAACATAAATCTTGCAGCACTTACGGTGTCACCTTGACTGAAAACCAAATATTGCTTCAGTAAATCTACAGGACTTTTAATGTTGTACTTTTGTTATGTTGATTTCTCTTTTGACGTGGTAATGCATTTATCATAGAAAATTTCAGTGCTGGCCTTTCTTGGGCCTTAATGGCCTTTGGAAGAGTTTTTGTAAAGTCAAGAGGGAAGTGGGCAGCCTTCATAACCTCCATGCACAAGACCAATCAGCACCAGGTAGGCCTGAGTGGCTGAGACTGGATGTGTATTTTTTGTGCCAAAATGTCCCTGGAATACAAGACCTACTGTCCTGAGAAGTTCTTACCAAGCAGAGTCACTGGGAGAGGCATTGTCAAAGTGTGGAGTCTTTCTTGAGCTCAACTTAGCTGAAATGTGGCTGAAACTTCTGTGAACTGACTGGTCCTTACCCCAGCTCTTCCCACGCTGATCTTCTCTGACATTCTCTGAGTGTTTTCCTGAAGACTTCATGACAGTTATTTGCAAATTACACTATTAAAGGCCAAATCATTGCAGCAGATAAGTAGACTGGCAAATATCAACAGCAGCTGTTAGAAAGGTTGGTTGAATTCTGTGCTCTTTTGGGCATTTATCAACGTGACGCTGCACATCTAAACATCCTTGTAAAGTTTTGCTCTGAAATTATGCTTGCATTGTGTACTTCACAATAGGTGCCTGGATCTGAAATATCCTAATTCATTTGTGAATGTTACAGACACAAATCCGATAGTGTGGAAATTATTCAACAGTTTCACCTCTACTAGGTGGAAAAAAAAAAGCCCTGGGAAGTTGGGCTCTTTCAAGTGCATTTTAGTAGCTCACCTCACCATTATCTTCCCAGTCAACAATCACTGATAGCCATTATGATGGTAACCATATATCTCTTGCTTTAAAACAGCATTTAAGGAAATCTTCAAGGACCTTTATGGAAGAAGCTCTCTCTCTAGGCAGATGATTAATTTTTTTTTTTCCAAATTACATAAGACTGATGAAAACCTCACCATAAGAAGTTATGGAGCTTTTAAATAGCAGATGGTCCAATGTGATTTGTTATTGACTAAGTGCATCCATGAATCCTAAAATACATATAAAAGCACATGGCCCTTTGGTTAAAGTAAAAATATAACCCATGAACTTATCTCACTGCTCAAGAAGCATTTAATGTCTACTAAACAACAGATGTTGAAACATATGGAGACATGGTTAAAGGCCGTAAAAATATAAATAATCCTCAAATTTTTCTGTTATTCTTTAACTATATTGGTTCCACCTGACACACTGAAAATGTCTGTTTGGGCATCATAGGGAAAGCTGGCTCCCCAGTGTCAGCCATGTGAAGAGATCACAGTACAAGTTGTCACCAGGAGGAAGTAAAGCAGGGACTTAGGAAAGAAAAGGGAATAGGAATCATGTGCTTGGGAAGAAGAGGTATGGCTTGGGCCTTGAGAGGGATGAACAAGAAACAGACTGAACAGAAAATCTGATGCAACAAGAGTCAGTGAGAACACAAATTTAAAGACCAGGCACCGTCCTTCGAGAACCACAGTTCTTGGAAGGAGAAATCTAGAGCAAAGCACGTGTTCTGTTTGTCTCTGCTTCCAATTTTGTTTATTTGCTGCTATTGCTGGAGAGTGGAAAAGGGAAGAGGGCTTTGTTGTTGTAAGCAATTCAGTTTCATTTGGTTCAATTTTACTTCTTTTTTTTTTTTTTTTTGGCTTTGGTTCTTCTCTGCAATCTTATTTTCTAGGTGTCCTTTCTCTTTCACTGGTCAGCAGGAGGATGCTTGTTTCTCAGGTATCAAACTTCTCCTCGATCACATATCACATTTGCTGACTGTGCTCTGTTCCTTACTAAGACAGAAAAGATGATTTAGCACAGGCCTGCATACGTGAGTGACTACCTTGTAAGTGCTGCACCACAATAGTTAGTGGTTGCCTTCAGGTTCCTCAAAATATTTGTCTGCTTTCAGCTCCCTGAAGGAAGAGTAAGATGTGAGGCAGGATCACACCACTATCTCCACATGTGAAATTACCTCATTTGCATTGAATAGCGGGAACTCTCACAAGCCTGAGGAGGTGTGGGCATCATCTGACTGCCCCTTTTGATGTTTCAGCCTTGCCCACACAAGTTCTCCATGGTTAATGTTTCTCACATTGCCATGTGATGTGGTATGGGCCACAGACACAAAAATTAAAACATCACTTTTTTTTTCTCGCACTGCATTTTCGTGCCATATGCTACACTGGTCCATAGAGGAAGCTTGTTCAGGGTAGTGACAGCTAAGAACAAGACTGGTAAGCAGCACCTATGAGAAAACACTAAAATCAGACCACACACACGAAAGAAATTAGCCATGCTCACTTCAAAGACACAGGGCCTCAGTTTAAAATAAAGTGAAGAACTACTTACGATCCAGGAAAGTTTTAGGGAAATTAACCAATGCTTTTCTCCCCTTCTCAGCCCCACAAAGGAGGTAAGAAAGGTGAGCAAGCAATGCCCAGTACATGAGTCACCCTTCTGTCCATCCATATCTTTAAATTGCTTTCAGAGCCTTGGTCCCATGGAAATCAACTGTGGCTGTAGGAAGGAGAAGAGCAAAATAACATTGACCCAAGCCTGGATATTTTTTTTTTTTTTGAGGGATTTTCTGGCTAGTGTTTGTTCTGAGAAGATTTTTTTTTAGGAGGGATAATCCAGCAATGTTTATTTTTTACTGAGCTTCATAGTTTTCTGCTCCACATGAGTACTATGAACACCCACATACATTTTTTCATTCACGAAAACTGTATGAAACTGCTTCCTGGTTCTCATTATCCTACAGCTCTCTGTGTCTTCATTACCACTAGTACTAAATCTATCTGTATTCATTAACTAAGAACTAGAAAAATCATAGCTGCACAGGGAGTAGAAGTTTCTCACAGAGATCTGTAATATAAATCTTCCTACTGCTTAGATGTAAATTTAAACATAAATGCAGACAGTATCCTGGAAGGTATTTGAAGTCAAAGCTGCTCCTGATCTTCTTTGTTGGACTGGCAGTGTCAGCACTGCAACTGTACAACTGCCAAGCACAGAAGGAATAATTGAGTTTTTCAGTTTGTCTTCACGTTTGAAGTTTTGTATGAATATCGATTAATGAGTAAAGACCAGAGATTTGTATATGCCAAAATCTATTATGGGACTCAATATTTATAAAGAGTCAATGTTTATAGTATGAAACTAAAAGGAGATAACTGAATTAGAGGCTTTGGTGTGAAAAATAGGAGATGTTAGCTTGAGTTATTGAATCAGTATGGAATATATTAAATGTTAAAGGCAAGCCAGAGAAGGTCCAGTCAAAACAGTAGAAGTGATAAGAAATTACGAAACATGTCCTGCAAGGAAAGGTTGAGGGAAAAAAACCCCCATATTTATTTTATCAAGAAGGTAGAGGGACATGATAACATTTCCTGGTGCATAAAGCTTTGTTCCTGAGAATCTGGTGACCTACTGCTCTCTTGTGACCATAGGGGAAGGCAAGAAGTAAGCTTGAATTGTTGCAGTATAGATTCATAATAGCTGTTACAATTTTCTTCTGGTGTCAGGAAAATGGGAATGAGCTAGCTAGTTCAGTAGAGAAACCTGGACATATTTGGAGCACAGTTCACATAATTTGGTTTTGGATAACTTCCTTAGAATAGGACAAATCACACTCTTGGAAGTACCCGTTCCTCCCTGCGGGCTCTGAAGCAAGCCTGGAGTGACTAACTCTGATGTAGTCATCCTCATTTCATCAGATGAATCCCCATACCAGATGTCCAGCTTGGCTTGACAGTCCCAGAGCACAGGGGCCATCTTGGCACTCTGACAACAAGGATGTGTTGTTTTTTTTTTCCTGAAGTTTTGTCAGGACACCAGATTTTCCCTGTCTCTTCCTGTCAAGCTGCAGCCCTGAGAACGAATTCATTCCCAGCACCGTAGCCACAGGAACTGGATCCCAGTTCCTGACCCTCACCATGCAGGCCAGCACAGGATGGGGGCGTTTCCACCCACCCTGTGCCCCTTTACAAAAAAAGAAGCAGCACTGAGTATTTTTAAGAGGTGGTCAGGGAAGTGTTAACTGGGGTTGGTCTAGGTATGTTCCATCCTGCATCTGTGCTGGGACTACTGCTGAGCTCATCAACTGAGATTCTACTTTTTCCACCATCATAATTCTTAGTAAGACTAAGAATTTAATGGAGAAGACAACAGAATACTAAGTGGTAAAACCTTACTAATAGTAAGATCTGTCAGACTGGAGTAGAAAATTATCTCACTGATAAGGGAGAAACATCAATAAAATTGATTGAGTTCGTCATGGAATCCAAACTGTGAGTAATAATATCAAGAGGACCTTGAAAGCCTGAACCAAAAGCAATCTCTAACAGGTCTTTCTGAAGGTTAACATAAGAAAGTTTTAGATTACACTGACAAAAAATATATTTTTCTCGCAGGTCAGTAAAAGATAAAAGAGCTCCCTTTAAAACAATAGTATTCACTTGAGTAAAATTCCTGGAGGTAGCTATCCATATCTGTTCATAAGAGGATGTTACCCTCTATTTGGTAATTAATACTGCAAATTCTCACTGTGTAGCTTGCTGTAATATTACAGAATACTCTCACCCAGCTGCAGACAGAATCCTCCCATGTATAAGTTTCCTTATTTAAAGCAGTTTTCCTCGACATATTAAAAGCTGTTTTCCAAACCCAGGTTCAAGACACATCTTTATTTTTTTCAGTTTTTCAGAACTTTGGGTAAAAACTGAACTGTTTTTGCCCCACAGCCTTCCAGGATTTGGTCAGGCACTTGGAAACTACATCATTGGAAGTCAAGGTGGGCTCCGATCTTCTTGGGTTTCCTCTCCACCTTCATTTGCTGCCCATCCTCTAGAACCTGCTGCTTACATAGCTAAGAGTAGGTGCAGTTGCTTCCAAAACTGATTTTGACAAATGGTCTTTGTAAGTGTAGGGGCTCCAGGAAGAAAGAGTGAGTCATGAGTGGATAGGGGGGGACTGGAGATGGCAGCTTTTTGGTGCTACTCAGTCAGAGTCAGACCACCACCACTAGTTCAGGATAACAAAGTGTACATTCCTGAACGGAGCGTGGAGGAAATGGGACTGAGTAGAAACATCAGGAGTACAACAGCATCTTCTCCCTCCTTACAGCAATGCACTTGCCTCACCCACATGCTGCCACGAGCAGCCTCCCGAGCCTCTCACTCCCTGTGGGGGAAGTTGCCCTCAGAATCACAGCAGTTTTGCTTGCACAAGGTGTTGGGATGAGATGCCCCAGAGACAGTGCTGCTGGTGATGGGGCTTTTCCCCAGTGCAGCAGGCTGAAGAAGCAGTGATGTGCCTTTCTGGAAACTGTGGATCTGTGTGCAGAGTGTACTTCTAACCATTCACACTGACACCAACGGTTTCCACTCAGTAATGAACACTTAATTCCTCTCCAATCCTACCTGTTTTGGATGCTGGGTGGCTCTGGAGCAGCTCCCTAAAGTCCTGCTCATTTGAGCAGACACTGAGACACATTCTTCAGTATCTATTGAAAAAACAAGATGTAATATTACTTCTAATTTTTTTTCTAGAAATGATCCTGAGTTCTCCTCATGAGAGTTTCAGGACTGGTGGCTCAAAAGAGTAGTGTTCTCTTTTGATTCAGATATCTCAGCAAAAAGATTCACATGTCCTAAGATGAGTATGAGCTTAAGTGGTTTGGTGGATGAAAGCCAGTTTCCTCAGCAGCATCCCTGTTGGATAAGGTGCCCACAAAGCAGACTGAGAAGGTAGATTAAATATCCATCCATCATACAGAGCACATTTTACCTATCCAGGATCCTGCTCAGATGCATTAAGGATGTATTTTTATTTCTCGGATGCAAAGTCATCCTGCTTTTAGTAATTTCAAAATCACAAAGGAACATGTGCTTTCAGAGAAAGTCTTAGTGAGCACGAGATAACTATCAGTGCTCATAAAGGTGTACATCAGGAAGGATGTACAGAGCCTGAGTCAGAGCTCAAAAGAGGGTTATATAGAAACATAAATCTTTGGTCCTCTCTCACATAAATGAATGCCAGATGAGAACTGCAATGTTTGTGTTTGGAGTACAAACACTTCAGGAAAGTGGTAGCTAATGCAGCCATGACAACAACAAGTAAAGGCCACAGAGGAAACAGTAGCAGTAGTTTGTACTGAGGTGCAGTGCACTCCTACTGAAGTCCTTGGCTAAACTTTGCATTTGTTTTCCTTTCTGTTGACCTTGGAGTTCTAATCACTTTCCTGCAACCTTTCTCAGACGTCCTGATTAATGTTGTATTCACATACGGGATTTTTTGCAAAGCAGCACTTGTTATCAGGATTTTAATAGCATTTCTCTGCAACAGAAAAAACGTAGGTCTTATTTAAAAAAACATTTCATTAGAATTCTGCTTCCATGGTCTGATGCTTATTTCAATAGTCACTTGAGCAACTGCATCAAAAAGTCAATCTTTCAAAATGTGATGCTTCTACCAACCCTGACATCCAGGGAGTTTTGGAGATATTTCACAAATGTTCAGGAATTAAGAGTCATGTAAGTTGCAGCTAGATAAACACAACTGTAACGCTTTTGAAACGGGCTTTTGCAACAAGAGAAATGGAAGCAAAAGCATGTACAACACAGAAACACAGCAGTTCTGGAGTAAGTTGAAAAACACACTGGTATTGAAGCAGGGTGAATCTCCTTTCTAGAAAGACAACCGAACTGAAAACCTGGGAAACTCCATCCCTTTCTTTAACCACTAAATAAATTTTAAATGGGATATTTTTGTTAAAGATATGAAAGCTGCAAATGCTACAGACTTTACAAGGAAATGGGAAATGCTGGTCCCTGAAAATTTGTCAAGCTGAAGGTAAAACCCTGAAAAAGTAGCAGCAAACATTTAAGACGTAGGGGAAAAAAATAACCCAAAAGCATAACTAGCTGAAAGTAATCAGATTTTTAATTGCAGGTTAATAGTGGGCAATGGAGAACCTAAAGTGGACAAGGAACTAGTCAAGATGCACTGTTTCCCATGCACAGAGTAGTGGACTTGGGAAAAAGGCAGGGGAGCAAAGGGACTTCATTCAGATTGTGGATAGTTTCAATGTTAACTACATAAGGGTAGGGCAGGCAATGTTCTCAGTTCAAAATAGACTCCTGGGCTGCTCTTTCTAAGTCACAGGTTGAAATGTAGTAATAATTTGATAAGATATTATGTGTAAGAGCGTGCAGCAATGGCAGTTTATTATTATTACCTTACCCTATTTCTCATACATCACTTTGAGCTGACGGAGGTGCTGGGGTGGGTAAGTAGCTGACAAAGTAAAAAAAGGTATAAAATAGAGTGCTTCCATGGATGGATAGGAATGTTTGGGGGTTTTCCCTCCTTTCCTTCAGGGGGATATTAAATTCTTAGTCATATTTCCTTTCTTTTATAAATGAAGCAATAAATCCTGAATCCACAAAAACTGGGTCCAAGACTCTTGCAGCATCTGTGTTTCAAAACCCAACTGGACAATCAGAGACCAGTCAAAAAGGACTGTGTGCTTATAACAGTTTACAGCCTCCTTACACCCAGTGATCATCTCTGATGTCAGCTAAATAATTAATTTTCTTTAAACAATCTGAACTGTAGTAGTTCTAAATTCCTGGGAACCTTTTCTGAAATTCCCTAGGACTCCCAAGCATGAACTATGAAGTGATATGAGATATAATTCCCTTTAAGCTAGCCCCAGACCCTGTGGGGTTTATTTTCTGCTATGCATATCAAATTTGAGGGAAGGGGTGTCCTTGGGACACCTATGCACACAGGGATTTTTACCCCAATTTTTCAAAGAAATAGAACTGAAAACCATTCTCCTCACTGCTTCTGGAGCAACATGAACAGTACAGGGGGAATGGTACACATCAAAGATCACACCTTCTCTATGAGAATATTTTACAGCCCATTAAGTAGGGCCTTATCAAGAAATTAATGCTGCTATACATCTCTCTTTTCAGCCTTGCAGCAACAAAGTGATGCACACGGGAAAAATAACTTACAGAGGCTACAAATTTCAGTGCCTGCACACCAAAGCACTGGCTTTTACATGTTGTAAAAACAGATACTGCTCTTTCATGGAACGATAGGATTTTGACCCCCCCCGAGTCCAAGAAAGAATTGCCTCATAAAGCTAAACGATGAGAAGAGCACAGGGAAAGCACAATTCTTCTCATTAACAGCCAGAGATTTTTTTTATTTTTTTTTTTACCAGGCATAAGAAGACAGAAGGCCAAGCAGAAGCAGCTGTCACCACTCAGTGCCACTCAGGGCATGGGGCTGCTCTGGCCACACAATGCCCACAGCGGGCAGGGAATTCAGAGCATCATCAACATCCATCCATAAGGAGACCCAAGAATACCTTTCTGGATGAGAACAGGGCAAAGCTTATCTCACCAACAGCCAAAGTCATGTTGTACTTATTGACTGAGGCAAAGACAGGGTGTTTTCAGCCACTGAAAATCTGCGTTGAAGTTCCAACCGCCTCCAAAGTGACCAGATCAGGAGAAGCAAAGAACTGAATCCCCACTGCTCAGAATAAAAGGAGTAACACAGAGGAAAAAAGAAAAAAAAAGAAGTGGAATTAGCTATATTTCTTCATGATTTAAGCAAGAATGATATAAATGCTTTTAACTGCTTAGAAAAGATGCCAGTTAGAAGTAGGCCAGTCCCACAGAAGGAGTTAGGGGCCTTTGAGTAGATGACATCTTTGAAAAAAATAAAAGGGACAGTAGGAGAATAGGGTAGCAGGGAAATCAGGAACCTGCCAAAGTTGTGTTTGGAGGAAAATTCTCTAATAAGGCTAAATTTAATGAGATATTGAGGGAGTCATCATCACTCATTAGCCACAAAGACAGCAATGAATATTAAACTGACTATACAGCATATTTAACACATCTCAAAATAATGTTTCTACTCCATAAGTTTTCCAGCCTGTGGATGTTTGATCAATGGGTGATCTCCAGTGCTAATCAATTATTTGACAAAATATTGGATATTTGCTTTTCATTTTGACAAGTCTGTTTATGTTTACCACTCGAGCAGTTAATTTTGCACAGAATTTACTTATGGGTTTTATAGAAATTTTCCAAGAAGTAGCTGGTAATAAAAATTGCAATCACTAGTTTAGATCAAGTGCTTCCCTGCAATATTTGCTTCTTTAAATGGTATTGATGACTCCAAAAGACTACATCACTGCTGTTTGCACCTGAACTTTGTAACCTTTGGTAAAACTGACTTGTTCCATATTATGTTGGAAGTTCATTTCATATAACCTAGTCAGGGTTAAATACATGAGCTTTTCTCATGTTCATCAAGTAAATGAAAGCAAATTCACACAGAGTACTTCTTCTGCTTCTGCAGAGGAAAAGAAAGCCCAGAACTTCCTTGTGAAGTTTCTCTCTGCTTCTTTGACTAAGGAAATGAGTTTATTTATCCTTCAGAAGATTTCACATCCTGGTGATACTCCAGGATGCAAAAATGTTCTTAGATATTCATGCAGCAACACAGATCAGAATGAGTGGGTTTTAATCTATGTCGGACTGGTAGACTTTGGCTGCTTCACATGACCCATGTCTCAGTTTGAGGCTGAACTACTGCTCTTGCAACCTAGCCATGAACTAGCCTAGCCATGAAATCAACTAGGAAACTGCAGTTTGTATACAAAACAACATTCTTTTTTTCAATGGGATTCATCAATCTGTTGTGGACTAGCTCTCTGGGTTGTACAAAAGCAACAAAACAGCCACGGATGTGGCTTGATGTTTATCTGAAGAACAGAAAATCCATTCTGGACACTTTGGGAATTCCCAAACATGTATAACAATTTGGATCTGAAATTTGTTGCAGATTTAATGCAATAGAGGCCCTTTAACTGTGATGTTGAAATATTGATTTACATTATGGACTGCAACTGTTTCAGAAACCATCCTCCCTGAGGCCAATTAGACCCACTGACCAAAACATTAACAACAAACCAGACCTTTATTGTTTGGAAAAATCTCATCCAGTTTTCTTTTTTTTTCTTGTTCCTCTGCCTGCTTTCAAAAAAGTCTTATATTTAGCACCACAGCTCTCTGGGTTTTCCGCAGAGCAATCTGCTCACAGGATGAAGTTTCCTGCAAGGAGATACTCTCAGTCCTAGGTTTAAGTGTGATCACTTTCCTACATGCTGCAAAAACTTCTCAGGACAGAGTAATTTGTCAGAGAGAAGATATAGCTAGCAAAAATTTTTGCTAAAATCCGACTGAACGCTCCTCAACAAACAGCTGCAATGAGACAAAACCTGTGCTATGGTAGGTACAGCCCCTCGTCCTAGAGCATGTCCAAGGCACCAAGCTCAGGGCAATCCTGGGACAGCCACACTCTTCCTCATATAGGTTTTGCTAAGAAAGCTTGAGAAATAGCATTCTGTAGCCTAGTGGTTAGGATGTTTTCCCTGAGTGAAGGGGTCCTGGCTCTTTGTGAATGAGCACAATTACTGAACATAAAATAGTTTGGTTAAACACACTCATTTCTTCTGCCTCTGGTACATGAAAGAAACATTATTTGCTAGGGCTGACAACACGAGGGTGTTAAAGGAGCTCCCACAAGCATAAGCTCCTGGTTGGGGGGAGAGAAATGCAGAGGCAGTGTCAGGGAGTCAGTGCCAAGGAAAAACCCAGGAGGTTTGTAAGCCTTTTGGCCACCCCTCTTCCACCACTGTGATGCCACAACACCTGTATGTGGCACAGCTGACAGGTTTTGTGACTAAGGCTGATTTGATCTTGCAGCTACCTGGCATAGTTGGCAGTAACTGTGTTACAGGTAGATGCTATCAGAAGCATGTGAGCCACTACCAGCAATGCCCGTGTGGGTGTTACACAGACATCTGAAAGCGAACTGGGGAGAAAACCAACCAACCCAAGCAACAACAATTTCTTGTTTGCATTCTTTTTCTCCCTTTGCATGAGCAGGAGACAACATCATTTTCCACATCTGTTTAGCAGTGGTTTTCCACTTGGAGAGTCAACATAGGGCTGTTCTCAGGTGGCAGGGAAGCCACAACAGCCATGGCAGAGGGTTTAATTACACTGTTTCTGACACAGAGCATATTGCAACTGATTCCTGCCTCCCTTCTGCCTTGAGACAAGGCAGGGGCACAGTTAGCATCTACATGGAGGCAAGAAGGTATGGCTAAGGCTGCCTTCTACCAAGCCAAGCCCAGTAAAGCCAGATTGCAAGTAGGCATGAGTATGGAGCATGTTTTGTGAAGCTCTGACCTACTGAATTGGGTCTTAACTAGAAGCAGCATTTTACTTACAGGATAGGAATCCAGCTCAAGACTTCTTTTTGTTTGCTATTATTACTACAAGACTAATTGTTTACTAATAATCCATTGTTTTTATTTTTCCAGGTTGGTTCTTGAGCAGGGAAACAAGCACCTTAAAAACTCTGAACCAGAGCATCAGGGCAAAGTAGGCTCTCGACATATGGGAATCTAAGGCAGGACTCTATTTTATGGAGTACTGATGTCAAAGTAAAACTCTTTGATCCCTCACTTCCACAGCACACGAGCTGCCATGGACTAAGTAGACAGCAGATGTACTTACTAATTACTACTAATTGCTGCTGTCTAGACACCATGTGAAGACTAAACTACCAGCCCTGTTTACAAACCAGCAAATACCTGCATACTCTCCTCATATTATTCTGGATCAGTGCGTGCTAAGTCACCAGTGCTGAGTTTGCATACAACAAGACCAGTAAGAATAACAGTACCCCATTTTTGCAGTAATCTGAACAACTGCATGAAGTGAACTGGACAGTCAAGCCCACTGTTGCCAACAACATTTATTTTTCTTCATCAAATCCTTACTGTGTTTTTATTAGCTTGCACCACAGAAGGAAGTAATTTTCTGCATTAAACTCCCAGTCAAAGATCCACAAATGAGAAATTCCCACAAAGAAGGCTTCCAGCAGGCAAAAACCCCACACAGATTTTGTGGCACCAAATGTTTTATTCAATCTCTTTAAAAAGTGGCTCGTTCGGTTTTGTTTGGTTCGTTTTTGGGTTTTTTTTTTAAACTGATACAAGTTTAAGTAGAAAATGTCGGTACCTGACATCATCATCATCATCATCATCCTGCCCTAAAAACACCTCCTCATGATGGTTTTCACAAAAAAGAAAAAAATAACATAATATGGACTTCCACGGAGTTGAAATTTTTTTGCCACACCTTTCTGGAAATAGTTTGCAACAGTTTCAAAGTCATGAGATTGTAGCCATTCTACCTCTCCTTATCCCACAGAGGATAATATACAGGTGCAAGCACTAAGAATCAGCAATATCAAACACTTTACACATGGTGTACACATAGTGCCAACCATCTTATCTCCACTGTGCATTAGTGCATCTACTGTTGTTCTGCCTCATGGTGTTTTATCCCTTTTTAGCTGTCAGGAAAACTAAATGCAATATTTCATACATAATATAGACAATATCTCAAAGCATATATTAATGGCACCTGCACAGGAATTTCTTACCTGTATCACACTAGTCTGGCACAAGAGAGGCAGCACAACAGAGAAGGGTTAAAGCCAGCAATGGAAATAGCAAATGAAAATAGAATAGTGTGGAGGTACATGGAAATGAAGGAAGTAGGAAAGTTTTTGGAACAGAAAACAAGTTTATCTGGAGGAGCCAAGTTAATGTGCTGTTCTTTACATGGAAGTAGAGATTTTTTATATAATTTTACTTCCCTAAGTGAGAGAAGAGCTGTCCTCAAGAAACAGTACCAGATACTAAAGTGAGGCTGAATTTAAAATGGAATTATTAAAGCCAAGGTCTTTCTTAAATTGTTAGACTGTTGGAGATAGTAAGGTCTGGAGAAAGGTGTGTAACATTAGTGTTTGAACATGGTTATGAACTGATTTGCCTGACCCAAGGCTGAAATTATCTGAGTCAGCACAGACTGAGGCAAACCATTGCCAGCAACCAGCCAGGCACGCACAGATAAACCCTGCCTTGGGAAATAGTGCAAGATGAGCTGTAAGGTTGCAGGTAGCTGCTTTTCAGATTTCCCAGGAGAACCAGGAGAAGTAGCAAACTGGTATAACCTGTGGCAGCCTCCTCTGCCAGTACCCCTCAGCCATAATATCCTCACTGCAGAGCACGTCTGTGCCTGTTAGCCTTGCCTTGCCACAGCACAGCCAGCAGCCCTCGGCTCAGGCCATGGCTGGAGGCAGGGTCTGAACCCCAGACTGGCACACAGCACCTGCATGCAAACATGCACCATGTGTAGAGAGGGAGAAGAGGGATCCAAGGCATCAGTTACCTCTATGAGCTTTTTTTTCCCCTGCTGTCATACATTCAACACACTTCGTTTTTTACCCCCTCAGCTGCAGCACAGTAACTGAGAAACATCAGTTGTACTTTTCTTGACTTCCCTGACTAGCTCAGCATTTGGAAGTTTGGAACTTATTAAAATTAGAAAGAAAACTGGTGAAAGGACGTGGGATTTTTTTGGACAAAAAACCCCAACCCTCTATTTGCATGAATTAAAAAAAGTCATGCTTTCTAGGGCACACAGGGGACCCAACATCCAGGAACAGCCTTCCATCTGATGGCTTTCTGCCTCCCTAAGAGAAATCTGACCCAAATGTCCTTTGTCAAGCCTTTATTTAGTGGTGCTTTCCCAGAAGTCTTGTGCCTGAAACTTTGTACCTTTCTCACTTCTATCCTTCTCCCTTCTCTAAAATGCCTTGTCCAATCCCTTCTGCACAGATCATCTGAATTTGTGAACAACCTTCTATTCATCTTTTGCTTTGGTTGAAACTACGTATTTTATTCTTTCTTACAGGTCCCTGAAGCACAGTACACAAAAAGAAACTTAGCACTTCCAGACAAATTCAGCCTACTCAGTTATTCTCAAGAATAACTTCTTCTTCAGACCAAAGTGCATTTCTGTTGTGTTTCCAAGCCTTAGCTCTCATTCCCTTAAAAGCAACAGAAAAAAGGAAAAGAAAAAGAACATTGGTTGATGTTCAAGTTCACACAGTCCCTCTGTCCACAGCTGGCCTCTTTCCAGCTCTCACAAGTCCCAAGATAAATCTTACTCTTGTTCTTGATGTTTCCACTGATGCCAGGTGGCTGTTCTTCTGCGTGACTCCCTGGGAGAACTGGGCTTTCCAGTACACAATCATGTGCCTCCAAAGAAAAACTTTACTCAGCAGGAATCATGAGGAACACCAGAGGGAAAAAAAAACAAACCAACAATAGGTCACAATCTGCACTCAGGGTCCGAAATGTTAAAGAATAACTCTTTGTGAAGGACAGAAAAGTGGCATTGAACCAACTGTGTTTTGCCAGTTAGATAACTCTTGGTCATTTTCTTGTGGAAAAAAAGATTGTTTCACTAAATCTCAATATTTCGTCATGTCAACATTTCTTCATCAAGATCATCAGTTGCTCTAAAAATCCTGAGGTATTCTGATAGTTCTTGAGGCTGGAGACCCTTCTTGGCTTGTTGTAGATCGGAGTATGTATTGAACTTTCAGACAAGCACTATGTGGGGGAATTAACAGCACAACCAAAGTAGCTCTGCAGGAGGAAAGCTGAGATCAGTGCTGATAGGAAGTTCTAAAGGCTGATGAGTACTCATCTTGAACTCATAGTCAACCACAGAAAGACTTGATGAAACTTGACAAGCTTGAAGAGATGTTTTCTTAAGATCTTCTTGCCTGAAACAGTCCCCAGTAACAACTCAGTACTGTAGGACTGACAAACCTGACACTGCAGCTGCCACCATAATTCAAGGTAGCCACCAGCAGAGGACAGAGGGTGTCTGTGTCTGCCATGACACCCTCTTGCTGCACTCCACCATGCCCAAACTACTGCCTTAATTCACAAGTGGATCAGGGCAGACATGATTTCCATCACAAATTTGTCATTCGGGGTTCATTTTTGTGAGCAGTTCAAGCAACATCAGTGGTGACACTGAAGACAGTCAGCTCAGCTCAGATTCTTTTGCTGAGAAGTTCACCAGCACTTTTTCCTGAAATTCTAGGGGAAGTTAGGTCCATTAGACTCGCACTTTGATTTCTAGTTTTCTGCAAAGCAGAATGACAAGGGCCTTGTAGGAGGAAAACGAAACACATCTTGTTAGTGGCTGTGTTAGACTGAGTCAGCCAATAACCCGCTCAAAGCAGAAAGTACTGGGTACTGAAGACACTGGGGCTCTGCCACCAACTGTTTTATTGGACATACCCAGGGGTTGCTGCTGTAGGTACCACAGAACTCACTGTGCCCTCACCCAGCCTACATCCAAAGGGGATAACAGATCTTCATATCTCTTGATCTCAATACACAGTAGGGGTCTGCAGAGGTCTCTGCCTCTCTCCACTGCCTGTCTAGTGAAATTACACTCTTATTTTAAGAAGCCCTACCAAAGGATCCCCAAAGTGTATGACTATTTGCTAAAGTACTCAGTCATCAAGAGAAACTTTTTGGTTTAATATTTCGAGCGAATTGAACCTAGCCTTTCAATACTTTATTAATGTATCGATATTATAGTTTGACTCCTGCTGAAAAAACACGCAGTTTTCAGTCCTAAACCATTTTCTTCTAGAGTCCCAAAAGAAAAAATAGACATTTTTCCCCTGTTGCAGCTCCTAAATATGATACTGGTGTCACCCAACAGTCAACTATGCTTCCTGCTTTTATCATTGATGCACAGCCCCAAGGCAGGCTACTGGTGCGGCGTGGGACAGAGTATGAAGATTTATTTCTGGCTCACCTCATCTTAGGTGATCAAACATCAGGCATTTCAATGCAAGATGCTTTTCTCAGGGGAGTGTAGTGTGCTCCTTACTCTCAGGTGCTGTGGGGTGCTCATCCCTCTCCTCTTGGTACTGTGGTCAGTGTCTGCTCTAAGAATGGACCTGGCTCCTGGGATCAGCAGATGCTAGTCGTTGTGAAGGAACTTTTTTTGGCAGAAACAGCTTCCAAGGGACTACAGCTAAGGTTTAAGGAGTGACTTTTCACACAGGGAAAAAAAGTGGTTTACACTTTAAATAAGAGGAGGACAGGCTAACACTCCAACAGTGTGTGGGCAGGATGCAGTTAGTGCCTGATTGCCATCTTCAGCCACCTTCCTGGTGCAGCTGTCCCAGGAGGAGAGACTGTTTTTGCAGAAACGACAGCTACCTGAAGGTCAGCCAAGCTTACCTGCAACATGAAGTACTTTGGAGGGGAGGAGAAAGCCTTCAAACAGAGGCACAGCTCTTGCCTCAGGGTCTATGTTGACTCTGGGTAGACAGAGACCAGGGGAGAATACTGACAGATGAGGAAGTTAGGGTCTCCCTGATGCCATGCAGATTTTGAAAAACTAGCTCCTGAGTTGCACCAGTGCAACCAGGGGTGCACAAATCCGTTCTATCCCGGGCGCTCCTGGCAAGAGGATGCGTTAGTGGGAAATATCCTTATTTCTTCTTTTTGTTTTGGCCCCTGTGAGGTGCTCTACACACCCACGCAAAATGCAGAGCTCACACAGTCCAGGGAGCACAATGAAGGGCACGGCACAGGCCCACAAAATCACATAGTCGTGGGGTTCTGTTCCCACCATAATGTTAGCCAGATGTCCCGGATAAAGCCTGGTGTAGATACACAGATCTAGAGAGAACAGTAAATCAAGATGTGCTGTAGCTAAACCCAGACATACAGAAATCGTGAGTCATGCCCAGAATAACCCAGAGATTAGCTTTAAAATGTGTGGGGTTCGAAAAGCATAATGGATGTTGTACTGCTTTTATTTTCCTGCCATTCTTTAACATTTCACATGCACTTTGATTGGATTCTGAGTAACCATATGGGTTAAAACAGATTTTTTTTTTTAAGCTAGATTTATAAAGATGCTATAATAACCTGATTGACAGGGATAAGACTTGCACCAAAAAAAAGCACTATTAAGAGGGGGAACTTCAGTACAGTTGCAGAGTTGGGTAGCTTTGAAGTGCCCCCAAGCTCACCCTTAATGGAGACTAGGACAGTAACAGCCTCACTGATTTGAAGTCAGAGTAAATATCCACGGAGAAGTCACTATGATACAGTTATCTCCCTGTAGCACAGCAGCATCCAATATGTCAACAACTTGAAAAGAACCTTTCTCCTCCAGGCAGCCTTTACCCCTTTATCTTAAAATAGGGTTGAGTGTTACTGTGTTCCTGGCCTTTTAGGAAACACCAGCCTGGACTTTTTAACTTCCCTGTCCCACTCCTCCTGACACTTTAAGTGACATAAATAAACCATGTGCTTTTAACTCGTGGCTTCACTGCTTGGTTTTTTGTCTCTTCCATAGCTAAGCCATAGCTGAGAAAGCTGAAACTTAAATAAATATCTGTATATGTACTATGTTGCTGCTTTAGTGATGGAATCTGAACACGAGGAAAACTTGAACAACCCTTGAACTACTGAGGCACCACTACACTGACATTAGATACAGCAGATGATTTGCCTCAGGCAGGCATAAAATAATTGGTGTCCCGGCCATTTGTGGTTTAGCATAATGGGGGTTTGGATTTAGCCACCCCAGCCAAACCAGTCCCATTCTAAATTTCCCATGTTTTTTGTATTTAAATCAAGTCCAACTCTCCCAGGCTCTGTGAGGAGCAGCAAACCCGGAGGTCCTTGTTTTCTGTTTTCTTTTAAAAGCTGGGACATACTCCCCTGTTTCCACTCCTACCACCTCTGCTCTCCCTGCATTTGCTTTGGAGTCACAGCTGCCCCGGCTGTTGGTCCCAGGGAAACTTCCTCTGATAATGCTCCTGGGAATAGAAGAGATATGTAGCCAAACTGGTAGCAAGGCTGTGGTTGCATGCATGTTTGCAAAGTTTGTTTTGTAAAGATTTAATCTGAGCCAAAGCGACGGGGATGGAATTTTCTGCTACTTTGGGCCGTGCACAGACACTTTGTCTGAGGTCTCCTTATCTTTGCCTGCAAATTCCATCTCACGTGTGAGTTTCCGCTCCAAACCAATGTGATATATACAAATTGAATATTCAAAAGAAGAAGAAGAAATGTTTGATAATTTTTCAAACTTTTTAAACATTTTGGGCTCTGAAAATCTCCAGCAAAAAAAGACTTGCGTGGTGATAAAAGAGAATGGAGCTATTTCTCTCACCTCCTCCTCCTCTCCCCTCCAGCTTGCCCTGTAGGAGAGGACCTCTGTCCACATTCTGCAAACCAAGAGGGAGACGTGGCTGAAAGGAACCAAAAGCCAGACTAAAACCTTGCTTATTTTGCAGAAGTTGCTGAGCTGAGGTTGGGAGGCACTTCTATGCAAGGAAAAGCAGGGAGTTGCATCAGGAGTGATGGGAAGTTTACAGTCAAAAACCTGGGCCACTGGTGGATCTGCACATGAGCCCCATGTTAGTCGTTCCCCCACATGGAGAAAAGCTCCTTGCCTCGCCTTGAGGCCCAGAGGCTAAAACTGAAGAGAAAAAAAACCACCAACCAAAAATAAAATACATTTAGGAGTCTTCAGAGGACTGAACACAGAAAGGGATTTGGTGCTACATGGATTTTTACGAAAGAAATTAAATAGTTGGACAAAAAGAGGCACTGCTAAAGCAACTAAGTGAGGCCTCTTCTTTGTAAATGGGGAAATTAATTAGCTAGGCAGCAAGTAGTTAGTTTTAATTTTCTCAAACATCTGCATGAGAGCTTCAGCTAGTTTTTTATTAGTGACCCCTCAAATTTGATCCTTGTACTTGGAAACCTGGCAGCAGTCACAACACAGAATTATTATATCTGTGAAGGTGCAGCTAATGTATGTGAACTGTGTACAGACTTTCCTGATGGCCACTGGTTGGTTAGCATGTTGTTGTCCACTTTTATAATTTGTGATATGTGATGATGCAACATTCCAGTCTTTCAGTAAACTTTGACCAGATTAGTTCGGGGGTTTTTTTAACCCTCAAATCGTTTTCTTGTTTATTTAAGTAAGTCTTCCACTGCCAGCTTGCAATATCTATTTAAGGAAGTTCTGCTGCTTTCCAGTGTGCTGTGAGCTAAAGGAAGTTATTAGCTTCTTGTTTTCATCAGGGTCTGCCCCAAAAACGATTTCCTCTAATTTGGTGCATTTTGGTGCTGATTTCCATTGCTGCAGTTGCAAGGCTGTTTTAGCATCTCATGCAACAGCACCGCTTCTGTGTGAATATCCATCTATGTGCTTCCCCAGAATTGAAATGACATGGTATATCATCAATTAAAGAGAGAGTGAGGTCATGGTGAATTTCAGAGACATAACCCATCTTTCTCATGTAGCATTCCCTCTACTTCCATAGATTTGTTCCTTTGCCTGTGAACCACATCCTGCTGTTTTGCCAGTGTCATTCCTTTGACCTCAGCCTTATTGTAAAATGGATTTCTATTTCATGTTGCATAGTTTTCATGGAAAAAAACTCCAAACAATAACACGCAGTTAAATATCCCTCGGTTTATCTTTCTTCTAAGGTATGTGCTCTAGAACTATAGGAAATTGTACATGTATTTTGGCCTTCCTGGACTGTCCCACAGCTGAGGCACAATGCATAATGGAATTAATTGTAATGGCAGGCCTTTGTCTACAAGCTGTCCACACTGTTGTGTTTGTCAGCTGAGCTCTCAAAAAACTATTTTTCTATAAGATGAAAAAAAAAAAAAACCCAAACAAAAACTGGTTCACCAATCTTCCAGGACAAAGGCCAGGCCCCTGTTTTTTCCCCAATGCTATGGCATCTTCGGTTTCCTTGGAGTCTTTGAGCATTACTGTGACACAAACATTAAATGACGACAAGAATACAGTAAGAGAATAAAGAAAAAACCACATATAAGTTCTTCCCTCCACAACAAATATTCTTGAAACACTGTGAGAAAGACATTTTCCCACTGAAATATTCCACAGGAAATAAGAAAAACCATCAACATTCTGACTTGATTGTCTAACTGAACTGTTTTCTCTTTGTACGGGAATTTAATGATTATGAAAAAAATTTGGTTGGTTAGTATGCAACAGATAACACCAAGGACCTTTGTGACCAGAGCTCAGAGCAAATATTTGCGATTTTTAAGGTGGCAAAAGAGGTGTTACTTAAATGAAGGCACTCTAAAAAGTCTCCTTAAACCATCCAACTCTCCAAAACCCCAATCTGAGGATTAGTTTGAATTCATTATAAAAGTGTCACTTATATTCCTTTTCTTCCTTGTGATGGGTTTCTGCGAAGACTGAGATCTTACATCCATTTCCACTAACCCCAGATTCTGCTTGGCCCTCTGTACACTGGCAATCAGACACAATATTGCAGATTTGCTCTCATCCCAAGACAGCTCAGAAGAGCAGACAGAGGAGAGCAGGGTCTAATTTTCAGGACTATGGAGCCCTTCAGCTTTGGCCAGTCTTCCCAGTGTCCTGCTGTAAGTCAGGGTGCTCCTGGATAACACTAGTCACCCTAAAACACTGGTAGCTAAAGGTTCTATGCATTGACAACTCCTGTGCAGCTTCTTTTTATGCTTAAATAATATAGGAGCACTAGAAAGTAGGTAGGTAGCCCTATTACTTAGAAACCAGCATAAACACAAACCTCAGATGAAGTGAAAAATAAGAAATTCTCTTACAAAATCAAAATACAGACAACAGTTACAAAAGTTTTAAAGATCAGTAAAAAGAAATAAACACATAATTATATGTATCTATATTTCAGATCAGCTCTGGGAGACCTCAGCCCTCTGCCTCTGATGGCATTTACCTGAATTTAGTGCTTATTTTTTGCACATTCCTCTTCTCTGTGCCTGAAAGAGATGAATCAGATACAGGAAACATTTAACTGTTATGAAAACTGCTGTTCCACTCCTCTTTAAATCTGTCCTTCCTACCCCTGTATGATTCATACAAATATGTTTCAGTCAAGGTATTAATTTTAACCTTTTGCTTGTGGCTGAACACCTTTCTTTACCCATGAGTTTTGTTCAAATACCCTGGGCACTGCTGGCCAAAGCTGCCTCCTGCCCAAATGGTAGCCTTCAGATTCAGAGGGAAACTGTGAAGCACAGCCAAGCTCTCTGGGCACTGTCTTTGGAAAACAATTGCATTGAAAACAACTCTTTGCCACCTTCTTGTTCACCCAGATGATTTCCACATGGTCAATGCCCCCAGCCACCCAAACATGAAGTGGGAACTGCTCACTCCAGCCCTGCAGCCTGGAGAAAAGTCCACAGGCACACGATCTCTGGATGCAAATGACTGGAACATCACTGCTCCCACAGGTCTCCACATACTCCACGAGCATAGCAAAAGGAGTGGGCTTTGCAAATCACTGTTAGCTCTTGGCAGAGGGCCCACAGCAGTGCTGTCACACCCTGAGGGGATTCGTGTCCCCTGCTCTCGACTATGAGGGCACTGGGACATGGTGCTTTTCCCCAGTGGAGCCCCAGTGCCATGGATGCTGTGCACATCAGTCCTGCAGTGAAACCTTTGTGTGGCTTCTCCACTGACTTAGTGTAAAACACTGAAATTGGTTCATGGCTCAAACATTCTTGAAATCGCTGGAGGAGTTTTGTCCACTGTGGCAAGCTGTGCAAAGAAGCAGCTGCTCACCAAAGCCCAGCCATCCCCGGACATGCCTCCTAATGTGGACTGTGGCAGGAACTTGAGATAAGATAAAGGTGGTACTATTGTCCAGTTATCCCAAGAGAAGAATGTATCCACAACTGTGAAAGACCGGAATGCTAATGGCTCAGACAGTCAAGGTGAAAGCTGAAGACCTGTAAAGTAACCACCTCAGGCTACAAGCTGGGTAAGACAAGGAAAGAGGCAAATCCTGCAAGGAGGGTAGTGTTTCTTGTCCTTACACAAATGACCGTGGATAAGTGTAAGGAAGGATGAAAGCGTGGGGCCAGCAGAGTTAGGTGGCTGTTTCCTGACCCTTTTTATGCAGCAGAGTATTCACACTCACACAGAAGTGGTATTATAGGTAGCACTGCCTTGGCTTGGATGCACATGGACATTTGTGGCTGATTTACTTCACTGTCATCCAGTTGCAACTTCAGTAAAGCACTGAAGGCAAAGAACTGCATTTTGAAATAAGCATAAACAGTGTTGCAAACTAAAACCTCAGAAAATATGCCCAGAAAGGATGTGGTAAACATCTGTCAGCCTTTTTTTTTTCTTTTAATACCCAGGGGAAGTACATTTCATTACTACACATAATTACTGCCGGCTTAACATTTTCGTTGAATAATTGAGTATCCTCCATATTCTGAACTAGATGAATGGTTTGTGAGAGTTGTCAGGGAGATTAGACTGCTTGTAAATAGTCCTGGCATCCATCCATTCTGTTCCTCTCTCTAGAAGAAAACCCAAAACTCATCAATGAGGGAAGATCACTCCAGAGGGACCAGTTTCATAGCAGTGGTTTATGTAGTCACAGTTGTTCTGGGGACGTTGAATCACTCAAGGGAAAAACTAGTTGTTAATGACTGAGAGATATGCCTTATATTTATTTCAGAAGATTTTGGGGCAATCTAGCAGCTTTTTCTTTTCTGTCTTCCGATGTGATTCACCACATGAAAAAAAAAAGAAAGGAAAAGCCATCAAAATCATTACTGTATAAATAATATTAAGCATACCCATAAAAAAGGATCATGGTTGTTTGGATTTCTATTAAACTTAATATAACCTGAAAACTTCCTGCCTATATAAAGCATTATTGTTTGAACTGCAGTATTTCCATAATGTACTTTATCTGAAATTACGTACATACTCTCCAGCTGGATGCAATTTTAACCTTGTCTTTCAAAACTGGATGAGGCCATATGCCAAGAGGACAGAGGTACATATCATTAGATGTTTGCAAGACCAGTGTCTGTGTCCCACCAACTCTATTTGGTTTGCAACCAATCTATTTTGAAAAATCTCCTGCTCTACTGACAGATGTAGTGGTCATTAGCAAGGAGCAAGAGAGGAAGTCACTGTACAGCACCTAAACTAGACTTTGCATTTTGTATAATTTAGATTAGGGTTTTCAATACCTCAGAGAAACACATTTTGTATTTTTTAGACAGAAGGAACAAAGAGGCGTTATAACCCAGATAATTTTTTTAGAGTTAGTTTTTTGTTCTGCAAGAGCAGTAGGCCTTAAACCGTTCGAAGTCTCAAAAGCCAAATCACTGTGTAGGAGCAAGTGGTTTAGTTATACTGAATAATGGAATCGCTTCAGTTCAGACAGACCTGGAAATGAAAGCAATGTAACCCCATCAGTGCTTCTGCTCAGGAAGCCTGATTAACTTAGTCAAACAGACCCAGTTTTTCAGAACAAGTGTATGTCCATCCAATGTAGATATTCCAAGTTAGACTACTGATAGAGACAGTATTTGCATCTTATATACAAGTACGTCCTAAAGCCAGGAGTCATCTCTCCTAGCTTCAGGCACTTAAAAGAAATATTTGTTAGAAGCATATTTGCCCTAGCATTATTGTACACCAGACAAAGACAGACAGACACTTTCCATTACCATTTACATATTTGATGAATTCTAAGACAAAAATCCCTGTTTTACTTAGGTGCTTTGAAAATACTGTTCTTTCTTTCCAACTTTGCCAGTTTTCAATTCAGACCCAAAATTAGAAGTTGGTTATAATTTCTTCCATATGGTTCTCATAAATCTGTCAATATATATATGATATATCATGTAGTACATGAAAGCAAAAATAGCATGTGAAAGCTTTGAAGCATCTATGTATTTGACATGGTTCGGCATAGAGATTCAAGGGCAGTGCATCAAAACCAGAAAGTGTATCACATATTTACTCCATGGTGCTGTCCAGGACCCAGAATCTATTTGAAGCGTTTTCATTTGACCATTTTCATTTCTGGAGCAACAAACAAAACACCAGCTGTGGACAGTTTTACATTTCTGAATCCCAAAGTCCTGTGGTAAAAACAGTCAAAGACAGGAGAGAGGAAACGACGTGTTGGACATGAGTTGTACTGAATATTTTATGTTGAAGTAATTAATATAACTTATTTAGAGCGGGACTCCAGTGCTCAGTGTTTGCATGCCGTGTAGGATAGGACAAGAAGTAACAGCAGAGTTAACTTCACAGGGCACTGCTGCTGTGGTCTGGCTTCACCCTGACCCCAAACACAGCGTCCTTGTACTCGTGGGCATCTCTTGAGGATACCACAAATTGAAAAGTCCACACAGCATTCCATCAAAACACAGATCTTAATCTCAAAAGGAGAAAATAAAGCAAAATAAAAATTTTGAAAGAAAGGGCTGTTGATGGGGACTTAAAAGCACTGTCAGTTGGTTGAAGCTCAGCACTGCTCTAACAGATTCATGTGGCCCTTGGCCACCGTAGCACAAATATACAACCCAGACATTCTAGCAGTGTATCAGACCTTCCATTCTGCCTGGAAAAATGTTCACTGGAGACTGGGCCAGCAACTTTCCTGGAAAAAAATCCATTTGTGGTTGTTTTTCCCTGCAATTCCCTCACCCTCACATCTAGGATCAAGGTAGGTTGTCCATCCCGCTTCCTCATATCTTCTCCATGGTCCTGCAGGTAAAACCACAGGGTACCCTGAAGTGTTTACCTTCTCTATCCTCTTTCCTGAGCAAGTGGACATCTGCTGTCAATTGTAGAGATACAGGGCCTTACAGGTGGAGGGTAGGACATATTCTCTTTGAATTGCTGGAACTCCTGAGTCAGTTTATCTGTCAGTTTATCTGACACCTTCTCCACAGCTGTGACGATGGAGGAAGGCATTGGGCATGTCTTCACATTCTCAGAGCTGCCAAATCGCATCACCCACTGTTGGTGGTGTATCATCTTTCCAAAGTAAGGGGTTGGCATGCGCTGTTGGTGCACTCTGTATAAATTTCTGCCACGTGTGTTGCTGACATAAGACATCATCTGGATCTGTGGGGAATTGCGCATTGTCCAGGTCAAAATATATCATTTCTCTCCTGGCTAACTCCCTCAGGTATTGAACACCTTTCTCTGTTGCAGTCCATTTGCCTCAGTTACAAGGAATATCATCTTTATAGCGACATCTTTCCCTCACACTTGATGAGAGTCGCCTCTGGAGACACAGGACTTGAGTCTTTTTTCCCATGTCTTTGTCAATACCTACTTCCTCAGCAAGTCATCTCGTGTCTGGTTTCTTCACCCTCTAATTCCACGCTGTTGGCTCCATTGTGCCAGTGCCGGGACAGCCAGGCTGTAACATGCTTATGTGGATTATGGCTGAAATATTTTCATATCTCCCTCAGCTCACTAAAGGACAGGGATCGAGCGGTGGTTGATTCTTCTGACTCCTCTTCTGCTTCCTGTGATGGCCTTGATGATGGCTCTGAAATTCATCCTTGTGATGGTCCTTCTTCTTCATCCTCTCCGCCCTCTTTGATCTCCTTGTCCTTCTTGACTGTTTTTGCTGGAGCTTTTTTACAGGGTCACTTTCATGTACATTTCTGCTGCTGGTGTGCAGGGACAACTGACACAACCACCTGCTGATTTTCTGTTTCAGTGGTTTCAGTGCCAGTGCCTGTTGCTGGAGCTGGAGCAGCTGTAGGGCCTGTTGTCATCTCATTGTCAGATTTAGAGACCTTCTCTTCTTCCTGCAGGTACTGAGCAGTGTTAAGCATGGCTCAAAAGGCCCCCAACAGTGATCTGGGTCCTCTCTGTGGTGCCAGGGTGACAGCATAGCTTTTTAAAATATTATTCTAGTGTTTCTGGATTCTTCACTTGTTCAGGGCCAAAGTGCAAACATGTTGGAGGTGCCCACTGCCTTAAGAATTTGCCCATACAATCCCACAGATCCCACCACTCTGAACTATTGAGCTTTTAGGCAGATCTTTGGGTGATGTTCTTAATTATTTGTCTGACCTTAACCAAGACCTGAACCATAAACAACAACATGATATATCCTAGCAAGAAGACCAGGTCGGTTTCAAAGGTAGTCAAAAGATATTCAACATCTTTAAAATTTTCAACTACTGTAATCAGCCTGGAGGACAAGGAAAGAAAAAAAAAAGAGGGAAAAAAGATATAGGAAGATATCTCCCCCAGCGTTGTTTCTCTGAGGAGAAAAACACAAAGGTGTGAATATTTATCATTCACAGTGGGTGACTCCCAAAGTACAGAGGTACCTGCAATACTGAATATGTACACCAGATTGGTCCCCTGACACTACCATATCATAAGTCCATCCTACAAAATTCACCACAGAGAAAAATGTGGTGAAAATAAGGTGTTCCCAGTTTAATAAAGACAAAATTCCACAAAATATGAGAGCAAATAAATCCACGTTATAACTAGCGACTATTAAACCAATACAGTTGTTCATAACAATTTTCTTTTAACACAGCCTGGTCAGATGTGTTGTTATCTCAGCCTTTTGTGCCCCATGCTGGGAGACAAAAAGGGTTGTTGTGGTTTAAGTCCAGCTGGGAATTTAGCACCCCACAGCTGCTGACTCAACCCCCTCTCTCCCTTCCCCTCACTCTGGTGGAATGGGAAGGGGTAGTAAAGTAAAACTTGTAGGTTAAGAACAGTTTAATGATGGAAAATAAAGTAAAATACTGTAATAATGGTAAATGATAATAATAATGGTAATAAAAAGTGAAAAACTAGTGCTGCGCAATGCAGTTGTTCATCACTCCTGATCAATGCCAGACCCCCCTTCCTGAACCCAGATCACCCCCCCTTCAGGGTAATTCCCCCAAGTTTGTGTATTGGACATGATGTTCTGTGGTGTGGAATATCCCTTTGGTCAGCCTGAGTCACCTGTCCCAGCTGTGCTCCCTCCCACTTTCTTTTGCTGCCTCCCCAGCGGGAGTCCTCGACATAGGATAAACACAACTTAGCAAAAACCCAAAACATCGGCGTGATATCAACACTGTTCTCATTCTGAATCCAAAACACAGCACCGCAACAGATACTGAGGATAAATTAACAGCATCCTAGCTGAAACCAGGACGATGAGATAGGAGCAACGTGGGAACAGCACGGCCTTGCGCTACAGCAATTGCACTCCAGAGATAACACAGGCATCACAGCTCCACTGCACTACCAGGGCTGGGAAGATGCAGTTGGACGTGTAGCTGCTTTAGGTCACATTAATTGCAGTTTTCCCCAGTGGAAATCCCAAAGGAGAAGGAAGGCAGCCTCATGCGGGCTTCATTTATGAGTGAGCCAGGTCAGCTTACAAGAACATGAAAGGAAATTCTTCTTGCCAGGACTCCGTGAAAGGAGTCATTGGGATTTCCTGTTAGGTATTTGCTTGCTAGCCATCAAGCATACTCCGGACAGTATTTATGTAACATCAGGTATTTGTATTCCTCTCTACTTCTTCCACAGTCCTCTGTCACTTGAAGACATTTTGAGAGTTATTTCAACCTGGCTGTGCCCAGAGCTGACTGTGGGTGAGGCTGTAACCACTGTGGTTCATTCTGAAGCCAAATTCCTTAAATATTTGATTCAGCCACATTACCAGGAATCAAGAGACTCCTTTTCAATCGCATTCTGCCCAAAAACTATTATCAGTTGGAACCTCACATTGCCTTTTTAGTGCCTGACTCCAGTGTAGTCATACTCTGCACACTCACTGTAAGAGAAAAATCTATTTCTCAAAAATACAAAAAAAAATTATTTCACAACCTGAAAACTTGAATGTCAGAGAAACTTACAAAATCCCTTGTATTTCCCCCTCACGGCCTCATGGCTGCTGATTTTTTACCACCTTTTGTGCTTTAAGCAGTTTAAAAACGGTGATCAAACAGCTCCTGATAACAAAAAAATGAATAATGAATATATATTCTTCTTCAGACAAGACTTCTTCCTGTGCCAAGGATCACAGCAATGAGCAACGTGGTAATACTGCATGCCCACACAGGCCTCCCCTCTGCCTTTGGTCCGTGCCAGTTGCACGCAGAATTAAAGAGAGATTAGTACAAAACACAAACCTTGAAAGCAAGCCTTAACAGAGATTTGCTTGGCTGATTGCTTTTCACCTATCACACCCTTTGTGCGGGGTTATGCTGTCAGATTTGATACCTGTTGGACTTTGCCTGAAGATGCCTCTGGCTCTCTCTGTGCGTGGAGTCACAGAGGGCTGGGCTGGCAGGCCTGGCTATGTTCTCTCAAGGAGGCCAAGGAAGGTGCCCCAGCAGTGCTGCTGCTAAGCTGTTCTGCCCCCAAAATCTCCAGGTTGCCCTTTAGCACTTCCCCTCCACAATCCAAGCAGGATAGAAGGAACCCAAGAAGTGAAAACCTTCCCACTCCCATGGCAGTGTGTGGCACTCCCAGCACAGGCACTGTGCCAGGACACCAGTTGTGCTGCACTTAATCCTCCTTATTTTTGCAGCACTTCTTGTAATTGTCGAAGATGCATTAGGTGTTTAACCTTGATTGTGGTGGTTTGATGTCGTTTGTTCAAAAGCTGAGCTATGAGAGCTGAGGGAAATCAACTTTCTGCATCACATTGTAACAAAAACCTCTGCCGTGCCACCTCAGCCAGCTTGCACACTAACACATAAGCTCATTTTTTATATAAAACTAAAAAGGCTCAGTGGAACTGCCTGTGCTTTTATTTTAGGCACAATAGGGACCTAACTGTCATGTAGGATCACAAAGAGAGAATAAAATATGTCATAAATACAAACACATTGGCACCTTTCCACTGTTTAACACAATTTACAAAATACTTTGAGTGAATAAAACGTCAGTTTGTAAAACATTGGCTAATTTTGTCCTCGGATTAACAATTAAACAGGAACCACCTCTAATTTACTGTGGACAAGCAGTAATTTGAACAAACTTCAAAGTTAAGGATTATTTACAGTTTGTTGTCTGGTCAGTCTGAGGTCTTCTGCATAGAAATTTGTTTTGCAAACTATAGCAAGCCACAGTCTCAGTAGGCAGATATTTCTGAACAGCAGGGAACCCAACCAAGGACATCTGTCCATCTTCCTAAATCACATTTCTTTCTGCATTACTGAGGTGGGCATTACCAGCTCCTTTCTGCCACCCAAGTGCCCAGCAAAATGATTCATAAGCTGCAGAAACAAAATGCACGTCCACTGCCATGGAATGAATGAATTTCAGTACCACAGGTGTTTCTGAGCACAAGGCTTCCACTTGCGATCACAAAAAGCAGTTCAGATCTTTCCAAGTTCCTGGTGTCACAGACCATTTTTGGATGTCCTGCCTAAACACTAGGACATCTTCCACAGCAAACAAATGGACTTTAATTGGAAGAAGGAATGATCTTTCTGGTACCTAAAAAGATGTTTCTCAGCGAAGAGTGGCCACATGCTTTGTATCAGTAGTCCCAGTATTACCCAGTAATTCCTGAAGTAAAAATCTCTTAAGGCCCTGGAGTGAAAGGATAGTCCTGTTACAGAGGACAGGAGCAATGCATACACCTAGTCTCACAGAAGCACAGCACTGACAGCTCACACCAAACCAGCTCCTAACTAATATAAACAGAGACGGTGAATTTCCAGATGATGGCTGCACTTTACTTCACACCCAGCAGGGCTCCCGTGAAGGTGTCCATTGTGGCAGTGCTGGGAAAAGCTCTGCACATCACTAGTAAAACAGCCTTTGACATTCAGAAATCCACCTCGAAAGACATGAAGGACTAATGAGCGACTGTGATAAAGATCCTCCACAGACAGCACAAAAGCTCAGCAACACAGAAGTCGAGGAAGAACAGAAGAGTCTATGCTATAGAAAAGGTGCGGGGGAACTTATCACCCTTCAGGAGACCTTTTCTATCAATAAATCCTTCTGGTTTTGTCTCTAAGAGAGACAACATGTTCATGAAAACTCCCGTTGCTTTGCCACACAAACACTCACGTGCACATCTCCCTCCTGCAGTTCTCCACAGTTCATCCATTAAAGTAGCCACTCTCACTTGAGTCATCCACCCCCTGTATATTTATAGCACTTCTGCTATTAATTCACTCTTTTTGTGGGTGATCTCTTGAGATATGCTCCCCCTTACATCCTGTGATTATTCATGAGAGCTAAAAATAGACAGTTGAGTGGGTCAGCACATCCTTTCCCCTTGTCTGAAACAGATCTAATCTACTCAAATACTCTGCTCTTCGTTTTCTGAGCGGGGACCTCTTTACTGCTATAAGAAGACCCTTGCAGAGGATATTGCTGAGACTACAGTATCTGATGAAATAAAATTAGGAAAGTGCATTTCTCCACCTCTCCTGGGGGACAGAAGAGAAGGAGCAGAGTCTTGTACAGGAAGTATAGGCAGATGCTTTATTTTTGCAGCCTCACATGACCCCCAGCAGAGCATCTGTGGGGAAAGCTTCTCAACTTGGTTATCCCTAATGTGTGGACACATGGTTATACCCGTAATCATGTCTCATTCCACAACGACTACTAAGACATTGTGTCATTTCTTTTCCTTCAGAAGGAGAAGAAACGGCAAGGGAATCATGCCCGATTCTCCAGTCTTATAACAGGAAGAATTCATATCAAACTATTTTAAACCATGCTATTTTAGGCTGGCCATACATTAGAGGATGTTAACTGATAGGACAATGACCAAAGTTCAACAGGAAAACTCACCAAACAAGCCTCTGAAAACAACAGCCATGTGACCATGAGTTAATGCAGGACAGCAAATACAGACCATGAAAATTCTTCAAAATTAAA
Source organism: Corapipo altera (assembly GCF_003945725.1). Taxonomy (NCBI): domain Eukaryota; kingdom Metazoa; phylum Chordata; class Aves; order Passeriformes; family Pipridae; genus Corapipo; species Corapipo altera. The sequence goes on along the minus strand of NW_020884909.1, from coordinate 5,428,044 downwards.
TCATGAGGGTCTTCAGAGCTTAGTGGTGGGTAGCTGCCTCACCTTATACACATCTTGCATTTGTTATTGTAGCCCACCTTCTTATCAGATGAACATCTCTTGAAGACTGCAAGAATATGCTGAAGTTTTCCTTAGAGCAAGAGGCAAAAAGTCTGTCAGACTCAGCTCCAAGACAAGCAGCATACTTTTTTATTTCTTCTCTTTAAAAGGCTGAGGAAAAAAAAGAAAACCAGAACAACCACGCAAATCCTTTGAAATGAACAAATTTATGCAAAGATCCAGCTCGATCTGGAACTTAAAAAAAAAAGAAAAGTAAAAAATAAAAGTTGTTCACATAAAAACCTTCTGATTGTGGAGATCTTAAGAAACTACTCTAAGGTGACAAAAAAATTGCTTTCTAGTGACACAACAGTTGATGTTTTCAGACTCATCTAAAGATGACCCACTGACAAAATACAGCGAAAGGAAACTAAGAGAAGAATGCAAAACATATGAGATGTACACACAGAAATTCAATAATGTAGCTATTTTCACTGAGACTACAAAATTAACACTTGTAAACCTGTGGACACAAAGCAGATTTTGAAATAACAAAACAGCACTGAAAACAGTGCAAATTATGTTTCCAAAGCTCACCTATAAACTGTTGTATTGCATACATTATGGATGACATTTCTTAGGAGGAAATACTCTTCCAGTGGTATTTCTATTTGCCCAGAGTCTTTGGAAATCTGCTATGTGTCGAAGAAAGGTACTACAAATAGCATCAAACCTTTTTCAGTCTTTTCTGATATCTGATATCCAGGCTGATGACACTGACAAAACATAATTTATGCATAAGTAGGTTTCACATAGGTGCTGAAGTCAGAGCTTGCGGGCCCCAGTCAACAGCAAAATGTGTACCAGCTTCACTGTCTTCAGGCTGAAGTTTTGACCAACAATTCAGGGCAGAAATGCATAGCCCATCATTTCCAGACCATAATCAATTAATACTTGAAAATCAGAACTGTTCACTTTCTGTTTCTATAAAGTGACTGAGACAATTAAGTGAAAATTGCCCATTGATTTAAATGTGCAAAACCAAGAGATCTGATTTCTTACAAAAATCTCCAAAGTCTACGAATAAAAAGTGACATTGTGATTTATTTTCCACCACAGTCAGTATCGTGTGTTACTTCTTTGTCTTCCAGAACAAGGACAGCTCTGTCTGGAGGCAGCATGAGACAGTGACCTCTAAGGAAAGAAGTGGATACAAACCAGCGTTTACAGAGAAAAGGTGACTGGTATGGAAACAGTTACATCTGTACACCAGGATCAGCCAAATGGCCACTGTCCACTATATGTAGTGTGAGAGCACATAGGCACACACAATTTCTACCAGAATTAATAGTGACCAGGTGCTTTAAATGAGAACAGAATGCAGTTACTCATTCACTGCTCTTTCTCTTTGTGTCTGTACACATAGTCTGCTCCCTTGTAGACAGAAAGACTATGTTGCTTTTTGAAAACGTATCACAGTGCACATCTCCTGATGTGCTCTGAGCAGCACAACGTTTTTGGTGTGCACCCAGCTGTGATGACACCTCTGTGTGTTGACATCCACTCCTAGACACACTGGTCAATGACTATGAACTCATCCTGGTCCAGGTCCAAGGGCTAATTCGTTAGCTATTGAAAATGAACAACAAAAAAAAAAATAAAGAGACAGAGAAAATTGATATAGCAGTAAAAATTTAATGCAGCAACTCACTTTTGTCAATGAAATAGAGTGATAGAAGATGTTTGTAAAGGTAAGTTCCAAAAAATAAATACCACAAACATTCAAACCACTCTCAGAATGAGATGTAAATGGCTTATAACATCTTCATCGTGACCTGCAAAATTTTCTCCTACCTATAACTTACTTTAAAACACTTTCTTTAGAAATGCCAGCATCAGCAAGATTTACAGGCCTTTACACAACTCCAGGGAAAACTGAAAGAACATTGAAGAAAATACAGAGAAGTATGACAGATTTTGGATTTAATTTCATGCTGAGCTGTGGATTCTACTTTTCAGACTTCCCTGACTAACTTGAGCTCCTGAGGCTTTCAGCTGCTGGGAGCTGAAGTGTAAATGTGCAAGCAGTCCTCTGCCTTGGGGCTCCTTCTGTTTCCTATGCCATTCCTTTTTCCTATACTGCCTATCGCAGTAGGGTGGGTGGAGAGGGTGTCTGAACTAGGCAGACATCTTCATGCAGCAGAAAGTCATGGATGCTGACACATACATTTGTATCTTTTGCACTAAGGTATTACACTAACTCCCAGTTTAATAGCAGTGATGGTCCTGGTGCCAGTGAGGGCGTTTTCCTCCCATTTTCACTTCTCTTCCCAGTGCATGCACTGTTTACCCAGTAACAACTGGAAGGGTGCCACTGGTAACAATTCTGTGTCCACACATGCTACATGACCATCAGCACAGATGCAAATGGAGGATTTGTGTTCCAGAACCACACAGATCTGTATTTAAGTTAAATAAGGCTTTGATTATGCCTTTTATTTCCAGGCTTACCAAAGGGTGGGGCATAAATAACACTACTCCAAAGGCATCCTAGAAAATAACATGCCCTGGAGACATACATTCCTTCTCTGGAGGTGGGAGAAGTTATCATGATCCATTATTCTCCTCAGGCCATTATCCACCACCTCAGCCATCAGCCACACCTAGTTCCACATCCATTTACCTTCAGCTCTGCCAAAGACCCGAGAGACAAGGTTTGACCAAGGATTGTCCCAGGAAACATCATCACACTTAGACAAGTTGTTCCTGCTCCTGTAGACACCTGGGATTTTATGAGCTGCAGCACTAAACTGACAAAAACTTAATTTTCGGTAACACCAATGTTTTAAATATTGCTGTGCTTAGAAGGCCTTTTAAAAAGCAGCAATGAACAGATAAAGAGAAATGAAAGGAGCTGGCAGAAGGCATGGAGAGTTTAAATATTGGCAAAAGAAGATCGACATCAGAGATTTCAAGCCTAAGAGAAGAGAGTAGAGAAGAATGCAAATATGAAATGGAAATAGGAAGGAATATAGGAGTAATTAGTACAGTAAATTGAATAGGAAAAGAAGATTCAGGAACTGGAGAACCTGAGGTTCTGAAAAAGGCAAGAGATGTAGAAAGCTAAAGTGTAAGAAAGAACACAGAGAAGAAGCTGTGGATAAAAAGGGGCCTTATGAAGTAACACTAATGTAAGGAACTTTAATATCAGCAGGGATCTTTGCCTTGTGTTGGTAAAAAAAGACCAGCATTTCACCATATTTGCATTAATTGGTAGGTGATGGGCGAAAGAAAATGACACAGACAACAGACCTAACCAAAGGTTGGTGACAAAAATCTCTGCTAACAGAGCCCAGCCATTAAATTTACTGGTGCTCTCCCGGCAAAAACAATCGGGAAGTGCTACAGCAGCTTCAGGAAGTGGCTTAGTGTAAAAGAAGGTAATGAGATAAATGACAAGTGTATAGCATGCAGAAAGGACATGACCTTGAGTTATGACCCTGAGAATGTCACAGACAGGACAGAGAAGGTGGTAGGGTGTCACCAAGAATGTTACTTAGCAGGGCCAGAGACCGAGGAGTGTCTCACCCCAGAGTAGCAATGAGGCTGCCTGAGAAAGTGTGGGTGTTACCACACAGCACTGCCTCACACCACACAGACGTTTTCAAGAGGCACACTGAAAAACTTACTGAAACCTTTAAAACAACTTACTCTGTGTGCTAGTATGGATAGCATCATGTGGATATGCGTGAAGGTGTCTGGCGGGCTCACTCAACTTCAGGTCTTCTTTCACCAGCAATCTCACTCCGTTCAGTGACATGACAAGTGATCCTCAGTCTGGCCTGCAGGCCTTATTGCCATCTGGGGCATTATTTACATAGAGGCTTACTGTGACACTTCAGCCATCATATTGCATGAAACAACAACAAATACGCCATCCACTGGTTCCTAAATAGCTCTTAAAGTCTGATTCACAAACAGGGCACTGGGGGAACCCCAGTACTTCTGGGGAACTTCTTGTTTCAGCAAGTAATAGTACTCCTCAAGAATGGTATGTGGTATGGGAGGAATTTATCTTCTGTTTAAAGGGAAACAGATGTCAAAACAAGCAAGAAAAGAGAACATTAAGGGGCTGCTGTGACTGGTCAGGCATTCTCTTCTGAGCAGTGCTTGTTTTCTACTTTTTTCATAATGTTGAGTTATTATTATAAATTCAATACACATACCTGATTTTTAACATTTCTGGGCGCTCTCAACCCCTCTCAGCACTTTTAAAAGTCAGAATTACTAAATGGATTTCAAAATCAGGTCCATTATCTCTTTTAAATCTTAATTCTTCTCCTCCTCTCTTCCACTTCTCTTTTCTTTCCTTACATTTGTATGCTTCATTCTCAGCATACAAATTTCTCACAGCAGAGACAGTTAAAATTTCATTGCCTAGAATGAAATGCCTTTACACTCAGATTAGGTACAGATTTTAGCCCCACATCCTACTAATACAAATAGTGGCCTCTCTTTGAAGGGCTTTCCCCCTGTGGCTGTGTCCCATACCCACTGTGGAATATGCAAACTGGCTTATGAAGGAATGTGTGTTTTCTCTCAGGTTCTGGTCTTCCCAAGCAGGTCTTAGCAGGAGGTGTAGGTAGCCTTAAGCCAGGCTGCCTGCAGGCAGCTATGCTGCAACTGCTCTGCAGACATAAAGACCCTTAACAGCCTCTTTCTTTCTAATCCGCTCTTACCTGATCCAATTCAGATCTCTTTTTATTTGTTCTGCTAATGGAACAGGTATTAGGTTTCCACAGCTGAGTTCCATACATCCCACTGTGAGTTTCCTGCTTAGTTCCTGACATACTTTGTCAGCAGTGACTTGTCCAAGCTGGTAGCAGCCAAGATGCAACTGGCCATGCAGTCCCTGCGTGCTGCTGGTGAGCCTCAAAACACAACTTGGATTGCATTTTCCAGAACAGGCTTTAAGAGAATTTGGAGACATTTAGAGGGAGCTCAATCAGCAGGAAGGTCCCTTGTTAACTGAGTAAACCTGACGTGGGACAGAGTCATGGCTGTTTCAAAGCAAGGCATACCATGGAGCTCTGACTCACTACCCTTCCTGAGCTCAGCAGAGATGATTCAATGTTGGGGGCCTGGGGGCACTGATCACTGCAGGGGCACATCTCCAGCCCCATCTCCTGCTGTTCCCTGTCTTTACAAAGAGTAATGATGACCCTGTAACCAGCCCCTGCTGTGGGCCCTGATCAGACCTGTGGGTGAGGGCTCGGCCACACTGAGGTGGCCCCTCTTCAGGCTTCCAGACATTAAAGATCCTATAATCACAGCTTATCATGCCTGCTTGAGGTATGGTATACCTTACAAAGGAGACAGCAGGGCTGATGTTAAACCCACGTGAACCCATGGCGCTTTTCAGCCCAGAGCACAGCGTGATGGCCAACAATTGAAAGCAAAAGACCAGGCTATAGTCTCTCTTTATGGAGGTGGAAACAACTTCCAGCAAAATGGTTGATAAGGCAACAGGGCTGCAATAGCTTCAGCTTACCTCAGCAGGGCCAGAAAGTCAGTGTCCCCAGAATTATGACAGCTAAATACAGCACATCAAGCATCAGAGTGAAAAAAAGTTCATTCTTCCAGCATTATAAAAGCATTGTATCAGCACATACTCAGGGGAAAACCTTGCTTTGTGCTTCTTTGCTGTCCCAAAAGAGGTCCACTTTCAGTAAGATGTCTGAAGAGCCCAACTGTTGTAAATACTTTTTTTCCTGCTGGTTTTTTGGGGGTTTTGTTTTCTTTTTTTTTTTCTTTTTGGCTTGCCTCAGGCCTTCAAGACTCCCACAGAGTTGCAGATTTCCAAGAAAGACTTCAATATGTTGGTGAACAAGAAGCTCACTATGACTCAGCATTTGCACTTGCAGCCCAGAAATCCAAAAGTGTCCTGTGCTGCACCAAAGGAAGCACGACCAGCAGGCTGAGGGAGGTGATTCCCCCCATTACTCTGCTCTTGTGAGACCCCACGAGACCCCCACTGGAGTGCTGCGTCTGAGCCTGGGGCCCCCAGCACAAGACAGACCTTGACCTGTTGGAATGAGTCCGGAGGAGAGGCACTGAGTTGGTCACAGGCCTGGAGCACCATTCCAGAAGATCAGGCTGTGAGAGCTGTGACTGTTCAGCCTGGAGAGAGAAGGTTCTGGGGAGCACTTCCAGCAGCCTTTCAATGCCTAAAGGGGGGCTTACAAGAAGGCTGGAGAGGACTTTTTGCAAAGACATGGGGGAATAGCCTTAAGCTGAAGGAGGGCAGGTTTGGATTAGATATTAGGAAGAAATTCTTTACTGTGAGGGAGGTAAGGCCCTGGGAGAGGTTGCCCAGAGAGGCTGTGGATTCTCCACTCCTGGAGATGCTCAAGACCAGGCTGGATGGTGCTCTGACTAACCTGCTCTAGGGGAAGGTGTCCTTGCCTGTAGTAGGAGGGGTAGGAACAACTTGATCTTTAAGGCCTCTGCCAACCATTACCATTCTATGATTCTTTGCATGCATCTCCATTTGATAACATATGCTTAGCCTCTGCTTCCTTAACTTTTCTATTAATAAAAATTTGGTTCTTCACTGTAAAATCCGTTAAAACCCCTCAAACATATTTTAATTTTTAGTCATACAACAGTCTTTGGCTAGTTTAGAGGGAGTTCAATCAGGTCACCTACACTTTGCTATTTTTCTCTTCAAAGCTTTTCGCCGCCTTTGCTGAGAGTTTAGGGTTTTTTCATTCTTTCATCCTTTTCTGTTGGTTTCACTAAAAGACAAACAGAAAGGGTCAGTCTGCTCCAAAGGGCATGTTTGCATTCCCATCACCTAACTGAGGTGTAGTACTCCTCTGGGGACAGTGTGCATGCTGCTATGCCCATGGGCTTGGCAGTGGGCACTGTGCCTCTGCCACGCTCTGCCTGCTCTTTTTGGGGGTGCAGAAGCTCCCATTGCCAGGATGGGGTGGCGTGGAGGCAGCCTGAGCTCTGCTGGATCTCTGGGTGACAGACGTTGTTGCATGGCACCCATGTGAGCTGTTCAGGTCACCCTGGGCATCTCCCTCTGGTACCTTGAGGCTCAGTGCACAGGGGGAGACCACAGCTACGAGGGGAGGATGGGAATAATGCACAGAAAAGAAAGGAGGGACAAGCCTTCAGACAGTGATGTAGGCGTACAGTCTTCATGTCTGGGGTGTTGAGCTGCAGGATGCAGATGGGGAAACCCAAGGAGTTGTCGGACTGAACTCATTTCCCCTTCTTGTTTCTCTGCAATTTCACTTTTTACATCATGTCTGGCTGGAAGTGCTGTGATAACAGCCATCTCTCTTTTAGCATGTGCAATCTGCACAGGACTGTACATTGAGCTGAGTCAGTCTTGATGTTAACAACAAATATCTGGCCGTGCTCTGAGCACCTGCCCCTTTATCCCTAGGGGAAGGTGTCACTTGCAGAGGCAGACAGAGTTCAGCTCAGCTAAGCACACGATCCCAGCAGTTCATATAAAACATGCAGCTGAGATATGTCCTATGGGTATATATTGTATTTACACATGATAAGTACAAGACTGTACCTCTCAAAAACACCATGGTAGTTACAGAAAAGAAGACGAAGAAGAAAGCACAGACAAAGCTACAGTTTTCATATGAGCTTGTACGCAGATTAGAAAAAAGACAAATGTTTCATCCCAAATAATGATCTGAGGGAGGGGAAAGTAGGTGTTAATGTAAGAGGTGTATGTGTTTTGTCACAGTGTTTATTGATAATTTCTTAGACAAACTCCAAAATGGTGTGTTGAAGCAGTGTGAATATTTTAAGGTGCTCTGAATCAGAATATTGCTGTTCAGAGATAACAATTTTAAATATATTAACTCAAATGTATTGCGAGATGCTGTAATTCAAATTACACTGACAAAATGTTAGCAATGCTGAGGTAACGGTGTTTTCAAGATCTTGGCCTCAGTCATTCCCATGATGGATTTACAGAGTTTGTGTGTCAGCTTTACTGCTGCCAAAGAAAGGAGAACATGTATCTTTCAAAAAAGGTGAGACAGGTAAAAGAATACAGCAAATACAAAGACATGAAATACAAGTGCATGAGGATGTGAAAAAGTCATAGTTTTTGAAGGTTCCAAAATATCCTCTCTTTATATTTTACAATGATTGACAGATTTCTTCTTTGATGTAGTAAACAAATGTATTTTGGTCACTGCAGATTATGATTAAACAGCACTCCAAATAAATTTTCTCCTTTTTTGTTTTTATGTTTACACTCAATTAAAATGTTAATTAAATTTGTCTCGTAATGACTTCTAATTTAAACAATATTGCATTTAATATTGGCTTAAGATGAGGCTGGAGTCACAGAAATAGGAACAAAAATGGTGTCACAAACAAAAAGATGTTGCAGGACTTCATCATCTAGATGTAACAAGTCATACATAATACATCTTGTTAATATAAAAAGGATAGCTCAGCAACAGTAGAGAGCTAAAATATGTTATCATAGAATCAGATAAAATCATACTATTTTGAATTGCTTTGCTGTTGTTTAGTTTTCACACCGAAACAGTCAAAAATAAATTACTGGTTTTCCAAACGATGAAGGGTTACTTCAGGAACTCCAGGAAATCAATGACAGACCTGTGAAGCATTGGATGAACGTCAGTACAAAGACATTATAACTAATGCATTAATAAAACATCACATGATCTTGAAAGACAGAAATTACCAAGATTTTATCACACTCCAAACAGTTACTAGAAAAAAAAGTGGTCTTAACTGTAACTAATACATGAGAAGGATAATATTAATCTTGAAACATGAACTGCTTTGTCTGTAGAGAAACCACAATATCTTTCATCTGAGGGTAACACTTCAGCTTTTATTGCATGTTTATGTATTTTATCTATCTGTAAATAGAAGTAGCTTTAACTGCTTTTTTTGACTTTTAAGCATGTGCTGAAAAACCTTCTGTATCAATGGCACTCACCATTCACTGCTTTCTCTGGACCAAAAGCCACGCACGGAAGGAAAAACCCCTTTCTTTGATCTGCTATTCTCCATGTAAAACCCACGACAGGAGGGCAAATCCGTGGGCTGTTGCAGGGTGCTGGGAGGCCCAGGACGTTCAGGTAACTTCACCAGGACATTTGCTGAGCCAATGGCGTCGGCTGAGCCATCTCCCTCCGAGTCCCTCTGCTGCCTCTTCCTCTGCCATGTCCAGTTTAAATCCCCTGTAGAAATGTCTCCTTTTTCAATACCTGCAGAAGTGGGCAACAGACACACTGTTAAGTGTGCCACAGCTTGCCCCCACAGTCAAGACCATACTTAATTGCAACAAAGAAGAAAACAGCCCAGAAAGGATTTGGCCCTTGGAAACTCTGGAGCTGGAATCGAGCAGGGCACCCACAGTCTCTACTTGGGACTCCCACCCATTGTGCCCTGCACTGCTCTTTCATTGTATATAAGAGCCACTGACAGGCCTTTACTCCATGTGCTTTCATGTGGTTTGTTTAATGGCTTTTTCTCTCCTGTTGATTGTGTTCCACAATTCAATGGTACATTGCCAGAAATTTGTGTCCTTGTGTTTTAAAATATTCCATCTTGGTTGGTTGTGGTTTTCCCTTTTTCAGACCATTAATTAGACCCTTCCCTTTTTCAGACCATTAATTAGACCCAACTAACTTGGATTTTCCCTCCAGAGGTGACTTTTCTAACTATTCCATTGCATTTTTTGCCTTTTTGTGTTGTACTGCACTTTTAAGGAGAGGAAGCAACCAGAGGTACTCATGGTACTCAAGGTGCCAAGTTCGCAGAAACATGTTTTCCATTTTGTTCCTTATTCCTTTCTTTATAATTCCTAGAATTCAGTTTCACTTTAACAGTTAAATGAACGTCAGATGCTTTCTAAGAGCTATTCACAAAGACCTCTCTTCTGAGTGTTAGCACTCCGTGCAGATTTGTGGATCTATCATTGGAGCTGTTTTTCCTATGTTTCACTCAGCAGCACGGAAATGAACACAGTATTTATCAGCAGGTCACTCTGGACCTCCACATATTGGAAACATCTTGTTCTCAGTTTTAGTTTCACCGTCATGTACCCCAAATAACATCAGAAATGGCTGCTTTCCCATTATTCATCCTGTTTGCCCACTCACTCAGGAATTTCCAGGGCAGAAAAGACTTCTCACCCCTGGAAAATTGAGCTGTTAACCTTCTGTTGCCACGAAAATTCATTACAGCTCCTTTACTTTCTATGCCTTACTTAGTCATTAATCTCTTTACGCCACAAAAATGTAATTTCCTTTAAGGTCAAGAGCTTCGTGGAAAGCTCTCCATGCGTACATCACTGGTTGTTGCGTGACATTTGGAATTGAACCAGTGGGTTGTATCAGCTATTACCAGAGAGGCTGAGCTCCCCAAAGCTTTTTGCCAACAGTTGCTTTGGTAACATCTGGTCCTCACCACGGATACACCATTTTCCATGTACACCCCTCTCTGAAGTGATTCTCTTGTACTGTAGTGGGGCCTTGCTGTGGGCTGCTCCTGTGGGTTGCTGGTGGTGGTAAGGCCAACTAAGGAAGGCCCTTTAAAACCATACCGGGCAGCAGGACACAGTTTACCAGCTCCAGGTACCACTGCCAAAAGATCTTTCTGGTGGCAGTATCTTGTCCCCTCATCTATGACAGCCTGATCAGAATGACTATTTCTTCTGGTTCACTTCTCCAAGTAGGTAAAAGGTAGCAAAGGGAAAAGATGGAAAAGAACAATAATAGGAGAACACAGAGCCAAGCTAGTGCCTGCTCACTGAAACATCTGCTCTACAAGAACTGGGTCCTGATGGTATGTAGCAAGCAGCTACCAGGAGAACTATAGACCTTTGTGGGGTGGTTTTCAGGGAATCTGCAGGACAAGGCTTTGCTGAGCAATGGGAGAGCAATGATTCACAGGCCAGGGCTCCCTTTGCCTAAAAGTGGTGAGTGCTTTTACGTGACATGGAAGGAGTTTTCCACTCCTCTCCTATTCCACAGAAGAAAGCAGCTTTCCACACAGCACATGAGATAAGGCTAGGACCATCAAACATTGTGTATAGTCCAATCCATAGCTAAGTGAGGTCGTGTCCATTGGGTCCATCAGCTTTGAACCAAATTCACCATCATTTTGCCCTATGTAGTCCTTATTTCCTATCAAAGACCTAAACTAGAAGAGTTGTATTACTCTTTTTCAACAGATAAAAAGCAGTCACTGTAGCAGTTTGTTCTGCTACATCCGCTTAAACTTTTGGCTATGAAAAGCCTAGTTCTGCTTTCTTCAAGCACATTTCTCCCCTGCAGAGCAGCAGTGCAGGCGACCTGAAAGCCGAGCCCGCGGCATGACTCCGAGTACAACAGTGCTCAGGTCCAGACAGGAGGCTCTCAAGAAAAACACTGATTGCACCGGGACGACTAGGCGACCCTATACGCCTGCCTGCGCTTTGCAAGGTTGTTGTAGTGTTCCTGTTTGCCAGCTCACCGCAAACATTTTGGCAGAAAGATTTGCTGTACCCACTGGCATCTTACAAGTACATTTTAAATTAGACGGTTGCAGGATCCAAGTTCCAACTTCTTTTCCGAAGCGCTGCTCCTGTCACTGGGGCAATCCGCGTGCCTACCGCCGTCCTTGAGTTGTTATTACTCAGTCAATAACTCTGTCAAGTGGTACCTTACCAGGAAACACGCCGTAATCGGCAGCTCTGGGTCAAACCAGAAGCACTTGTGCTTGGCCATGTGCCTCTCGATTCAAGCTCTCTGAAGGTCTCATTATCGGAGACGGTCAAACAGAGGGGCAGATGCAACACACGTAAAACCTCTCTCGAACGCTATAATCGCTCGAGCTGAGTAAGACCTACCCAGAACTTCCCCCCTCCACCACGCATTGTTATGGACGCTACAAATACTCGCCGGCGGGCTCTGCCGTCTCACATTTTCACCCCGGCTGCCCTTCGCGCCGTGTAAGAATTAAACCTCCCGCTCTCCCCGCGGCCGAGCCCCGCCGGCAGCATCCAGCTCCGGGGCGCAGCTCCCCCGGGCATGGGGCACGGTGAGCGGCCAAGGGGCGGGGTGAGGCGGGGCGGGACGGGGGCAGGCAGGGGCCGCCGGAGCGGGGAGCGAAGCCTGTCCGGCGGTGGCGGCGGGAGCAGAGTGCCCGAGGCAGGACCCAAGGGGGGCGGACGCGCCGGAGAAAAGCCCGGAGGGGAGGTGGGTCAGTCGGGGGGTACCCGGGAGGGGAGGCTGCGGGGATTGGCGGCGGGCAGGGCCGGGGTGATCCCATCCCATCCCGGCCCGGCTCGGTCCTGCCCGGCGCAGCCCCGGGGTGGGATGCGGCGGCCGCGGAGCTCCGGGGTGAGCGCGGCGAGCGCAGCTCGGGGCTCCGGGGCGGCCCGGCCCGCACCTCGCCCGCCCGCCGGGGCCGTCCCGCTTCGGCGAAGGAGGGCGAGGTGTCCCCGTCCTGCCGAGCCCCGAGAGCGGTGCCGGTCCGGCCGTGCCTGGTACGGGCGCGGTGGCGGGCACGGGACGCGTGGGAGCCCCGGGACTGCGGTGATTGCTCTGTGAGACCGCGGACACGTCGGGTGACTTAGGCAAGATGTTTGTCACCTCCAGAAAGTTCGAGTCGCTGCAGTAGTGGAAATCTGTGAACGGAATCCCGGAGTTCGGAGGCGGGGGGAGTAAGTCGGGAGTGCTGGGAGACGGGGAAAGAAGTCCAAGTGAGTTCCCTTTAACGAGCGAGAATTAAACCAGCCGGGAGTGATGGGGGTGTGCATGTGTGCTACTCGGAATTACAAAATTCAAACTGATATCTAAGAGCCAGAAGTCAGGAAAAGTAACTATTTGTTTTTCTGAGGGGTAAACTGCCAGCACATCCGCTTAAATAGAAAATCTTTTTAACGTTTATTTGAGTTGTCTAAGACATTGTTCTGCAACAGATGTTTATTGTCTAAACTTCATTTGCATCTAGCACAGCTTAATTTCAGTGGAAATGTGTATTGAAATGTGCTGCTGTTCTGAAAAGCCTTTTCTGTTAATGAGACTAGCTGATAAATTACATTTACTTTTCATTTGCAAACGCATAAAATACAAAAAAGTTTGGCTTTGGATATGTATTATTGTCTTTGCCATTTTTAAAATTTTCTTTGGTGGCCAAAGACACGGCAGAGAAGGGAGAACTGCAATATGGGTAGTGGTGATGAAGGAGCATCCAGTTTCTTTGGTCAAATCTGTTCATGGCCACTTGGAAAGCAGGAAAATACAATTCTGGCCAAATTACAGTGACTGTACTGAATGCGTAGCATTATATGTTCTTGTGCAGGTAAAAGTAGATGGTGAAAAGTTAAGTTCTATTCTCACTTTGTTCTCACTTGTTGCTTTGACTTTCAGAAAATTGAGAGCAGTTTGGTTCACTCTTTTGAAAACAGAAATTTCTTATTTCTCTTAGATGTAAAGTACAGAGCGACTCATGAGATGGTAAAAGCCCTCAGGTCCCTGTGGGACTCTTAACCAGAGTGCCTGCTAGAAACAGCGAGCAGAGATGTACCGGAGATGGTCGCTGAAGGGTTTTGGCGTCCCCATTATCACAAGTTCCCTGCTGCCTCCTGGCATTGGGAATTACACATTCCCAGAGGAAAATTGCAGGCCAGGGGAGCTGGTGAGAGGTATGACTCTGAGTTTCTGCCTGTACCATTACGTGTTTGATCTGGAGAGGGCAGTGGAGATGTGCCTTGCAATAGGGCAGGTTAAGGGATTGTGGCCTTCCACTCAGTGTTGCTTTATTCATGGCATGTGTGGCAGACCCCAGTGGGATCTAGGTTTATGAGCCATGCTAGAGAGTCCCTGCTCCAAATTGAAAGGGTGCTTGACCCTACTAGGATCCTTGACCTCTGCAGGAGACCACATTAACCACTGCAGACACCCCAAAGCATGGGGTGGGCCAGGAGATTAGCCAGGAGGGGGATATCTTGGTCATGGCTGACCCCAGCTGCTCTCTCCACTCTTGGAGTAGGGAAGCCAAATAGCTGGAGGAGGAAGCTGAATTTTGCCCTCCACATGATTGTGGTTCCACATGACTGTGGTTCTTGACATTGTACCACTACCTTTATTTGAGTAATGTAGCTGTTGCTGTTTTAACCATCAGATCCGTGAGGAAGCACAGCCAGACTGCCCCTGCAATGCAGAGAGGTTGGTTTATCTTTCTAGTGGTACCTGTTGGTGGAGCGATTGGGATCCCCTGCCATGCTTTAGAGGGAATAAAACTCATTCCCGGTGGTTTCAAGAGCTCGGGGTGCTGAGGTACCTAACCATGGCAGTGCTGGGCAAACAACAGGCCACAGGCAGGTTCTTCAGGTTATTTTTTAAATATTCCGAACTGAAGTCCATACTTTGCAGTTAGTATGTGACTGGGGCAAACGTGTCTTGCAGAGTAAATTGTGGTACTGTCACAAAGCAGTGACACAGGTTATCCCGGACCTGGTTGTTGCTGTCTTGTTATTGTAATGCAAAACCAACATCAATTTTTCTAACTGCTAAAGAGAGACTTTGCTTTCTGAGTTACTGGCTACAAAGCAGGAGAAATACATAAGAAGGGTATGGCTAAAAGATATTACTTGGAAATGTTGCTGCCAGAAGAGAATAAATTTTAATTTGTTGCATTATTATTTATATTAACTTTCAAGTGTCTTATGTGTGATACTCATTCCATGAGAGCCCCGGCAGATAGTGATGTTACAACCTTCACTGCCTTCTCACTAGCCTGTCAGAGGCAAAGACTTACTTTTGTGATACTAAGTTTGCTGTAATAATTTTAAGAGAAGCAATTTCGAACAGTGGCAGAGACCCTGTAGGATTTCTGCTGATTGAGTGCATCGTCCTTGCCTTCAGCCAGGGGAACTGGTACAGCACCATTGCCTTTAGCAGAGTCATGACAGTTTGCATCTGCTGAGTTGTGGCTGATAAACTCCTACGTATGGCATATAATTTTCTTCAAAGAAAGAGATGTATTTGCCCTTTGATAGACCAGTGTGATAACTGGCTTGAAAAAGACTTCCAGAAACATTTATTTTTGTTATGTGCGGTGCTCCTAAATGTTAGGAATATTATTCTCTCAGGCAGCCATCAGCCAGCCTGGTGAGTATTGCTGGTTGAGCTATTATTAACAAACACTTTTCAAGTCAAATGTAATTGTTTATTTTACAGTGGAAAGCACTTGCAATTCATATGGACACAGTGGGATTTTGTTATAAGCCAATACAATGAAAGGCTGTGACAATTTATGTGATAACAGTGTGCAGATTGTGAGTGAATTACAATTACATTGAACCTTAGCTGAGGTGAAGTTGTTCTGTTGAGAGCTTCACTGTTACCATGTTTCAGAAAAGAGTTTTAACAACTCGAGGGCCCAGTTCAGCTTCTGGGAAATGAATGAGGTGGTTGCTGTCGTCTTCAGAGTAAAAAAGGACCAAGGACACCACAGTTTGGAACTATGAACTAGAGTGGGGAAATTACAATGGGTAAATAGCCAGTTATTTTCTCAGAAAATAATTTTAAAACACCCTGAGTGTACTAAAGAATTCAAGTCAATTTACTGTAGGCTTTTGTCAGATTATGTCCTTTCTGAAGGAGGGAATCCAGAAAAAGAGAGAGTAGAAAAATAGGGTGTGGGTCATCCCCTTAAATCCCTTTACATTCTTTTGGGATGTGGTTTGCTCCTTCCCTCATCCTCTTGAGAGACACTTGAAAATATATTTCTCACTTTTTAAGTGCCCCAAGCAGACTGCTGGGTTGGCAGTGGCTCACACATTTTTCTGGTCTTCACAAACCTGTATAGGATCATAAAATTATAGAATGGATTGGATTGGAAGGGACCTTAAAGATATCTAGTTCCATCTCCCCTTCCCCTGATACCTCTTTTTTGAAAGTGTCTTTAATGTGCTTGGAAAATGCTCATTGAGTAAATAAATGGTATGGTTTAAGAGCTCTAGCTCTTAAAAGATTCCCCAAACTAAAATACTTAATTTTGGGCCAATGGAAATTGTCCTGCTATGCAGCACAAATTCTTATTTTTTTACCTTTCACAGAAAAAAAAAAAATTACAAATTTGGTTCAGATGAAACAAGTTCTTTCCTCATCCCCATCCTAGTTTTCATAGAAAACTGAAACACTGGCTGTTTTTTCATCCTCAGTGCATACATTTGGGGCACAAACCCTGATTGTCATTGGATTATGCTGCGACAAAACTGTTACATTTTTGGTAAAAGAGTAAGTGCTTCTGACATCTGATATTTTTACAAAGCTGTATAGACCTCTTCTGATATTTATTGAAAAAAGTTTGAAGGATCTGCTGCAAAAATGGAACCTCAAAGTCCATGGGAAAACACTGCAGTTCATTCTATGTTGTAACTTAAAGAAAATCAGAATTTTTGAGAAGGACAATTAAATTGGGTGTAACTATTTTTTTTATTTTTAAAAACAAACAAACAAACAAACAAAAACTTTAAATGTATGACTTGTATACATATGCAATGGGGATAAAAAAAAAAGTGAAGTGAACCATAAAGAAAAACAAAACTTATGACTTGCTATGTTTGTTTTTAAAAAGGTAGCAGAAATCCAACTAATTTGAATGGGAAGTAGGATTGATTTTATGATGATTGGCTTTCAGTGCATCTTCTCAATTGTAAATATCATAATTTTATACTATTAAGGGTGGGAAGTTATTTTGGGCATTGGCAACATGCATGCTGGCATCAAGACTTGACACCAGCTTTCTCAGAATCTTTCCTGCCTCGAGTCTGCATGGGGAACAAGAACAAGCTTAGAAAGCAGAGAGTTTTCCCCGCTGCTGCTCAGGCAGTGATGGTCGGGTGGTGTTTTGGTAGCACCATGTGCACTCAGGTCTTTTGGAGGATCAGTGAGCTGTCTGCTGTGCACACTGGGGCTTGCTGGAACCAGAGATTTCATAGGGGGAAACACCTTTGAGCAGTTCTCTACATTGCCCTCATATTTCTGCAGCCAAAATGTGTCTGGACTTACCTACCCTAAACTGCCTTGGTAGGCATGCAGCGATGTTCTACCTCAGTTTCCTGTCACAGTCACCATCCCTCTCTCTTGGTTCCTGGGTGCATCTTGCAGCTTGAGCACTGGGTGACATGGCAAGATGGTGATATTTATGTTGCATTTGTTGGTTTTATTTTCAGAGCCTGGTTTGCAAGCCACTCTCCCGAATTAATATGCAAGGCTTGTTGGAGCTGGGGATACACAACGCCTGCCCAGAGGAGTGCTGGGAGGAGCGTGGCTTGATCTCCCTCTTGTGGAAAATTATTGGAACTATATTCTTGTGATACTGAGGAAAGAAAAGTCCAGTATCCATCAGGGAACAAATGATGGCAGCAGTTACCATGCCACCTGATGCTCTTGTCAGCCCTCAAGGAAATGAAGAGATGGACTCTCTAATTGTACTGCATTATAATTACACAGGAAAGCTTATTTCAAGGGAAAAGGCAACTGGTAATATAGACCTACCTGCTATTGCATTTCTGATCCTATGTAGTTTCATAGTCCTAGAAAACTTGATGGTGTTGATTGCCATATGGAAAAACAATAAATTTCACAACCGCATGTACTTTTTTATTGGCAATCTAGCTCTCTGTGATCTTTTAGCTGGGATTGTTTACAAAGTAAACATTCTTATGTCTGGGAAGAAGACTCTGAGCTTATCCTCCACAATCTGGTTCATTAGAGAAGGCAGCATGTTTGTTGCCCTGGGAGCCTCCACTTTCAGCTTGCTAGCCATAGCTATTGAGCGGCATTTAACCATGATTAAAATGAGGCCCTACGACGCAAATAAAAAATACAGGGTGTTCCTTCTCATTGGTACATGCTGGCTTATTTCAGTTTCCTTGGGTGCCTTACCCATCCTCGGCTGGAACTGTATAAACAACTTACCAGATTGCTCGACAATTTTGCCTCTGTACTCCAAGAAGTATGTTGTGTTCTGCATTAGCATCTTCATAGCCATTTTGGTTGCCATTGTCATCCTTTATGCCCGTATCTACATACTGGTTAAGTCCAGCAGTCGCAATGTCACCAACCACAACAACTCGGAGCGCTCCATGGCGCTCCTTAGGACTGTCGTGATCGTCGTTAGTGTCTTCATTGCCTGTTGGTCTCCACTCTTCATCCTGTTCCTCATCGATGTGGCCTGCAGAGTCAAGGAGTGCTCTATCTTGTACAAAGCCAACTGGTTTATTGCTCTGGCGGTCATCAACTCTGCAATGAACCCAATCATTTATACCCTGGCCAGTAAGGAAATGCGTCGCGCCTTCTTTCGCCTTGTTTGTGGCTGCCTGGTGAAATCCAAGGTGGCCAGATCTTTGCCTATTCAGCCCACACCAGATCACAGTCGGAGCAAATCCAGCAGCAGCAACACCCAGAAGCCAAAGGAAGATTTCC
The DNA here is from genome assembly GCF_003945725.1 of Corapipo altera. Taxonomy (NCBI): domain Eukaryota; kingdom Metazoa; phylum Chordata; class Aves; order Passeriformes; family Pipridae; genus Corapipo; species Corapipo altera. The sequence goes on along the minus strand of NW_020884909.1, from coordinate 5,409,499 downwards.
CACCAATGAATGTTCCCTCGTGTATCGCTGAGAAAAATGAATCTTCGTTTCATAACGGGAACTTCTGTAAGTAAAGGACTCTTCAAGACAAGTACTTTTCCGTGGCTTTTAGATTTAAACTACACATGAAGTTTAAATATTCATGCACTTAAATCACAGGGGAAAACACTAATCACTTATTTAACTTTGAGGACTTATTTATCAACAATCATGTGTTTTGGGTGTTCATTCAGTACCAAATCTGATTCAGAAAAAACCTTTCATGCTGCCCAACAGCCAGGACAGAGTCCATGTACATCTAAGGACATCACACACCACAATGGCATTGCATGCTAAGACTGTATTTGGCACTTACTCATTTTGGAAGACATCACTAACACCTGTTAGAAACTTTAGATTTACTAAAGACTGCTGATGGTTGGAAGATGAACCCGATTATTGTCAACTGAGAGAAGAGTTCATTACATATGTTGTAATGTTGACTGTAGTTCTCTATATGTATCTTGCTGTTATGTTAATGGCCTTATATATATGTGGTATAAATAGCTGTATATTTGTGCAATTTCTTACTAAAAATTCATTGTTTGGTAAAAGTTTACAATATGTTAAACATTGTATTGCAGTATACAGTGTAAGGTGACTAATTATACAAATAGATGTGTTTCAATGGGGATATTTAAAATGAAGTAGTAACTTTTAACTGTCAGGAACTTTAACGTGTCATATCAATGCAGTATTTTTATTTTTTTTCCATTGTTATTCAAACTTTTCGTGTTTAGCGAAAGATAGTATGGCAGTTGTCACTGTGGCATTTCACAACGCATTCTAAGCAAGCAGTAGTAAATAACCATTGTGAGAGGATATATATGTTTGCTATTTAAAGTAGTTAAAATGTGACCCCACAACACACATGTAACAAATGTTTATTCACGTACTGTTTCAATGCATATAATTTTGCTTACTATTTTCAATGTATTTAAAAATTTGTGTCTGACCTACGTAAACCTGTGTACATTGTGAATGCACTACCTAAGCTGAGATCCTTCAGTTCTGAAACAGAGACATATCATTTCAGAAAGCAATGAACCACAGTGGGTTCCCATGGAGTTCCTTCTTTCCAGGCACTACCACAGCATGGGATTGTGTTGGAAATTCTCCCTGGGAAGTTCAGTAAGTAGGACAATATCCCATTTTCTGTTAATGGGACCCTGCACTTCTATCACCTCTGGACACTTCTGCAGATACGAGAGAAAAGATGCGGTACAACAGGATCATGCTGAAGGGTATATCTCCATTTATACCTGACCCTGCCTCGGATCTGGAAGGAAAGCTTGTTTAGTTTGGAAGACCTGGAGCCCCAGCCCCAGCCTTTTGAGAGGCTGTTCCAGAGAAACCTGAAAACAACTTTATGGTTCATCACTGCCTTACCAGTCTCAGTACAGAATGGTGGTCAGTGTCAAAGGCGTTCCCTGAGACCTAGAGTGGTTAAGACTTCACGAACATCTGGTTTCAAGTCCTCATGGAAGCAGCCCGTGGCACTTCCATCAATAGTACTTTACGGCTGGAGGCTTCAGTGAAGTTCAGCAGGAAATTCTGAGGCAAGTTCCCGCTGTCTTTCAGTAAGAATGTAACCATCTAACTTTGTTGGGCTCTTTCAAAGTTTTGTGTTTAAGGTCTCAAAACACACCTTGTCTTGTGCACAATCAGAAGTAATTGAGGCTTTTTTAACACAAAACCTGAAAGAGCTCATCCTTAGCTTTGATCTGGTCTTAATCATTTAAAGCAGCAGCATTAGACTCTTCTTAAATATGCATAGTGTATAAGCTGTGTAATGTGTGTAGCAAAAGCCTTTAAAATGTAAGGTTTGCATTGTGATTATCTTTTAAAAATTAGCAGTCTGCTCGTAAATATTTTATGCTGTTAGAAAAGTGTGTAAGAACAAAGAACTCTATTTGAGTGAAATAACTGTGAAAGAGAGTAGTAAATACAAAATAATTTCTAGCAAAAATGTTGAAAAGCAGTGCACTTCTAGAAGAACAAAAAGCTAAACCAAGTAAAGCATGATATAACTATATGGACTGCAGATACAGGCTGCAGGCTCTGCAACTTTGTGAGAAACAAGCTGGTGACACTGCATTGCCATAGCTTGCTTAGGGTTTTAAGTCTTACGCTGCTTTTTGGCTGCATTGTAGAAGTTCTTCTCTGAGGCTGTATCTTCAAAAACTGCCAGCTAAGATATTTGTATACTTCTAGCTTAGTTCATGTGGTGGTGGCATTTGGCAACATTCCTTGCTATTGTACAACAGACAGGCCTTAGGAACACAACAGTTTGAGAAAAGGTGGTGGCTGAGCCCACACTAACCCTCATGTCAATGATGTTACATGATTTCCTTAACCTTCTGTCTATCTGCTGGTGGCACTTCCTGAGCCAGCCTAAACTGGGCATTTTCCTCCGTGTGGTTGCACCGTTCACTATGTGATAAACTATCACGTAGTTCTCAGGCAGCAAGAGCTCTAAAGTGCCAATTACATACTTAAATAGATTGTCCATCAGGTATCTGTAGTTAGGCTGGCTGCTTTCAGGCATAAAGCAAACAGCAAACACAACAATGGCATTTAACCCATCACTATAATAACCTCCATGACTGATAACTTTTTTATAGGGTTCAATTGCCTTCATGTCCACCCTGTGGTCCTGTGCCACGGTCTGAAAGGGGAGGATAGGGCCGTGGCACAGCATGGGTCCGGGACACAAAGGTGGGGTGCAGGTAGAGTCCTTTAGTCACATGTGCACCCGGTCTTTTATCAGCTCGGGAGAGGAAAGGGCCAGACCATAGGGCGGAGCATGAGACAGACAAGCCGGGGGACAAACCAGGATAGGGACACGGGCAAAAGGGGGAGGAGAGGGGGAAGCAGGGAGCAGGCAAACTCATGGCAAGCCTGGGCATGTCCAGGCTGTTCACTGTGTAGTGTGAATACAATGAAATCACATAATAACAGTGAAGTCCATATAATAAAGTCCTGCCAATTGCTGTATGCTTTTCTCCAAGCCTGGAACTGTTCCCGTCCTGAATCTTGCTCCTTCACATCTCACCCTTTCTTATTTGTTTGAAAATGTCTGTTGTGATAGTCCTCTTGCAGCATGCTGTGACACAAGAAATAGTTAATAACAATACAAACAAAGAAAACAAAATTTCAAAGCAAGTTAAAAAGGGTTTGTTTAAATGGACTTAGGGGAGGACAGATCTGCATCTTCCAAATCAGTTTGGACAGCTGCATCTGCTGAGTGACTCCCCCCCTAAAAAATTGTTTCCAGCCCAAAATGCCACTGCTTCATGGTGTCTAAAAGCTTAGTGATAGTGATCTTCTGTGGACTATGGGATCCTGGAAAGTAAACAGAACATGTTAGAAATGGTCTTTCTGCTTGTACAGCTGGAAGGGAGAATTTAGGATTGGGGTCGTGTGGTAAGGGCACAACTTGCATAATCTGTTCGTCTGATTTAAGCTGAGCTGCAGGGAATGGTAGGTTTAACATGATTCATTCTAATTGTTGTGGTTTCCTGGCACCTGTTGAAGGATGGGTTACGCAGGATGGAACGCAGTTGAGGGGGTGTTTGTGTTATCACACCACCCCTGGAGCTTGCTGCCTTGTTTCCTGACAGTTCACAGGTACACTGTTTAGGATCTGGCATTGAATTAAAAGTCACTTTTCTCCTTAAGTCGTGTGACTTTTTCGAGGGCAGCAGTTCTCAGTAGATGTTAGTGAGGGAGCAGCAATCCTTAGTCCAGTGTCTGCCTTTGCCACATCGCTTGCAAGGTGTCTTTGGAAGCTCAAATTTTGTAGTTAATCCTGGGCAGTTCTTTTTTATATGTCCTGTCTAACCACAGTGAAAACAGGTTTGTGGTCCAGCTAAGACTTCAGCTATTAGTCTTGCTTTATGAGAATTAGACCCCACATTCTTGCAAGCTACTATCATCTCCAGAAGTGTAGGATCTTTTAGCATTTTAAAAGCTTGTTGGCAATCCTTGTTAGCTTTTTCAACCACAAGCTTATTAAACAGAATGTCTTGGCTTTTTTTCTGCTGGACTTGGCGTGCTATAGCTTCTTTTAGCCTGGTTGTAAAGTCCACAAAAGGTTCTTTTGGGCCCTGATGAATTAGGGTGAATGAAGGTGTTTGGACTTATACATCAGCAACCTTTTTAAAGGCTTCCATTGCCAGTTCTTTTGTAATGTCCAGATATTTTAAATTCAGAAGAGACTGGTCTTGTTGGCTGCCCTCTCCGTACAACATGTCAATGGCACTGCTTATTGGAATACGCCTTTCCACCTTTTCACTGACATATTTAACTATAAATTCTTTCCTTTCCGCTTCAAAAACGGGCGCTTGCACACTCGATAACAGTTCATTAATTACTGGTTTGATATCATACAGTATTAAACGGCAGGCAAGGAAAAACGATTCAAAAAGCCCAACACTATAAGGTGAACCTAAACCATACTGCACAATTGCTTTTTTGATGTCTTTCAACATAAGGTATGACACCGGACGCCATTCTGGAGCACGGCCCTCCTCTAGATAAATTGGAAAGGCTTTTAAAAACTCGGTGTCATTGGCCTGCACAGCCTCTGTACTAAAGGCTTTCCAGATACCGTTATAGGGCAGGGGTGTCTTTGCTGTCCGGCAGCTGCAGGAGGCTTCGGTAACAAAGGTTTCACGCGGGCAGCCATCTCCCCTGATGTTATTGTTGGAAGAGGCCCCAGCCCCGCTCTGAGCCCTGCGCCGGGCCCGGCTCTGGCCCCCGCCGCGCTTGGAGCTGCCCCTTAGTTTCCATCTATCCCAGGAGGGCGATGACGGGGGGGGGTAGAGGTGGTGCTGGAGGGAGTGGACACGGAGGCGGGCCGGGGGGTGGGACCAACGGGGAGGGCGCGAAATCTTCGCATGTCGTTTCTCCACGTGGCGCCCGGTCCCGCGCTCGCCCCCCCGCGCTCCTCCATTTCTCGTGCGCGACCGCCCAGCTCGCCGATGCCACGATGCAAAAACCGCTGGTATTCCACGCTTTGTTTCTCCCTCCCGCCATCCCTACTCTCTCTCCCCGCCCCTACCATTCCGGGACCTTCAGGGCTTGTCCTTTTCTGGGGATGGGGGCTTGGATTTTTGCTCGGATTCTTGGAGATTTTCATTGGAACTGGTTATTTGATGTTGTAGCATCATCAGAACCAACCTCCAGGCTATTAATGCTTCAGTACCAATTTTGTCTCCCCTCTCTTTCGCTTTCCAGATATTATATCCAATTTTCTCCCAGTCTTTTAGAGACATGCTGCCAGAGACTGCTTCCCCTTCATTTTCAACCATTTAGCAAGGGCTTTTGCGGATTTTTTGTCTAAGGGGTGTCCGTTTTTCAAAAATAAAGTCTTTAAGCTCGCGGTATACAAACTTTTGAGGGGTAGATAGCGAGAGGCCCATATTTTTGGATTTACTTAGGCTTGTATTAGTCTGCAGTTGGTTTTAAAAAATTTTTGTGAGGGTGGGAGGTGGGATTAGAGGTTTTCCCGGTGCTCAACTTTCTCGGTGTGGTGGCCATCTTGCCGTGATCTGGGGTTCAGCCGGGAAGGACCAGTGGGATGAAAACACTTCTCTTCTTGTGATCTGAGCCCCTGTGGTGTGTGGGAGGCTTTTTAAGATAAAAACCTCTACCTTTGCTTTGCGTTGGACGCCATATGCCGCGGTCCGAAAGGGGAGGATAGGGCCGTGGCACAGCACGGGTCCGGGACACAAAGGTGGGGTGCAGGTAGAGTCCTTTAGTCACATGTGCACCTGGTCTTTTATCAACTCGGGAGAGGAAAGGGCTAGAACGTAGGGCGGAGCATGAGACAGACAAGCGGGGGGACAAACCAGGATAGGGACATGTTTTTTAATAGCCATAGTCCAAGAAAATGCACATAAAAGTGAGCTTTAACATCTGCATTTTAGCCTTAGCTATTGTCAGTGTTGGTGCAAGGTACAGGTAATGCAGGCAACTCCACTGTTGGAGGCAATGTGATTGCATGTCTGTACAAAAACCTTTAATTCTACTTTGATTTCCTTTTCTTATTTTGGAGCTGTGGGGATATTTTGTTAGTTCAATTCCCTGCTGTACTTAAAACCGGCTTCCAAGATTCATGGGTTCACATATAACACTGATAATATGATTTACAAAATACCTAGGACTGAAGAGAAAAAACCCCTATTGTTGATGCAATCTTCAGTGGGCACATTCCACTGAGAAGTATTAGATAAGGCATAGATCGTGGAAGATTTCAGAACAGAATTTTAAATTAGGACAAGTCAAGAGCTTAACAGCAGTGGATGTTAAACTACCAAGAACATGATGTATTCTTGAAGCTGTGAAAAGATGGAGAATATTTTCTTTAACCCTAAAATATTAGAAAACTCCTTCAAACACACCCTAGAATCCAAGCTTGTTACCATCTAGGCTGATTTGAGCATACAGGAAACTGAATAAGGTCTCCCTTTCCAATTGGTTTTAAGTGGAGCAAAGGCTACAAAGGACACTTAACCTTTCATTCATATTATTTCATGAATTGGAATGTTTATTTTTGCTCTGAATTACGAAGTAAATGCTAATTCAGCCACCTATGGAGAAAATAAAGGTTTTCACAAGCTGCTTTCCAAGAGTCTTTTATTGCCAACAGTCTTCTAGAGTATTTGCAAGTGACTAGGTACCATAAACATTTTGAAAACTTTTAATAAAAAAACTCAAACCTTTGAGCCAAAGTTGTCATGTAGCACTCATTTTTCAAAAAATTGTAAAAGAGATTTGGGCCTTCTATGGAAAACATGTTCAAAAGCTGGGTGTTGAGCCTGAAGGCAGTACCCCAAAGACAGAAGGCCAGCTTGGCTGAAAGGGGTCTTTTGAAAATAAGACAAAAAAAGGAAGCTGTATGCCCAGAGGTCTAATGACATGGGAAGAACTCAGAGATGCTGCTTGCTGCTGCAGGGGGAAAATTTGTGTGGCAGGGGCTCAACTGGAGATGAAGCTGGCCAGAAATGTGGGGGACAATAAAAATAGTTTTTCTCTAATATATTAATGCCAAAAGGCAGTGTAGAAATAAAAGCTTGTTACAGAATGGGGTTGATCACCTTACTAACAGGGACAGAGAGTAGGCAAGAGGAGTTAAGACTTTCTTTGCCTTTGTCTTCAACATGGATGTTGGACCAAGGGGGTTCCAGTGCCCTGAGCTGGAGAACCATGACTGAGAGCATGATCAACCCTCAGCTGACCCTGAACTCATGCAGGATCTGCTGCTCCAGCTGGATCCCTACAAATCTATGGGGCCTGATAGGATTTATCCCAGAATCCTCAAAGAGTTGGCTAATTTAGTCACAAAGGCTCTCTTGATGATTTTTGAGTGGTCTTGGGAATCCAGAGAGGTCTCAGCTGACTGGAAGCTGGCAAACATTGTCCCAACTTTCAAAAAGGGTAAGCAGGAGGACCCCAGAAACTACAGGCCTGTCAGTTTTGCTTCAGTGCCCAGTAAAATTATGGAGAAGATTATTCTGGGAAGTATTAAAAAACACCTGGAGGGCAGCGCTGTCGCTAGTCACAGCCAGCACAGCTTCATGAGAAGGAAGCCCTGCTTATCCAACCTGACCTCCTTTTATGACAAGGTAAGCAACCTAGTTGGCCAAGGGAACCCAGTTGATGTGATCTTTTGGATTTCAGTAAAGCTTTAAATACTGTCTCTGACGGGATCCCTCTGGACAAAATGCCAAGCACACAGCTGGATAACCAGGTTTACACGATGGGTGAGCAGCTGGTTCACGGATCAGGCACAAAGAGTTACACTGAATGGGGTGACATCAGACTGGTGACCTGTCACTAATGGGGTTCTGCTGGGCTCCATTCTTGGCTCAGTTCTCTTGAACATCTTCATTAATGACTTGGACTCAGCACTTAAGGGAATACTAAGTTTAATGACACTAAATTGGGAGGACTCCCTTGAGGGCAGAGAGCCCCTGTGGAGAGACCTCAACAAATTAGAGAAATGGGCAATCACCAACCATGTGATGTTTAACAAGGGCAAGTGCTGGATTCTGCACCTGGGACAGGGCAACTCTGATTGTGTTCATAGACAGGGATTGAGAGGCTGGAGAGTAGCACTGCAGAAAGGGACTTGGGGGTCTTGGTTGATGGCAAGCTGAATCTGAGCCAGCAGTGCCCTGGTAGCCAGGAGGGCCAATCCTGTCCTGGGGGCATCAGGCAAAACATCACCAGCCAGTCGAGGGAGGGGTTTGTCCCACTCTGCTCTGACCTGAGGTGGCCTCACCTTGAATATTGTGTGCAGTTTGGGCACTGCAATATAAGAAAGATATTGCATTCAATTTAGAGAAGAGGAGACTGAGGGGAGACCTCACTGTGGCCTTCAACATCCTCACAAGGGGGAGCGGAGGGGCAGGCACAGATCTCTTCACTCTTGTGACCGGCAACAGGGCTCAAGGAAGTGTCATGAAGCTGAGTCAGGGGAGGTTTAGGCTGGACATCAGGAAAAAGTTTTTCACCCAGAGGGTGGTTGGGCACTGAACAGGATCCCTGGGAGGCAGTCACAGCACCAAGCCTGACAGAGTTCAAGAGGTGTTTAGACAACACCCCCAGACACATGGTGTGATTCTTGGGGTGTCCTGCACAGGGCCAGGAGTTGTACTCCATGATCCTCATGGATCCCTTTGGAATATTCTCAGAATATTCTATGATTCTACCCCTGGGAATGCTGTGCAGCTGAAGGTGATGGGCTCTGCCTCCATCATCCCCAGGGTTGGTGGAAGGCTTTGCCCCTGCTTTCTGGAAGAAGGCTGAGTCCCTTGGCCCACCTGCTTGGAGAGCTGTCTGCTCCAGCTGCACCACCATGGCTGCTCCCTGGAAAGGCACATTTTGCCAGGATCAGCCATAATGAGGGTACCATGCTGCCTGCAAGGCTTGCTGTTTCCAACTGCTCTAGTAAGGAAACAGAAAACACACCTGTGCATAAAGTGCCAGGTACTAAAAAGTCGGGTCCTGAAATGGGCATCTCTGCTGCTGATGAGCAGAGATGTGCTGGTCTCCCCCTGCAGGGGCCATTTCGCTCACTGGCACAGCTAAGGACACTCCTAGCAGAAGTGGAGAACTCCTAGCAGTGGAGAACCCAGGCCACACTGGGCCTGGAGACACTCCCTTCTTATGGCCAAACTCACGGGGGGCAGGCACAGCAGCAGTGACTGGGGGGTTCTGTTTGCTGCTACCCTGAGGCCCCCCCAGCATAAGTGGGATGGAGGCACCGTGCAGAGGCATACGGGGCAGGCAGGTACCCCTGCTCCCTTCAGAGCTGCATTTCTTCTTTCTGGGAGCAGCGTAATTTCCCACTGCATCCCCAGGCTCAGCTTTTCTCCAAAAGGGCAGGAGGGAAGGAAGGGCCTTTGCCGAGAGACATTTGGTCGCTTGAGGAAGAGGATTTGGGGAACACCAGCCCAGCTAAGCTTCCTGCTGACATGGAGCCATTCTCCTCTCCACAAATACACTAAGTGGCTACTCTTGTATGGACCTTGTCCTTGAAGTCACTCTCCACAGAAAGACCATGGAGTAGCCTACCCTTGTCTGTCCTCACCTGTTGAGCGTGCCAAGTAGGAAAACTACCCTTTCAGGAGACTGGCTCAGAAAGAGGGCCTGTGGGAACGATTCCTTGCATCATGAAAATGGCATTTGTCAAAAACAAACCCATGGAACTTTGCCTCTGCCAAAGTAAGTGGTGCTTCTGTGGTATAAGGTCACTGTAACTGAAGTCCAAGTCCTCATGTGCCATTTGGTCCTCTGACATTTTTCACCCCTGATCCTACTGGGCTGAGCAAGTTATTGACTTATTAATATTCAGTACCTCGGTAAGCCTTGCAGAATGGCACATATTCTGCTACAAAATGGGCCTCTCTTCAAGTTAATTAAAAACAAAAACAAAAACCCAAACCCAACAACCGAGGCCATTAGGGAACCCAAGCATAGGAGAACAGACTCAAGCCCACTTCACATGAATTTCAATCTAATAGTGGTGCTCACTGTTTTATTACTTTGGTTAAACATATACAAACTGAATAGTCAGAAAACAGTTGCATGACACTTATATTCCAAACTATGTTGCTCAAGGACTTCCTCAGAGACGAAATTTGCCTCTAGAGCCAGAATACCACAATCAGCAGACAGGCAAAAACTTGAGATTCACAAAAGTGGTTGGGAATATAAATTATCACAATATCTCCACATACATTATTTTTTATGCAACTCTCATTTAAAAATGTTTCTAAAAATAATAAATATTAATAAATGATGATTGTACAGTAAAAGTCCCTTTTACAGCAAAATACTTACTTTTTTTTGTTGCTGCCTACACAATGCAAAGAAAAACATGTACCTCAAAAGAAGAAACCTGGCTTCTTTCAAGGTTTAACTCTGCAGGACTTTACTGAGAAGCAGTTATTACACCAATCCAGACACAAAGGACACAAATATATACCAATTATAATCTTTACATTCTTCACTTATTAGAAAATTTCACTTATTTTAAATTAAAGTATGCCTGGGTGTGTTTGGTGGTTTTTGCCTCACGGAACAAAAAGGAGAACTGCTGAAAAAAAAATCCTTCATTTGACCTGGACTTTATTTGATCTTCATGATCTTAATCTCAAAATCTGAGGCTACCTTTCTCTTCTGAGTCATCTGCACTGTCTCTTACACAGTGGGGTAGCAGAATGAGTCACCCAGTTTTAGCTTCTTTCTAGCTTTGGTTTCCACAACCCGTTTTGTGGTCATACAAGGTTTAAACAGTCTTTATATGGTGCTTTTTCTAGAAATGTATAGCTCTGAAATCTTATTCCCCTTACTGAGACAAAAACAAGCAGCCCTGCTTTTTCTCAGTGGAAGCCATAGAAGATGCTTACTGGAGTATGCAGAGGTACAGATCAGGGCTTATGAACATAAATGTCTCAGTAAGAGATGAGCAGTAGGCATTACATCCCCAGAGGTTCTGCTTTAACCCCATCAACCAATTAGCATGTTTAGAATTTGGCAACGGCACTCTATTCCCATTAGTAACTTTCATGCCTATTGGCTCGTGTTTCCAGGCTTCACATTTCTTATCCCTGAAGGTTTCTCTCCCAGCACGGCTTCTCACTCTCTATCCAAGGCTCTGGTTAACTGCTGGCAAATTGTATGTCCATGTTATCTTTTCCAGAAGCCTGTCCTCGTTCCAGCTGCATCCAATGCAGATATGACCAAGGTCCACAGACATTGTGGCTGAGTGAATGGAGTAAGTATAGCTGATCACAGAGCTTTTGCTGGGAATTTGCCCATATCCTGACAGCTTTGAACAAGCACAGACTTGTGAAAAGAGTGCAAACCTCGGTTTGGGCAAAAAGACAATGTAAATCAAGATGGTTTTGACAGTATGCTGAGGTAAATCTGAATTTGGACTTTACACAGATATATTTTGAAACTGTCTGGAAGATAAAAAAGGGAAGTATGTCTGTTACTTCAGTTTAGACTTTATTTATGCGAATATGGTTTGCTGAATATAAATTCTTGGTTCTACCACTTGCTTCAGATAGACATTGAAAGATAAGAACAAAATCTTGAAAGCAGGATTTTTAAGCTTTTGTCAGAATATTCACAAGTTCCAAATATCCCCCTTAGAGCTGCAAATTTCCTAGAAGCTGCAAAACTCTGCTAGTTTTCAAATGGAACATTTGCTACTTACAAATATCTAAATATGCATCAACTCTATTATTAATACATTGTAGCTGGCATCTGGCACTTGATGTGCCAGCAGCAATCACACTCTGGCATAATTTTTTTTTAAAATTCATGTCATCTTGTTGCATGTGATGCCTGAGGACTATGATGACAAGAAATGTGAGCATATTATTCCACAGAGGTAAAAAAAAGAATGGACTCAGGATACAGAAAATTTAGTGCTGGCAGGTGATGTTTGCCAGAATGTTAAACATTTTCTTACAGTGACAGTGCACATTTTGCACAGAAGAATTGGTCCCAGGACTACGTCCTTTGTTCAAGCTTTTACTGAACATGTCTGGCACAGAGGTTCCTGGCAGAACCAGTGTGAATTGTAGGATGGGGAGTGAAGATACCGTATAACCTTCTATCCTTACCGTGGGTGCAAAGCCCTGGGCAGGGAGGCAGGCATTAAGCCATGGAAATTGCATCTCCTCATATGGTCACCAGCCAGGCATGGTCGATTTGAACATTCTCTTCTTGCATTAGGAAAGGGAAGATGGGAGTCCTCACTTTGAGCAAACTCCCATTTGTCAGAAGGTAATTCACTTTTCAAATCACATTTTCTACCTTTGAGGTTTCATTGCTTCTGAAGCATCTGAAATAATTGAAAGTTTGGGAATGTGATTGTACCTAGATGTCCAGTCTATCACTGCCAGCATCACTGGAAAATTTTATTATCTTAATAATTGCTCTAGATCTGCAATAAAAGTATGCGGAATAATTTGGTTCACTTCTAAAAGTTCTTTCTTTAGAGGAATTGAGTATGTTTTCATTGCCAATAGTTTCTATAATTGCAAAACAACTGGAAGCAAACCTCATAATTAGAAAGGGCTCAAAATCAATGTAAACAGTCTTGCAGGATATTTAGTTTCAGTTCTGACTTCTCAGCTATTCCCTGGGAAAATCTCAAAGGATACTGTAATATTGCCTAATCTCAGTGATTTCTACTGAATCTAGAAAATTTTTTCTTTCAGTAAAATCTCACTTCTTGAAGTCATGGCACAGAATTACCACCAACAAGAGCGTAGCCCTTGAGACTGCATAAAAGAATAACAACAAAAGGTGGAGGGGCTCCAAATCAAAGGCAAACTTTAAAAGGCTCACATTATTATGTTGTTGTTTGGTTGGTTTTCAGCCAATCACAGAGTGTTTGAACCTCTCTCATAACTTCCACATCTCTTAAATTGCTGTCAGTGTTGGTTCCTTACAGAAGTGAGTACAGCCATTCCAGCAGGTTCAATTACCTCTTGCTGAGTTCAGTTTAAAATGGACTTTGACTCTAATGACAACAGGTTTGGAACTGCCATCCAAATGGCCATACAGTTTTTATACCACTTTCATGAAGGGAGAAGCAGAATCTACCAGAGTGACAGACAGAAAGCCACGGCAGGATCCGCAAACAGAGCATTGACTGGTACATGTGCCCTTCCTTCCTGGACAGTTGTGAGATCATTTGGTTCCGAAAGGACTTAGAAAAGCCTCTGGATCCTTCCCACCTGGCCAGACAGGATCTGCTGGCCCACTGCATCAGCAGGGCACTGTCACAGCCCAATGGCACTATTGCTATCCAGGACCAAACTGCATCTCATCAAGGTATATGCAGCCTTTGCATAACCAGTGCACATGCTGAGTTGTGCAAGTTGGCTGTGCTGACAGAGCAGCTTAAAATAGCCACATTTTCCTGGAGGCAGAGTCTGTGAAATGTAGTCTGGGGAATTCAGTGTTCCTGTCAGGCTGGTTCATTTTGCGTCTCATTGCCGCTTGCTTTAATTTCCAAAGCATCCAGCTAAGTGGGTGCTAAGTTATTAAAGCTACAGCTAGGACAATGGTAAAAAAAAATTTAGACTTTTTTTCAGTGTGTGTTCAGTGCCTTCAATTCATACACCCAAATCTTGTCACATTTTTCCAGAATGTTTAGTAATCCAGAAAGGACATAGGCAGCAGGTGGGCATTTTGAAGACGCCCAAGGGGGTTATGCATCAAACTCTTACTGAAATTATATGAAATATTAAAAAAACCCAAAAGACACCTTCTCTTACAGATAGTGATCTCACACTGAAAACTTTCCACAAATTGGCCACAGGAAGGCTAGAACATGGAATAATAAGTGTTATTTAAGAAAAAAAAAAGAGGCAACTGAGATACATCAAAATGGAATATGGTGAGACATGGAAACTCAAATAAAGTAATTTTGGTGAATACTACTTTGGGATAAAAGATCTGTTCACATATTACAATTTCCAATGTAGTAAAACCAGATTTTAAGAGTTCCTGTAAATTTATTGCCATGCTGATTTGGGTTGCAATGCAGCATTTAATTTATCTCCTTTGCTGTCTGCTTCCATCCAGATCAAGAAAATATCAAATAAAAACTATCCATAGTAAAATTAATCACAAGCATTTTGTTTGCTAATGTCTTAGTTTGGCTTCTGGATGTCTTGATTATAGAATCAAGTGTATCTTTTGAGATTAACCAAAATAAAATTCCCAAGCTGCAAATTCACCACACTTAAAAGGAGATGATACAAGAAAATTATTTCAGAATTTTAACATCATGGTCCTGCCTGAATGTATTCTAAGTAAATCATTCAGTCAGTTTTGTTATGTCTTGACAAACTTTTAAACTTAGCAAATTCTTAGAACCAAATCTAACTTTAAGTAGATTTAAGTGTTGACTACTGCAGGGTAGGCAGATGCTTAACCTAGACTCTACCCTGCTGAGTCTTTATGAATCAAGTCTGAAGATTTGATTTGAGAGACTGGTGCTAGAGAAGACCTCGGGTTGCTGAAGGCTAAATCTTGACTCTGTACAAGTTTTGTCTTTACAGGAACTGTGTCTATTGAATTTGACTCGTAATAAGATTCCTAAAATGGGAAAATAACTTCATATAGTGCTTAAATGTGAATAGTACAATCATCCCTTAAAGCATTTCCCAGTATCAAAAGTCGAGGCCATTTCTGCCAGAAATGCGCTTTCGTATATGTGTATTTTTTGAACTTGATGTTTAGAGAAAAACAGTGTATTTGCAATACCTATCACTTGCTGAAGGCCAAGATGAAGTTACGCTTTGGTAGGTAAGTGCAAGTGGCAAAATTTGCAAAACTGACCACTGAGTTGGGATAGTTTTCACCATCCATAAGAAGAAAAGGTTTTCCAGATATGTCTTTGAACAATCATGTATATCTTGGATTAAGCCTATTACACACAAGTTATTTGAACTTGTCTACTCAGTATGCAACATCTCATTCAAGACTGTTAGTCAAAGACACCTAGATCTTCACCATAAGCAGAGAACTACTTATAAATAACCTTTTAGCACTGAAATTAATAAATTACAATATATTGTCACAATATCATCAGAAAAATCAAAGCACACACCTCATACACAGAGAGATCACACCAAATCATTGTTAAAGTAAGATACAAATGTTTCGAGTATCACCATATAAGAATTCAAACTTGACATCAGAAAGATAAAATCCTTTTGACATCAATGACATAAGTGGATAATGCTTTCAAAAATATTTTATGCTAAATTTCTGAGTTGGAATAGTAGATGCTGAATTCAGGCTCCTACCATAGTTAATTAGCATAATCCACCTGTAATCCCCATAGTTGTGCTTCTTAGGTAAAATCAGAAATAAGATTCCTAATATTAAATTTCTCAAGAAATTGAGACTGCTGAATTCTACTTTTTATCTGAACAATCACAATTGTCATTTTTCTTTTGGTAAAAACACATGGCACAGAAGATAGTTCTATACTGTCAATAGACTGACTCAAAAAATATAAATATATACTGTATCTATATATATGGTATGTATATATACATTATCAACAGTCACATTAGAGAATCTGAACAATCTTATTGAAATTACTTTTAAGAAAGCTTTCTGCTGTGATTTCATGTCTACACAAAGAACTGAGAATTTTCAAGTGTACCATATGAAATGGGGCTTCCTAAACATATAGAAAACATACTGGTGAAGTATACGTGACTACACACTTTTTTTAATGTACATGTTTGGTTTTTTTAAGATCTGCAATTTCTACCAGTTATAGCTTGCAAGTTACAAAAACTAAAAGAGATCTGGAGTCAGTGTTTCCTTTCAGCAGGCTGTTGCAGGCAGAGTTCACTCACTGAAGAAACTATTGGTAAATTATTCTCAAGATGATAGTTGATGAGATGACTTATGCTGTCAAAGACACGATCTTTTGTACGAACCTTCAAAAAAAGGATGCAAGAATATAGATTAAAGAGTAAAGTACTTTCCCCCTTAAATTCACACTAAAATTGTCTAAGAACAAAATGACACAATCATGTTTTAGAGACTGATTCCTTTCCCATCAAAATTGGTGGAAATGTGGCACTTATCCATCTTGGTTTCTGTTTTATCTATTACTCTCTCTATTCTCACCAAATAGGCATTTTGCAAGCAACCCCACAGTCCAGTCTACTCTTTCTGATTAGGTCTGCTTGTAAACTTTCTGTACAACATTTTGTTTCACTGTAGGTCAGAATTTTAGACCAACTTCTCTTCTTCAGCAGACTACCTGCTTCTTTTAGGTGTTTGCACCTTTTTCATTAGAAAGAGCTGTCCCTCCAGGCATGTCGGAACTCAGCTTCTCTGTGCACCTCAGCATATTTGTTCTTTTCTTAACAGAGACCTTCTTCTTCAGGTACTTGGAAATTTCATTCCCCAAAATGGCTTTGGTGCTGAAACACTTCAGGGCAGGGAATGTCACTTTTCTAGCCCACTTACCAGCCCTCTGTTCTAGTATCCTGCTAACACACATCATCACCCCTGTGATAAGAGGAAATCGATATTGCAAGATAAAACAGTCAAGATTACCAGGAGAGGCCAAAAATTAATCCATATTACAAAACAATCTTTAGTTATTTAACCACACCTTCACAAAACGTTTCCTTCCTACGTTTAAAATGAATTAGGCATGCAGTTTTCACAGGCAGAGCACAGGTCCACTCTGGCAAACATCATGTTGCAGTACAGCTTTGTTTTGGGATGTCTCTACACTGCCTCAAGAAAATGCCTGTGAGCACTGCTCTGAGCAAGGAATGTCATGCATTCTCCTTGAACTTTTCTCAGAAAGAGAGAACAACTTCTGTTAGAACTTTCCAAAGCCAGCTGATGTTGTGTTGGGTACCTCTCTTGAAATACTTCAATCTTCAACATTAAATCCTGGCAAAATTCCTGTAAACTTCAACACAGGATGCCACAGGGTAAAAAAACTTCCTGTAAACTTCCACACAGGGTAAAAAAAAAAACAAACCAGAAACAAAGAATTTTGGTGGCAGATGATGCTATCTGCTCGGTCCACACGTAGTTATGTCACTGAAAGAAACCAACAGGCTCTCCTTGTTCCTGAGGCATACTGCTTTGAAAAGTAACATTCCCTAAATTCAAAGCTACCTTTTCAAAACAAAAAGATGTCTTTAAAAAGGTAGTAACTTTCTTTATCTATACTGAGATTTTCTTAACACAAGTAGCCTGCCATCACCAGAGTTCCAGTCCTCATTCTAAATCCAGAAAAAAAACCCCCTGCAGTCCCACATTTTAAGCACCTGAACGAGGGATCTCTTGTTCCTTTTTTATTTTTCTGTTAGCTGGATGAGAGCAGAGTAACTGGACAGTTAACTCTGCTCTGAAAGCACACCCTTAAGAGCCATAACTGTGTCATTGGGTAATGTGTGTGAAATGAATTTTCAGGCAGCATTTTTGTGAGTCAGTTTTTAAGAATAACCACACTGAGGCCACGCAGAAGAAATGCAAGCTGCTGGCACGGTCACATGCTGGTATTTTACTGATGACTCTCCACTCTGACAAGTTGCAAACAGAGCTGCTCAGAGGCCACATCGGTGTCCCACACCTCTCAGAAAAGCTGTTGTTCTGGAATGGTGCCTCCTGGGCAAGGCATTTCAGGGACATTTGGGCCACGACGGCACATCACAAGCAGGGGTAGATGCAGAGAACAAACAGGCCTCTAGACAAGGATGTCAGCAAATTAGAGCTGCTCTAGAGGCAGTGCAAAAGAAGATCCGGGAGGGTCTCCAGGTTTCACAGGAGGAAAATGCCCAGGAAGTCATCACTGGACCTGAGTACTCCATGCCAGTCAGCAGTGCAGCAGAGCTCCTGGTGGGACACTTCATCCCTGCACTTGCCACGTCACACAGCTGTAACAGCTATTTGTGGGTTTATGTTAAAGGGAAAATTAGAGGACCTCATTCCAGAAGCCACAAAACTGTTGGCAAACATTCAGCAAGGGAGGCTGCCCCCCAAGAGGTGCAGAGCCACTTCCCTGGGCTGGTGTCCCCATCAAGCCCAGGACTGGGTAGCTGGCACCTCAAAAGTGCAAAACTGTTCTTTGTCTGGCCTCATGTGACAAATGTGACTAATAACAAGAAGTACCATGGGCATTCCTTACCGCAGCAACACAGAGTCTGCAGGACTGGCATAATTCTGCCACAGGTTTCTCAGCTGAAAGAGATGCCAACAGGCGAACTCTCACCTACTTTGGGGCTGGTTATCTAAAGTTGTTCTTTACAGAGTGTCACAGTTTGAAATTGGCCCCCCGAGAGGCTGGGGGGCTCAGGGGTGATTGGGTGCCAGGGCAGTGTTCCCTGGAGAGCCAGTCACCACTCATGTTGTTCGCTTCTGCTCAAAATCACATATCACAGCCCCGGAAGCTGTTGGCAGTTCTGTCTGGGTTGTTTTGCTGTTGGTGTCTGCTGCATGTAGGTGGACAAGGCCAGGGGGTGGCTGGGCTCCCTCTCTTCCCCTCCAGAGGAGAGAGGGGAGCCCTGTGACCCCCCAGCTCAGCCTTTGGTTAGAGTTAGAGTCAGCATTTGGAGTGTGTGCTGTGAAAGAAGAATTTCACAGCACCTGAGGTAAGAGGGAGGAGGCTGGGCCTTCTTTCCCCGCCCTGCAGCTGTGGGATGCTTGGGACAGTGCATAACTGCCTGTGGCCAAGGCTAGGGGGCTTTTCCCCCCCCCCACTGCATTTAGGCTGGTGGGGGGTGGATTTTAAGGCTCAGCATTTGAGCAGAGCCAAGTAGATGGGCTGATAAATCAGCTCGGCGCTTGGGAGAAAAATCCCAGGCGAAATTGGAGAGGGGTCAAGAGAGGCTCGGGGGTTGCCCTGCAAAAGCTGACCCGGGGCAGCTGAAAACTGACTCAGAGGACTCTTGATAAGCTGGACTACACTGCAGCAGCCTACGAGCTGAGGTATGAAACCGAGAGGGAGAGATCACACAGGACCGAGGAGCAAGGACTTAAAGCTATCTTCTTGGACTTCGTGAGGAGGAGAGACTGCAACAAACAACTGGAGCTTGGTGAGGGGGGAGCGTTCAGGCCCAGAACACTCCCACAAGAGAGACTGCATTATCCAGCAGCTTGAGAGGCTTCTTCCTGGACTAAAGGGAGTGGCAAGGGCTTGAAAGGACTGACAGACAGAAATGTAATATACATATATAGTTACCTTTAGTTTGTACAGTATATTTATTTGTGTAAATAAATGTATATACTTCCCCCTTCCCCTATAGAAGCCTCTGGTCTGAAAGTTTCTCTCCGGTGTTGGGATAAATTGTGGGAAGGGGTGGGGGAAGCCTGAAAATTGGATTTTTGGATTTCTAATGTGGCTAAAACTGCCACACAGAGGAAAAAGAGTTACCCACTTGCAGCTACCAGGACCCAAGAATAAAATTCAGGACAATGATTTTAATCTCTGAGCAGAGACTAAGCGTCCCCAGAAGCAGGACAAGATTGATACAGAAAACTGGAGGTCCCTTGACCTCTCCAATCCTGCTGTGGGGAGAGTCCCTTCATCAACTAAGGCAGCCTTTATGCAGCAAAGAGAAGGGTCTTGTTTGGGAATCAGGTCCCTAAGGCTCCCTGCAATCTGCAGAAATCATGGCGTGTGTCTTCTGCTAGGCATCAGGGAGGGAATCAGAGATGTGATGGCGTACTAGAGATACAAAGCAGTACTTATGAACAGTTGTGAATAAGCTGTAAAGAACATTAAACACATTTAGAGAAAACGTGCAGAGCCAGAAACCTCATGTATTAGTGAGGACTCAGTGCTTACAGTTCCTTCTGGGTCCACCAAAAGAAGGTGCTTGGCTTGTCCTTTGTGCATGCCTGTCAGCACGTAGGAGCCAGGATTTGTGGTACTCTTCCTCACGAGGAAATCTCCACACTTCTTTAACAGCTGTTCTGCTTCTTTCCTGCTCATCTCTCCTTGATACCATGGCTCTGCACTCAGCTCTTCAGCTTCAGTCCGGGCAGCTGCCCTGGATGAAACAGGACTGGTGCATCCCGTGGAGGTGGATTTCTTCAGCATGGCCTCAGAGGTTTGATTCCTGAGGGCATCTTCAAATGGTCCTGGTTATGGAGATAGAAGCAGGAGCAAGATCATTCAGAGGTAAACCATGTAACAAAATGGTGATATTCCAGCCATTTTAAAATGGGTTTGTTTTGCGTTGTAGCCGCATCCCTCTACCTTTATGAAAAAAAATAAGGTAAGATATACTATGAGATTTACTGCTTTATGGATTCTATTAAGACTGAGGAGTGTAACATGTTTAAAATGTATGTTATGCATAGAAAGATACCAATAAAAATGATAGTGAACCTTTGCAGGAGCTTTTGAAAGGTACTGTTTTTATTTCAGCAGTGGCTATTGTCAACAGCTGTGTTTATATGATCTGGTACCAGGCAAAGCTCTCCTTTAGTCTTGTTAGGTATATCAGACAGTTTAATTTCAAATAAATTGCATAATATGGGTAGCTAATGTCATTATACTCATATCTGGTCTCTCTTCAAACAATTTATTCATTTAAAAATTATCCATTACTGAGTCTCCAGCCCAAGGCTATGTCTAGAAGGGAACAGCCACCCCTACCACTCAGCCCACTCCTAGCCTCCGTCTAGGAAGAGAATTCTGCAAAATAGACAAAGGTTAACACATTTAACACCATTTACCTGGCTAAAATCAGCCTTGGGGAAACATCTTTTAAACCCCAGCTAAATCCCAAATTCAGTGCTCCTTCCTGCAGAGTCGAATGGAGAGATGTGCCATTACAGACTCCAGCAGCCTTACAGGAATAGCAAATATGTCTGTGGGTGTTTCATTACGTGCTGTACTGACCCACTGGAAGCTATTTTCCCTCGCACGACCTTCGCCTGTTCCACTAGCGCGCACCAAAAAGCAGAGTGTTGTTCTGTGCCCACTCAACCTGCAGAAGGACATCTGCAGGGCAGTGCCGTGGGGCAACACTCCAGCTCTGAATAGACTACTCGGAAGCGAGGAGCGCACAGCCACGCTTGCATGGGACCACAGAGAGGTTAATTTAGCTCAGGGAAATGGAGTAAATACCGTGCTGTCACAGCTTATTGATGTCTCAATTATTAGAAGTAGCTTATATATGTCTTCACTAAATTGCAATCTGCACTAAGCCCAATTCATGTTTAGCCTGACAAACAGTAACTTAAGCTGGAACATTTCCTAATACTACTTTTCTCTGATGATCCAACGACTGATAAAGATTAATGAAGGCTGGAGGACAATAAATCAATTTTCCCTATTTTTAGGAAAATAATGAGTATAAAATGGAAGTAAGCATGTGCATGTTTTAAGGGCATGGCATGTTAGAAATCAAAATTAACACCTCTGACTTCAGACAGCACACTTTTCTCATTTCTGATCTATATTCACAGATAGATAATCTCTCAGCTTTCTTCTCTCCCCCCTTCTTTCAATCGAAATCCCACTAAGCTGTGGAAATAGAGTCATACCTCAAAAAAAACATGCCAGGAAGACAGTTTTATGTATACTGAGATAACAGAAATGTAGATACATTATTTCACAAATAACATATAGGCACCAACTGCTTTGTCTCACTGCCTTTTAATCACACAAACTGATTTAAGTAAAACGTGTCAGGAATTTATTTGAGGTAGGAAGTGTAGAAAAACAAAGACATTTTTCTGTGCATCAAATACCTTCCCCATTATTTCCCGTTAAGTGTCTCCCCGAGGCTGAAAACAACATGTATTGTTAGCACCAACATCAAATTATGGCTGATGCTTAAAGCATTGTTTTGCAGCTATGGCTATAATTCTAATTTAGGAAAACCAGACTTCAAAGTTGGAATAGATAGGATAGTAGGCCTACCCAGCACAAGAGATAACTCAGTCTTTTAATTTCCATTCCTTGTTGCACAAAGCTTTTGTTATATGCCTTGACTTCCTAGTAAAATACTCACAGGACAGACTGGAGCTAATTCTCCACCCATCCACTCCTCCACTCTCCTTCACTTCCCTGTATGACAGGGCTCCTGATTTACTTTTCTTCTGGCATAGTTGCCTGTGATGTTCAGGATAACATAGACTGCAACTTACCCTAACTCATATAAAGCAGACCAGCTTTAAATCTCCAGCCACTCTGTTTTAGCTCAGTCCGATATGAAAGCATCATGAATTCTAAAATTCACCAGAATTACACCAGGAATGCTAAACTCCGGAATTATTTTTTTTTCTTTTGTTTAATTCAGAACTAATGCACAAACATATTGGGTCATTTGTTAGAAAGGGAGAGAATAGGAAGGGAACTCACTCATGTCAAACAGATCTTTTCCTGGGCTGCTTGCTTTGGTCTCCTCTGTTGTTCCACTGAAGGTACATTCAGCATCTGCCTGAAGTGCCAGTAGAGCTTCTACATTTATATGCTGGGTGTTTACATATGTTGGCATCTCTGCTGTAGGTATTACTTCTGATTTCTTTTCTGGCATACTAGAGATATCCAGAGATCCTAGAAAATTCAAGACTTTATTTTCCTCTTTTTTTTTTTTTTTCTATTTGACAAAGCAGTGTTGATATAATGACCAATTAACACCACACCACACTATTACACGTTTAAAATTCCCTGGAATGGGAGATGTAAAGTCAATAATTGCAGGATCTAGTAGGAAAAGGACATTGATTAATGGATTCAGGACTGTGTTTCAATGAGGGTTTGGGGGCATTATTATTCAGGAGGAAAGGAAACCTTTGTAAATAAAGACTCAGTTTCAAAAATTATATTCAGCTGGGGAGTCATGAGAGGAGGAGAAGGAATAAAATCCTCAACTCTACAGATTAACAACAGACAACATATTCTGGCATTTGAAAAGAAAGTGTCTCTAGAAACAGAAAGTTGTCACATAAAGGTGGATGAGGTGAAATTTAACACGTTTTGAAGTTATCTACTTGGAATTTATAGACAACTACAAAAAAACCCATTACACATTATTTGCTATTTGTGGAACAGAGAGCATTGCTTCACATTTCAAATGAAACTTCTCACTTTAAGTCTTTCCTTAAAAAAATTTCATTTCTCATACCCTAGTAGGTCAGATTTTCAGAACAGACCATGCAGCCTGCCTTTTAATATCACGGGGTTTTAGGACATTGAAAGTTAGAAAGCTGAAGATTTGGGCGACTCTATTTATGAACTACCCTGCAGAAGAAAATATTTTATGAAGGTGTGCATTTAATAATTTATCCAGAAGTAATTAACAAATACATTTCACTGGTATCAACACTAAAACTCAGACAAAGGGAACCTATCAAAAAAAGTGCAGTTCATTGCCTTAAGACTTTGAGACATCAGACTTTCACATGCTTTGCCCACCCAAGACCACCTGAAGCATTACAGTTAAAAGTAGCAAAACTCACCTTGTGTAACAGGCCCATGATGCCATTCTTCACTGACTTTGTCTCCTGAGTGATGGCTCTGATAATAAATTTGCTCTCTTCCCACTCCTGTTGCAGACTGGAATGGACATATGCAAGGAAATTTTCAGTTGCCTTTAAAATGCTCAGATACATTATCAGTGGCTCTGACAATTTCCTTGGCTGTATTCTGTGTACTCACACTCTTCCTTTCTGAGTCATCATGGTGTCAGAATATATATATATCCCAAATACATTTGTGTAAGAGTAAGATATTACCAGTGACCTTCATGCATACTTCCCTACTTCCTTCTTTTATTAAGCCCCACAATACCGAAGGATGCATCACCTCTTTCAGTACATTTTCCTTTCACATAACAAGCCCTGACACACTGTTCCTGGGAAAAGTCCCACAGAAACCTGCCTGGGACCAGAAGACAGCCCCAGCACTCTTCAAACCATGAGCTGAAAGACCCACTTTGGTACCAGGGAATCTAGTACCGAAACTGGATCTGAAAACTCCTGTTAAGTGACTATGTTGATATTGCAGTCAAATTTTGACAGGAGCACTGGTAGAAATATCCAAACTGACCTTAGTTCAACATGAGGTGGAAAACCTACCTAGGAGTCTGGCTGAATACTGATGGCTGTCAAGTTATTAACATAATGAACTGTTTGTAATGACTGCACTAGATTAAGTGATTCTGCATTAAATCATTCCTAGTTAGTGTACAGTATTTTATACTCTCTGAAGCAGACATGGTTTCCAGAAATTCATTTACCCTCAGTGGATTTCTCTTCCTAGATCCTGGTTAATCTTTTAAAACCACAAGGAACTCACCTCCTTTGTGTTGTTCTGAAGCTGCCTAACATGTTGCCCCCCTAGGTCTGCAGTGCCCATTCAAAAGGAAATTGGTCATACACGAAGGGCTGTGAGCTATAAAGGCTGCCAGAGTAAATCCCATCTTAAAACACACGTCTTTTAAAAATTTTGCATCCATCAGCAGGATGGCAGAGATGCAATTGCACTGACCTGAGCTGTGTCTGCAGCAGTGGGAAGTCTTGTTTTGAGCCTGGCATCAAGGAAGCCGCCAGGGGGAGGTATTTTATTTGGGATGTTGTTGTAATAGGGATGCTCTGTTGCCTCGTTTTCTTCCTCCGTCCACGGGTCCTCAAAACTCTGCATCCTGTAAGGAGGCGAGTGCTTTGTTTTGCCCCTCGCTTGTAAAGCACTTAAGAGATATTTTCATCAGGTTAAGACTGCATGTCAGGGGAACACTGTTATTTGGACAACCAAGCTATCATCATAAGTCGGGAAGCAATAATGGATCATGCAGGAGACCTTCTCTGTTTAGACACACTTATCTAAACCTCCTTTGCAATGAATAAAATTCTTTATGCTGAGTAAAGGATGTTTTTACTTAGCTTTAAAGACCATTACAAATCGAATTAAGCAATTTTATCTAATCCTACAATAGCACTAGTAATATTATGAGTTGATTGACCAACTAGGCTCTAAAGCTTCATATCTAAAGATCTGTTCTACCACAAGTACAAATCTGGAAGAACTTCACAAAGTCAAGAGACATGAATACAGCATGCTTCCAGATTAGGACAGTAGCATTTTATATTCACCATATACCTGTTTTACTTTGATATAAGAGATTGTGGAAGGTACCAGCTCACTAGAATTTATACTAGTATTAACAAGCATATAGCAATCCATGTCTCCAAAAAAACCAGAATGCTATATCCCAGGTTTTTAAACATACACAGACAGATTTTGTATCCTCCAGAGAACAATGCAGTCAAAGCCTCTGTATAATACATCACATTCCCCAAAACATCACCCTAATATGAGAAATAGTGAAACATCACTAGTCATTTTGGAAGCCCAGCTCTCTAACTTACTCCATCTAAACTGACACAGCTGCTATGACAGCAACAATGAGGAAACACCACAAATAACATCCATTCTTGGCCATCCAATTCTACCTACTAACAGCAACAGAAAACACATGATCGTTTCAACGTCGCCATGAAATCCATATTTAGCCTATTCTTTTTAAATTAATGTGCTCCCTTCATATTCATTAGGTAAATGCTGCTACACTAATTCAGCAGGAACCTCTTTTTAAAATGTTTAAGTCTTGTCTGTCTCCAGCAACATCGTCCACCACACATTTCATTACATAAAATAGAAAGCTAAAGGAGATCCTTTAGCAGTCTTCTGGAATGGCACTCACCTATCCTGGAAAGTAGGTGTCTTAGAGGGACATCGCAAATACTGCTTAAATCGAAGTTCGAATGCTTGCCCTATGGTGCTGATGACATCCTGGGCCAGACCATCACAGCATTCCAGTATATGACAAGCTAAGTGAAAAAGATTTGACACATGCACATGCAAATCATTGTTCATGTTGTGGTGGGACGCACTGACCTGTGACAAAACGCCTACATGTCAAGTATAGTTGCCCTATTAGAAGTGTGCACCCTTCAATAAAAACCAATTATGATACAGTGAATTTCAGGCAACGGTGTCTTTGTAAAGGTTACATAAAACTGCAGTGGTGTGTAACTGCCATGGGCAAGATCACAAATTTGTTCTGCTATTTTAACAAGTCCACAAACGCAAAGATCTCGTACAATTTCACATTATTACCCGAAAGCGATAGATTATGTAAGAATTCTAAGCTTTAAGCTGAAAATACAAAATATTAATAGATGGTAATAACAGTAAAAGCTTTCTTGGGTTTCCTCAATGTTATTACCACTTCAGTTTTATATGTAATCACCCCCAAGCTCACAAGCTGTTCACTTTTTCCAAATTACAGTCTGAGGGAGGAGCAGTATACTCAGAATACTTTCTAGACCATGGGCCCTGACCTTACTCCAGGGGTACAGATCTTGGTACCTTTTCCTGCTTCCCCGCATGGAGACACTCCCAGTAAACTGGTAGGTCACTGAAGAGCACAGAGGCAGGAACCTGATTAACTCCAGCTCTTCCTCATGTGCCACCTCTCCAAACCCACTGCGACAGATGCAGTAGGGAGGGAGGCTGGCAGCACAAGTTCTCTTCCTATGAAGACTGAGAAAACTTAGTCAGCTCTCTGAGCACCCAAATCTGCCACAGTTTTAGATCAGCGAGTGGCTCAGACACCTCATGTGACAACACAAAGAGGTGAATTCATGGAGCACTGACTCAATATTGCAGGAACATAGATGGGTGTCAAGAGCTGGAAGCTGCAGATCTGAATGAACAGCACTCATCATGATATGTGGAAAAGTCCAGGCAAATTAATTTTGTACATTCAGAGCTGGATGAGCACATGGTCTACTTGCTGTACCCTGGACTGAGTTTGAAACTCTGGTTATTTTCCAAGTCCTATGCATTAGAGCGGGACCTTGTTCAAAGTTACTAATTTGTATCAACCCAGACTGCTTTAAAACCTGAATATGAACTCTTCAGCTGAAAAACTGCATTTTAGTACATACCTAGTGTCCAGCTTAGTGGAACCAAGTGCTTTGGATGCCAACGTCCTACAAATAAGGGTTGGTCACAACATTTGTGTGACATAGTTTTAATTAACATTACATAGCAAGACTAAGTAGGTTTAGAATTGACTTCTCAGAGGCTGATCCACTCGACAGACATCTGACGAGGCCAAACTAAAGAGCCAAGAAACCTGGAGTTGTGCAGGTATGGAATGCCTGCTGCCTCTTCTTCAGCAGCACCTCACACAGCATGAGATGGCACCAGTCACAGTGCTAAACAGATACAGTGGTGTTCTCTTCTCACCTTATAACACCTACCGTGCCGACCAGCAAGCTGAGGCAAATCCTGATTCAGGGGAAAAGGCCACTAGCTGCATGTTGAAAGTGGATTCAGCAACCAAAAACAGGACCTCCATGTGTCCAAAGGTGGAGGCAGACATCCCCAACTAGCAGCAGGATATTTGCTGTTTGCACCCTCTGCACCACTGCTGGTGGCATCCCCATGAACATGGACCAAAAGCAGTTAGGGTAAACAAAGCTGAGATGTTTGCACTCTCTAACTAGAGTGCAGATTTAAAGAGGCTACATTGCTCACTGCTAAACCTGTGCGGAGCTGAAATGAAGCATGAGTCATTAAGTAGTTTCAGTAGGTGACATAATGAGTAACCTGTTTCCTTGGATACGTGAATGGACTTTCAGCAGGTAGGAGATATGCTTCTTGTAAAAGGCTGAGAAGGTTTGGCTCACACAGAGATGATTTTTTTGTGAATGTTACAGCAGAAAATAGACAGCCTTTAGCTTGCTAGATCCAGAATACAAAACATGAAGACAGCTTTTCCATCCTTGGGAAGAAATGAGTTTAATATGGAAGCTATGCTACAGCATTGGTGGTAGTGTCAGTAACAGCAGCAGTAACATTTTCACTAGATATAGAAACAAATTCCATTCTAAATCGATTTGCAGATAACACAAAGAATGACACAATGGCAAGTGATGGTGACAGAGGGCAGTTCAGATCCCTTGGTATATTAGATCCTTTTCAAAAATATGTTTTAATGCAGGCCACATAAAAAGTCACTGATCTACATCACTGATGTAGATACAGGAGTGGGGAAAGTGCCCATAGGAAATGCAGAAGGCTCCAAGATCACAGCATGAAAGAGTTTCACACGAGATAACAGTGCTTCACTGCAGCCAAAAGGGCTAATGATGAGGACAAAAGCAAGGAAGACTAGGAAGGTGCAGCCTCCACTGTACTGGTAGCTCCTGCTATAAAGGTATATTATACCTTTTTAAAACAATGCAGAAAGATCAAAGAAGGAGAGATCAGCAGAAGGATGGAGGATGTGCACTGCAGCTAAGACCTACAGAGTTCACTGTCAATCTTTTCATAAAGAAAACTGAGAAATTACTTGACCTAAGCACACCAAAGGAAGACGACAGAATGAAGTGTTCAGATGACTCTCTAATCTAGGATAGACCAGCTCAACAAGGAACAGTCACAGGAAGTTAAGGCTAAACACATCCAACACAAGATAGAAGGAACACATTATGCGAAACAGTTTTTGTTTAAAATCCATTCACACAGGAACAGAAAACAGAGGACAGGGCTCCTGCAAACCCTACAGTGCAACCATCTACAATGCCAGCCCACTACATCGTTACTGAGATACTTCAGAATAACTGAATCAGACTCTGGTTTAGCAGAAGGGTACTGCTAAAGCAGGTGGGGTGGAGAGCAGCTCTGCACCACACATCCTACAGTCTGATGCTGGAGCCTCTCTGAAGGGGGACACATGATGTTGTAACATATCATCCATTGCAAAGAACTGGACTAACTCCATACCTCCCATTCCCCATAGGTTTTCTAGGTGTTTCACCAGTATTCAGAATATTAGTGTGTTTAGTGCAGGTATTATTTATTTATGAGGTAGTGCTCTCGAGCCTGGACATCTCTGCACATGGACACAGCAGATTCTTCAGGTATCTAAAATCATTAAAGATAAAATGTGGAACCTACTAAATTAGTTGTGTCAATGGTAAGGTGGGCAGCTCAGGGTTTGCAGAGTTAGCTTTTTGGAGTTTTTTTGAGCTACTCTGTTCTTCTCTATGACTCTATAAATAATAAATAGATTCTCAGGTATATTACACAATACTTTGTATCTTGCATTAAGACCTAGTGATGCTTTCTGCATTACAAGCAGGAATGTCTTTTGTACCTATTATTTCAGACTGTAGTTTACAATTCTTATAGTTTATTTTTTGAGAATGTGAACTGTATCTTAGATTTTGAAGACAGTCAACAAGAAGGTCCCTGTCCCTGACCGACTGCTGCTAAAGCAATGCAACCTTGAATAAAACCTCACTGAGAAAGAGAATTACAGTAATCTGGCTGAAAGCTCACTATTTGATAAAGAATGTGATTCTGCCAGGAAGAATTAGGCATATACTGAGAAGACCTAACAGATTCAGCTGCCTCATCAGATGACTTAATCAGAGTACTGCTTAGTTCTTGCATGGTGATTGGGTGTAGGTAAGATTTAGCTGTTGCCTAGAAGCTCATGCAGCCAAGTAAAGCAAGTGTTTGATTTAAGAGATGAAGAGAATCAAAGTGATATTTGGATATGAACTAGAGGCAAGACTTGCTCCAAGTCTGAGAACCAAACTGTTGCTTCTTATTGCTACACAATCTTTTTGTGACTCTGTCAAAGGCAATCTTCTTATTGGGCTGCATTTATATTTTCTCGGAGAAAAAAAAATCTGACTTAAACCATGAATAATTTGTGTTTCTCAAAGGAAAAACAGATGTCAAACAGGTATTTCTAACTTACCTCTCCGATTAACAGGATCCTTAGCTACATATGCAATATAGTCAGTTGTATCCTGTCAAAAAATTAAGATATCTACAATGAATGCAAAAAAATATTTGCACTGATCATAGCAAAAGATCACAGTCCAGAGTATGTATATTCCTGTGTGTAGAGCTTCAAATGACATGTTTTGCTCTACAGTTGTATACTACTTAAACCCCATATAAATGTTTATGGGTTTTGGTACTGATTGCACCACTTTCTCCAGAATATGATCTATTCCAGCAGAATTTAAAAATCTCTTCCAAGGCCTTTGAGAATCCATTAAACAAACTCAGTAGGATTTGGATCAAGCCTCATTTAGGAGGGAGTAGAATTACAAGTCCTTATTTTCAAACTGCCCAGAGATTTTGGTTCAGAACATAAATAATCAACCGGTTCTGTGGCAGAAAGAGTGGGAGTGACAGCCCTGCTCCCCAGAAATACTGAGCAATGGCATTTATTCGTGTGTGAAAGCAGGTGTGTTACTGACTACTACGCCATATGGCACAGAGGTGGTCAGCCCCTGCTTGGCTGTGACAAGCAGAATCCCAGGACGCTCTCCCCTAGCCCGTGGGCTGCTCCTTGCCACACTCGTTGCCACATGCCACGTGGATTTTCGGGCAAGAGTAGGCAGACATTTTCCTCAAGGATTTTTTGCTTCCTCTCCTGCCACAAGTGGCGCAGACTTGTGTCATTGTGCAGATGGAACAGAAGGGGCAGTGTTTCTGGGAAACATTTAGGCCACACAGCCCTGATGCAATCATGAAGTCCTGGTTAGATCTGGTGTTTCCTGACATGCCTGGCTAGTCAGGTGTAGCTAAACCTGAGGGATACACTACAGCTGGCAGTATAACTCTATCCAAAGCCTTTTCACTGATCCCAGATCATTGGCAATTATGCCAAGATCTAATGCCATAACATGAACCTTCAGTTAAAAGACAGGCTTCTTCAGCTTAGCTTTCTCTAGTGCAAACACACACCACAGCCACCCACCCAAAACAAATCACTGTGCTGCATGTCTGTACAATTTCCATCCTAAGGAGAGAGCAAGGGAAATGATGAAGCAAATTCATGGTTCTAGTAACAGATGTGTAGCCATATCACTTAATAGACTATTGGAAGACACTCAGGCACAGCAGCAGTGAGGTTGGCCTATAAAAAAAAGTAGAATAGAATGGCCCTAATATTTTGTCCAGTAATTTCCGATGAATCCTGTGACGCAGTGCCTGGGCAACGACTAAAATGCAGATAAGGGTGCATATCAAAAAGTAAGGGGACAAGAAAAGTGACTATGTCTATAGTAACAGATAAAACAGAGCCAAGATGAAGGCCTGAGAGTTGTTTCACTGTTGTCCATACTGTTTTATTGTTGCTACTCTCTCATGCCCCTCTGTGCTGTTTTCTCACGCCATGCTCTGAAACTCTCTGAGGGACCAGCATGTGCTGGGCATCAATCCCAAGAGGCCACTATGAGGGAAGAGGGTGAATGTTTGGATGGAAATTTCACTGTGCTATTTAGTTGCAGGGCCAGAAGGGCCAGAAAATGGGCCACAGATCAATTTATTTACTGGTTCAGGCACAGCTAATGGATGCATTAATGGCTGACTAAATCATAGATCTATCTCACAGCTAGTGTGGACGTGACAGTCTGGAACTACCAACTCGTTATTACCTCTAAAGTTCAGATTGAAGTTGACTATGATAAATCATTAAGGACTTAATGCGGGCACATTCCACAGTGGGTAATTTAGAAGATTCCCATCCAAAAACTACACAAAGATGGGCTGATGCAACAAAGTGGTCCTTGACATTTAAGGACTGAAAACAAGTATGAATGAGCCGTAATTACCCCTAAGAAACTGCATCGTGGTGGTAAAATTTGGAGGTGTGGCTGAAACAGAAAAACTACTGCCTTCAGGGACCTCTGAGAGACCTGCCTTATTAGACCTTATGAAAACCTCCACTCTGGCATTTCAGCAGATATCTCCAAAAACAGATGTCTTGTCTAGCAGCCTGGAAACAGCCGCCTGAAATTACTATGGGTGAAAATTGTTTAGTGTATCATAAGGAGGGGCTGAAGAGAGCTAAAGCAGATCCAGAACACAGCCTTGGAAGTGAACTAAAAATTGTTCTGAAATGGTGTGTAAAGGATTTGGTGGGGACGTTTTTAAGCTGCCATGTACTGACACAGCCAGAAACTGACTCACTGCAAATGGGAATATTTCAAATATATATATATGGTATTCAAGCTGTTCTCCAAGACTGTGGAACACTTCTCCAGTGGTTACATTTTGAATAATACAAGATAATTAACAGTAAGGGAGTGGGTGGAAAGTTGTGAAGATAATTTCTGCCGTGAATGTGAGGCAGATAGCCAGAGTATAAAGGTGGATGGGGTAGAGAAGTGAGGGTAGTCTCACTTCCTAATAAACCAAACTCCAAAATTCAAACTAAGGGAAGTACTTCATGAAAAAACATGGGCTCAGATCTAGGTTCCTAGTTCACTATGACCCTTCTCTATCCAGTTTAAATTTCATATAAAGAGGTGAGCTTATGGGCTGGAGCCCAACTGTGGCTGGGAGACACAGTTCGGTGGCAGCAGTCCTCCACCAAGTGGAAATCACTAAGGGCTGATGAAAGTGGTGTCTAGATGACCCTCTTATGAGTAAATAAAACTGTGACTTAAACCACATCCTCGCACCTTGTCTTCTTCTACACACATCCAGGACAAAGGAACCACCTGCTTTATGAACAAGCTTATGGTTGTTCAAGCTTATAGTATCAAGCCAGATACTAGACCACTAAGATAAACTTGTAGAGCATCATTAGATACTCATAGCTACCCTCTTCCCCTCAACGTCAGAATGAATTCATGCATTAGTAGTCTTATCAGGAAAACAACTTTACAATCTCACCATATCTTGTAGGCTCCTTTCCACCATACAATTTTATTTCTCTGGTAGCTCGCTGACTCAGTAGCGTGATTTTTATCTCTCTAAAACATTTGGAAGAGCTTGTTTACTCCAAATCCAATCTCTTCTACTGCTGCTCCTCTCCTCTTTCCTGGTAAATCACTCTAGCAGTGGGCAGAGTGAAATGGTGTTTCCAGGACTTAGCATTTGGGATGGCAGATGGGCAGCGAAGAATCTTCTTACGGAGGCAGGGAACTGTGCTAATCACTCCTCTGCCCACTTCAGGAATTGTTCATTTACAGCATACATTGCAATCTGTTGTATTTCAAAGCTGTTGTTGATCCATATTTTGTTCCCCAAATCATTATGATATGGTGTCCTTTTCCCTTCTGTAACTGCATTGAACTCTGCAAAGCTATACTAAGACTAAAGATTGGCTTTACATTTCCTGAGGGTAGCTAAATGAACAGAGGAAGCGTCAAGGATCTTTACCTTAACAGGGTTGAACTGCAAGAATTAACTCACAAAGCAGGCTAGAAATTGCCTTACCTGTAGCACACGACTGATAAATCATGGATGATCATACGATGGAGGAAAAGGCACTCATTCAATTAATCTAGGTTTAAAAGCTTTCAAACCTCTAAGGTAAAAGGTGAGCAATGTCAATATTTTATAATTCCCCCATTGCTTCCTGAGTGACAAATACTTTTTAAGCACATTTATTAATATACCTTCAATAGACAGCTTATAAAACTAAGGAAAAGCACAACAGGCAGGAATCTGCCCTTTGCTCCAAATGAACCAAATGGGTAAAATTGAAAGCTGAATTGGAAACCGAAAGCTTTGCAAAATGAGAAAGTAAGATCTGTGCTTCCTGAAAGCCTGTCTTCAAGCCATATGAGTGCAGCAGTATTTAGTAGTCTTCTCAATGCACACTTAAAGACGAGAAGGAAAAAAAAGCGCTTCATTACTATAACTGCAACATAGTCTACTACTGTAAAAAGTGCAAATTAAAAACAGGATAAAAATGCAAACAATCCCATATGACTGTACCACATTACTCAGAGAAACAAAGAGATGCTTATCAGTTACTATATAAATGCTCTCAACCCCTTGATACTTTTTTGTTTCAGTCATTCAAAGAGGAGGATCTACGAATGCTTGTCAGTCATTCCCCTCAAAAAAGGGTTTGATGGCAACAATCAAGACGAATTTATGAAACAAGAAACAGGAGCTACTGTGGCCGTATTTTTTTTTTCTTTCAGTAGGATATGCGATAAATTGTGTCCCACAGTCCTCACAAGGCAGTATCCACGTGGGGGGAAGGCTTCAAAGGAATGCTTACCGGGTCACCTCCAGACGCAAAGGAAATAGATTGCATGTGGTGATTTGCTATGATCTGTATGGATCAGAAAGAACAAGTGTAAGTCAGATAGTTTTCTTACAGTTTACACATTTTTTGATTTCTTTTCTGCCTTGCATACAGGTGAAAATCCAAAATCAGGATCAAAATTATCCACAAGGAGTAAAAAAGAGTAGCACAATAATATAAACAAACGGAAGGATCAATGAATCTATCCTGGTGTTCTTTAAAATGTATCAGGACACTGCAAAATTGCTAAATGTGCTCAGAACTCCAGTAAATCATACAGATCTGTCAGACAGTATCTTTGGAGAAATTTTAATCAGCAAAACCTCCCTTTCTTTATTGCAGACAACGATGAATGAAGCAAAAGGTCCTATTCATCAAAACATTTTTCTGCTGATGCCACTCTGGTGAAATCAATGAAACCATGCCAATCTGTACACCAGCTAGGGTTCCTAACATCGTTTCCAACACCCACTGTGTCATTTTATGTTTCAAACATCAACATGTTTGGAATATGCAAACAAAAATTTGACTCTAGCTGCACTGTAGCATTGTGGACAAAATCACAGGCATAATCCAGGGCATTTGAAATTCAAATTGCTTATGTACAATTTGAACTAATACAATATTTCTCTGGGAAGAGACAAATTGTCCTGAACATACAATACTAGCAGAACAGCTCTGCTATTCTGAGATTTAACTTATGAAATCTTTTAATAATGAAATCATGTAATAATCAAGAAAGAAAAGGTCATTTGAAAGAAACTTTCACTTGATATTTGAGTCACATAAGCCATGCCAAGGAATTCATCTAGGAAAGGACAGGCCTCTATTTAGTGCCTCAAAGCACATGACAATAGAATTAGTATCTCAGTTTGGAGAGGGAACCACATACTTTAGAAAACTGTTTTGGAAAAAAAAATAGGTTGAAATATATTCTCTGGGATGTTTTCCCTATCCTCCATCTTAAAGACCTGAACTAGTAACTACCTTCCTTGGAAAGAAAAAAGCCTGGCACGACTTTGTCTGGATCTTGCTGCTTCATTAAGTCAGAGAGAGTTGATAACTATTTGCAGTGTTTCTTTCATGTAAAGAGCACTTCATTTTCAATAGCCCTACTTGTCTAACAGCAGCCTCTGAAGATGTAGTTAGTTTTTAAGTGTTCACTGGTGAATTAGTGTTCCATTACTCATCAGTGAGGATATCCTTCACTTTTTCCCATAAAGAAGAAGTAATCTTAACAATAGAAATGAACTAGTGAAGATCTGTTACACATTTAATATTGTCACTACCCTGACTTGTGCAAATAACCCAATTTTTTACTCCAGCATCATACAAAACAAAAATTATTTTAGATTGTCTCTAAGCTAATTTTTTCCAAGTTTTGAGAAAACTGAAAAGTGCTTGAAGCCATTAGTTCAAGTCAGTTTGTTTTTTTAAAGAAATATACAAAACAAACCATCTTCCACCCAGCCCTACCTAACATATTCACTGAACTGTTGCTGCAGCACAGGCAATTTCTTTCCTTCTACCCTCAGGGCCAACAACGGCTGTCTTGTCTTTTTTCTTTCTTTCCAGCTCCCTTGGGAAAAAGAGGCTATTACAGAAGTTCACAGCCTTCTTCCTGTGTGGGGCCTCAAAGGGCAAAGCTGCTGGGCCATTCTTATTTGCAAATCAAATGCTTGGCACAAATAAGAAACAGGGGAGACCACAGCCACACTACGGATCTCTGAGAAACCAGACGTTTCCCAGGCCAGCAGCACCCAGAACAGTCTATCTCAAAAAGAATTATGTGAGAGAAAGATGAAGAGTTTTGTCAACTCAGAGAAAAGGCAAAACATCTGGGGGATGAGTCTGCTCTGCAATAAATCAGTTTAACTACAATTCTGCCCTGGCACTGGCTGAAGACGAGTCGACTTTCAGGGCTTGGCACTTTCTTAGTAGATCTAATTAACATCAAGTTCCTGTGTTTCTGACTGGGGGCAACTGTCCCTGTGAGAGGCACTGCTGTGTATATTCCATAGTAAGGCTACAAACTGCTGCATCCAGCCATAGCACTGCTCTCAGTGTCTCAGTGCTCACTGCAGGAGATCTGGATGTTTTCTAAGCAAGGATGACAATGAATGAATGAAAACATGATGATAATAATAATAATCAGCAAGCTTTTTTAATTGACAGTGTACATGTTCTTTCTCATTCTTTAATCCTGAAGCCCTGAAGGACAGTAGGAACTTTATTGTTTTCCTCTCTGGCTGTATCTGGGCAGAAAGTCGTTGTGCCCTAACAGAATATGTGGCTCACAGCAAATAGCACAGCAGTGACTACGCATGTCCATCTGCTTTCTCTTTGTATACCCTGAGCAAGGATTTTTCTCATCTCATACATCATTCACAAACCACTGCAGTGATTCCCCAAAGTGCATCTGTACCTTCAGCACAGTGAAGAAGAAGGAATAAGCTACTTGAAAAAAGGCTGCCTTGTCTCTCTGAAAGACTGGCCTTTCATTGCGCTGCAAAATGCCCAAGGCTGTATTTTTAGCAGTGCCTCAGGAACAGTTTGCCCTTTTAGGCTCTAAATGGAAAGAAAACAGTGAAATTGGGGATGTACATTCAGTCCTTTAGTTGTTTACTCCAAGTACATCCCTTGTACCACCCTGCAAGTTTGTAATTGTACCCAATAAGAACTACCATGACCAGAAAATGACATTTCATGTCATAGGTCTTATAAGAGCAAAACCAATCTACCAGAAACAGGGCAAGAAGGAAATAATTAATGAAAGCTGTGTTGAATACTGGAATAAGCTGACTTCTACTATGATTCATATTTCATTTTTATTCATTTTATAGACATTATTGAGGAATAATAACTTTGAGCAACTGAGTATTTGACAGATAGCAGCAGACTGTTCATCAAAAGCCTTACAAATTAGTACAGAAGTTGCACTCACCTGTTTCGTATCAGGATTCATTAGATTTAAGCTGCTGGTGGAGATATTCAACATTATGCTCGTTCCTGCAAACTGAAGATTGCTCTTTCCCAAGATGCTAGAAAGGACTTTGCTTGGTGGCTGTGAGGAGGGGGGGGAAAAAAAGCAGATTTTTGTTCTCTGTTTATTTGGGATGACCTTCCTTGTATGCAGGGTTAGCCATGATCTGAAAGGCTTCTAAAAGGTTTATGACTTTCAAAGAACATTTACTCATAACAGCTGCTTCCCCCTGGAAATGATTTCTCATTTATACTACTACTGCTTCTACTAATGAGAGTAGCTAGGCAGGTAGTCATCTACTCTTGACCTAACAAAACAAGAATATATGATATAAAAGAAGACTTGATAGAAAATAGGGGGGTTGTAAGACAGCAAAGTCTCACCATCACTAAGGAACCAAGTAAGCAGACTAAGATAAATGCCTTCAGTCAGTATCTTAAAATGATAATGTTCTTATTCTGTAAAAACAGCTTCAACTCTTGAAAAGAAATCTGTACTCTGCATCCACTGACTTCTCTAACCACTCACTCCCCACATGGAAAGTGGGACTTCAGTGACACCGATGGGATGCTTACAAAATGGGATACAGAGTGTTATTGACTAGAAGACCTTTAAAGATCTCCTCCAACCCAAACCATTCTAAGATTTTGCTTGTGGACTTCTTAGCAGCAGGCAAAAGCCCAGACATAGGCTAAACAAAATCTCAGTATGCTGCGGTACCACACGCAGGTAAAGATTACTCCTAACTCAGAGAATAAGTACAAAGTGTTGAAATGTAACAAAGGGGATGTAACAATACTGGTAACTTCTGCAGGCATTTCACTAGCCCTCAGGAGTTTTTGTAGCAAGTCTATAAGTTATGTTGACAAAGCAAAAATCACAAACTTCTCATCTTTGACAGCTTTGGGGAACCACAAATCTGTGTGAGAGCAGCCTCACTCAGGTAAACCACAGCCTGTACAAAATCATGGTGCCCAGCAGTAACAGACCAAGTCCTTCTACTTGCTGAATTTCCACTTGTGAATATTTATGCTGGTTATTAAGATATAAAAGTAAAGCTGTGACTGGAGGCAGTGTTCTTCTGCCACTGTATTTGCATTTGTCCTAAGCTGCCTGCAAGCTTGGAAAGTTCTATGCATAGCAGGATGGACACACCTGTGCTTCTGTAGACCTTAAAAGTTTACATACATTTAGTTTTAGCTTCTTTTCCTTCTGTTTAACTGATTAAAAATACACTACCTGTGTACTGCTCCCATGTGATGTTTGTGCTGCACTATTTTAACATGGTCATATTGCAGAGCTAGTACTTCATTAACTTCTCAATAAAACAATCTCCTTTGAATATTCTTGTATATCTCTTCTTTCCTTAATCCTTCATGATTCCCAGGTGGTGCCTAAGGATCACGTGCCCACAGTGCAGTCAAAATGTGAAAACATGCCCTCAGGAACTACATGTCACCCCAACCAATTTGATAAGCCACCAGTGGCAAAAACATGATGAACGTATAGACCAGCAAAAGAGACCTGTATTTGATGTTTAGCTAAGTTCTGTTGCTATTCCTTCTCAATAACTAGCAAACAGTATTGCTTCTAAAACCCATAACAGAGCAAGCTGTCTCACTAGGCAGGTGGAACTCCGTTTAACTCACTTTTCCAATTGTACTTTGTGTCATTTTGCTTTCCAAGGTAAAAAAAAAAAATATATACTTTTGTCTTTACTTTCAGTATTAAAACAAAAATCCAGAGAACCAAGAGATGCCAGTGTGATAAAAGTGGTCGTGGGGAAACCACAACCCTAATTTCTGAGACAATTTCCAATTGTGCCGTGACATGTGTTGTCACATACGCCTGGTTTTACCAGAGGAAGATCCTCCATTGCAAACAAGTGGCATTTCATCCCATCCCTTTCTACTGAGACACTGCCTAGATGGTGCAGCAGGTGGAGGAGTGGACAGAACCTTTTATTCAACCCCCACTCTCCTCTTATGCCCAAGATCTCACACACGGGCTATAATTATCTATGCTTCTTCCCTCAGAGTTAGCAATATATCCCAGCTTTGCCAGCAGGCCTCTGGAAGAGCAGGCAGAGCAAGACTGTTGAGAGCCACCAGTGCACGAACTGAGCCAAGGCTTCCTCTGCTCCCTGTCTGAAGATTCTAACTCCTACCACACAAATAAAAATAAAAGCATGACAATAACCGTGTCAGGGACACACTGGGCTCACCGTAAGTGCTGGCCACTGAGCATCAGCCACATGGAAAGAGCATGGGGAGAAAACAATCACCTGATATGTTCTCTCTATTCCCAGGAATCAGTGATGACCAAACTCATTAAATGTCACCAGTAGAGCTATGCTCAAAGAACTGACCTAACCACTTTCAGAACTATGTATGTTTTTGGCTTCTGCTCTACCTTCCAGCACCTTTTTCCATGATTTACTCATGCATTTTGTTAAAAGCCATCCCTTTTTTTTGTTTTAACTCTCCCACATGTGACCTACAAAAAAAAAAAAAAAAATAAAGTAAAAGGAGGGGGTTTCTACAGGAGCCACATAAAGGCACAATCTTCATCCTAAGATGTATTTGTGCTTCCAGATGCCTAGAAAAGCAGATCCTGATGAAAAGGGCAAGCGACAACACACCGTGGGTGAAAACAGCCAACACTTTACGTGATTAATGATCTGCAATTCTCAAAGCTGCTTTAAAGTCACCTGCCTGCTGTGCCCGGTCTCCTCTGTGCTGAACTAAGAAAATAGAGTCAACTGCACTACAAGAAAAGAAAAATACCTTTCGTTTCTTGAAGGCTCCTTTGGCACCAGGCACGGCTTCACAAACACGACTGATTGCTTCCCTGAAGAGACAGAAAATAGCTTTATGGCAAATTAATGTGTGGATTTCTTCATTACGCTTCAAATGCACTGGAGAGAACAGCTTCAGACCATATTTCTGCTTACAAGTGAGGATAGTTAGCAGGTCAGTTAGCTTCCTCCTCAAAAAGAAAATGTTTTCTTGTACTATTAAAAAGAGATTTTTCTCACTGTAAATAGAAATATTAGCCTTAATGCCTTCTTCCAAGTCTCAGTTTTGTACATTGCTTAACACCTTTTTTTTTAAAAAAAAAAACGTTTCTTGTAATGTAAGAGTTAGAAAGGATCATTTTTGTCACTACTATACTATGCATTTTTCCAGTCAGAGCAAAACCACCAGGCTTTAGATAGCATTAGAACCCTAAAACATTCCTGGTAATATGCATGTTGTATATAATACATGTGATGTACAAAATTTTAACTGATATCTGTTCAGTACAATCTGAATAATTTATCAGTGGCCTTATTTTTATATTGTAAGCAAGATTAATGCCACCAACATTTTGCTTCAGTTTTGTAATATTGCTTCATTCATCCCATTGCACTTGGGTTGACTGAAAGAAATGCATGTTCAAAAATGATTTGAAGCTACACCCTCTCATAGAAGAGTAACTGTATACCACAAAAACTCTTGAAATCATACTGCTACAAGCAAATCTTGTAGTTCCTTTCATGATT
This sequence comes from Corapipo altera, assembly GCF_003945725.1. Lineage (NCBI taxonomy): Eukaryota > Metazoa > Chordata > Aves > Passeriformes > Pipridae > Corapipo > Corapipo altera. The sequence continues at coordinate 5,368,797 of NW_020884909.1, read as the reverse complement.
TACCAGCTTATTTTCTGAATAGTCAGTCTGGTCAAGGTTTAGAATTTGCTCCTGTGCATGTAGAGACTTTCCTCTGAACACGACAAACAAAGCTATAATAGGCCTGTCCCACTGATACTGCAGAAGAATTCCTCATTTCACAGGAACGAGCAAAGGTGGCTCCAAACCTTGTTAAACAACTATTTTTAATATGTACTGAGACTAACAGGACATTATATTTAGAGCCCAGACCATGCAAATAACAATACCTTATGCAACAAGCAAATAGAAAACAACAGAATGGGAGACAATGAACTACAAGCTAAAGAACAGTCAAAATAACCAAAACCTTGAAGCATCACCTGGATAAAAACATAAAAGATGTTAACTTTGTGCCATATGCAGTGTGTTTCAACTATGCATTGGGTGATGGCACAGGATCAACAAATTAATCAGGAGAGAAATTCATATATTTATCAGTATTCAATGTATAATGGCTCAGGAAATGTCACAGATTATATCTGGTTGCAATCAGTAAGTGCTATATAGTTATGCTTTTACCTAGGGCCCAATCCAAAGTTTGAATCACCTGAAAGAATCACATGAATTTATTATGTTTTGGGAGGTGGGTGGTTGCGACAGTGAACAGGGGCTTGAAGCAGGTCTACAGTCCTGCCCTTCTGAAAAAGCGTGAGATTTACAGCAAGAATGGTCAAAAAAGCTTTCAGGCATACAATTCTTTCTTCAGGTCTAGAAGAGAGCTTGTTTGTTCCACAGCTTATTTTTTGGGAATGTTTTCCCCCCCTACCTACATCTGCTTGGCTAATAAAATTGCCTCTCACTACAAACCTTGCCTTGCATATGCACTCAGACCACTATAGCTACAACAGCACTCCATTTCACAGTTCAGTGCTTGTAGTTAGTTCCTACATTCACCACAATGTTTTTTTGATTCAAAGCAAGTGTTTTATTTAAAGTAGTTACTAACTTTTCTTACAGAGAAAGTAAAAATCAGTTGCTTTAAAGGAGCAGCCCTGATGTGTCTTAGAAAAAAAAGCACATCATGCATAGTGATCACCATGCTACTGAGACATAGGTTACTCCTGGAAATGTGATCAGGAGAAATGAATATTACTCTTCTCAAATGAAGAATTCACTAAGAATGTTTTTCTTTGGCTCAGGACAAACAATCAGACACCATGTTTTAGAGAGTCATCCCCTTTGGCTACTGAGCTACTTGTGGTTTCCTTACTCTTTTTTTTTCCACAGAACCAAATCCTTTGGAGGCAATGGGGTGAGCAGTCCCAGCCAGTGACAGCCTCCAGCCCACTGCTGTCTTTAAGACTCATGCCTCTTGCTTCACCATGTGTGTCTTATCTTCCCTGGCATTTTGGCTTTAAGTTGCTCTCACAGAGACATCACCAACACTTCATCCTCTTTGTCTTCCCCAGTGGTCCAGCTGGTGCATTGAGACACCTGACAGGTTTTGCCTCTCACAGAATAGGCTTGTATTTCAGAGATATGAACTGTGCTTGAGGGATAAATTCGGATGTAATTTCCTTTCTTTTCCTATTTGCCTCCACCATCTTCTCTCTCTAGTGGCAACATGGAATAAAAGAGAGTTTTTCAAGCCACTGCATCTGACAAAAATTGTGTACAATCTTGTTATTTTTCTAGTACAGGGTTGGGATTCATAGTGGTTTTACTACTACCTCTACTGTCTGCCAGCTCCTTGTAATCAGACATGAAGTGTGTTACTCAATAGATTCATCTGACTCAAAGACCTTGTCGACCAAAACTGCCACTTAGGTGTAGGAGTGGAAACGCTGAGAAGGCTTGAGCTCGGGGCAGAAATATGGCAAAGCAGCCTTAGCTACTCCTTGTACACTCTGCCTTGGCAAACCAGGGAAAGCACTGAGCCATGGAAAGCCTGGGCTACATGTCCTCTCACTCAGGAACAAAGTTTCCAGCTACCTGTCTTCATTTTAGTAAAATACCTCAGTTTTACTGAACTCAATGTTCTCAAAGGCTGTGGCCATGCTGTGGCTCTTCAGTTTCTGAAACTCTGTGAATACTGAATGTATTCGAGCAATTGCAGAGTTTAATTTAAGAATGCTTTTAGTGAGAATGCTGGGAACATCAGAAAATACATTCGGAGAGCAATTCTGCATAAGCAAGGTCAGAGTGCCCTGGCATCAACCCTTTGCATACCTGCAACAGAGGGCACAGTACTTTTCCTGTGTGGGAGTTGAGAAGTCTGAAAGAGGTATGTGAACAAAACAAGACAAAATAGAACAGCTGAATATCTGCCACTGCACTGATAGGCATTTTTTTCCAAGGGCAACCAAAATGGTTAGAGGGAGCACCTGCCCTATGAGGAAAAGCTGAGAGAATTGGCATTTTGAGACAGGAATAGAGAAGGCTTTTGGGTGACCTAAATGGATCCTTCCAGTACCTGAAGGGAGCCTACAAGAAAGATAAAGGGAAACTTTTTACAGACTTTTTATATGTATTGATAGGACAAGGAGAAACAGCTTCAAACTGGAAGGGAGCAGGTTTAGATTAGATGTCAGAAAGAAATTCTGTGTTGTAAGGATGGTGATGCACTGGCACAGGTTGCCCTGAAAAGCTGTGGATGTCCCATCCCTGGAAGAGTTCAAGTACAGGTTGGACGGGGCTCTGAGCAACCTGGTCCGGTGAAAGTCATGAAACAGGGGTTAGAACTAGATGATCTGTAAGGTCCCTTCTAACTCCAAAAATTCAGTGATTCTATGACACTTCCCAGATCACTCCATTCAGAACATTCTAGGAGGATGGGGGCAGGGGTGTCTTTACACAGATAGTCTGGTGATGTGGAAAAGACAGCCTAAAGATTTCTTTCTGACTTGCATGGCCAGGCAGTACAGGGCAGACGTAAGCTTCTTGTGTGGAAATGCTTGCCCAAGGAAGGCAGAAGTCCTGCACATATCTGCACGGCGAAACATTGCACAGAGTTTGGAAAAGTTGGAGGCAACCACATTTGCTTCCTTTCCAGTTAGAAAGTTATTTGACACAGATACACATCACACCTTTCTAAGCCACATCCTGTTTCATTAGTTAGGCTCAGATAAAAACCAGTGTAGAGCCAGGCTGATCTCTTGTAAAATTAGTTACTGCACTGTCTGCAGCAGGGACCACATGCTGAGTTCCAAATCTGCCCAGAAGTATTTTCTGCTTTGCAGATGGTCATACCATGGAGTCATTTTCTTGGCACGAAGCATTTTGTGTATTTTGAATATAATTTCAGCACGCAAGCGTATCCAGTAAAAAAATTACCAATATGCATTTTATGAAACTCACCTATTCTGCTTTAAAGTGACTTGATATCTGAGACAGAAAAAAGGACATTTTACATTGCCATTTTGCTCTATTAAAAAGCCTGGTAGCTTTCATAGCTTTAGTGATATTTTACTCTGCTGTACAAAGTAGCTGGCTCAGGAAGCTCAAATCTGCTCCTCTGTGGAACACCATCACATGAAAATACTCTCCATTCTTGTGGTTTCAAATATTTTTCTGATTGTGCTGTTTTAGTTGTTGCTGTTCTTAATTAATACAATTTAATTGATTAAAAACCAGAATTCTGGAACTCATATTTCAGGGAAATGACAGGCACATACAAACAGTACAGATTTTCTCAACATATTTGGAAAAAGTAAAGCCATGCCAAATAATGAGATAAGAAAATGTGACTTGTCTTTAGTCTGAAATGTTTTCTATCACAATACTTAAAACCATCTAATATTCTCTTAAGATATTTTAGCATCCTGCAGTCCCCAAGGTTACCTTTTCCACCTCCAAAGCTTAGGACTTCACAGGTTAAAAAACCAGACATCAAAAGGTGGATTTTCTAAATGAACGCATGACATGATCGGAAGAATTGTACAGAAGACTTACAGTTATTTCTTAACAGTACTATGTTCCTGTCAATTTTAATAACTTCTAAATCATTATCAAGTATTGTACCAGTATTTCCTGAGGAGAAACAAAGTCTGTACTAAATATAAAAGTAACTTGCTTCTGAAAAAGAAAAAAAAAAAAACCAGAGACCAAAAGTACATTTTTAGAAATCTGTTTAATAATTGAAATACTGTTTGTTCTTTTGCAAAACAGGCATAACGAGCACATGCTGCCTGAAGTAGGACAGGGGACATCCACAAGCTCTGAACACTAAACCACTATATTACTGTTTACAAAACTTTAAGTGCCAACTTGCAGATTGACCATGTCTGGAAGATGTAAGGCTGAAGAAGCAGCTAAGGAGAAACACGGGCATGGTGAGGAAGGGCAGGCTAACTCTGCCATGAGTTCAGACTACAACGCAGGGAGCACCCCTGTGGGGAATCCCTCCCAGAAGGTGTTGCAGAGACCAGGTGGTGCCATTTGTCACACCATCCTGACTGGAGTGAAGCCTGTCTTGATGGGAAGTCTGGGAGAAAAGGTTTGTGGAACAAGGTGGCACCAGCAGATGAGTCACATAGGTTGATGTGACATCACTTGTAGAGCAAGGAGACGACAATCTTCTTTTTCTTCTTGTCAGCTCCTCGTTTTGTTTCTTCAAATGGAGTTTTTTCACAAGCAGAAAATCTACAAGCAGAAAATGAAAGGAAGCTGGCCAGCTTAATTTTTGTTTTATTGAATAAACTTTATACAGTAAAACTGTTGACTTTGGCAACTGTTAGAGTATCACATGCCATTAGGTATTTAGCATGCAATCTATCTAATGATAGTTATCCTTATGCTCCTGCATCTTCAGTGTGAGACTTCATTCAACTCCTAAGAGAAATCAGTGCACTTGTGAGGACTCTTTTGCCTTTACTGCCAGAGGGACTTTTTACCCATTGGTATGCTCAGTGACAGCTCTGTTCTCAGCATTTATAGATGACCTAACTTTAAGGAATATTTGGGATAATTTCTGTACAATTTGTACCTTCTTTTATAACATGCAAGTAAATTTCAGAAACCCAGTTTCATTCACCAGTAACAGAGAAGTCCACCTGATCTTGGTAATTTCTTTCAATACAGTAGTTCTGAGCAATAGCCTTATTTAGGAAAAGTAGAGTGAAACTTGTTTATCCAGCAGCACACCTTATTTAGGTATATCTCTTAACTCTGCATGCATACATAGCTTTTATGGACGTAAAGTAGGAGTGTATAAAACCTTGGCATTGAATCCACACCTACAAAACCTTTCTCATACACAGCCCTCCATCTGTCATGAATATGGTCAAGGGCACCTAAAAAAACTAAAAAAAACCCCAATGTACTACTTTAAGGTTTAGATCTGTTAAGTAGCTCAATCCTTTAACTTCTTTTGTGACCTTCAGGCTTTTTTCCACTCAGCCTGGTCTCTAGTCATTTATCCTAGTACTGGTCAGAGAGATGGAGACAGAGAAATTAAAACTGTTTTCTGTTGCTGAATCAGGATCATAATAACCTCCAAACTGGGTCATGCCTCAGGTCATTTACTAAGGTATCTTCTCTATCAAAGAGTAGTGCACAGTAGATATTTCGAAGGATGACATAAAACCTTACAAATGTAAAATGAAAACATTTAGCCTAACAAATATTTTTCTCTAACCCCTAATTGGCATCACGTCCAAAGCAGGACTTTGGAGACAGATATCTTACAAAAGCTCTTTTTTTTTTATTAGATGATTATAGTCCTACTGTTGCCCTTTTGAATAACTGCATAAGATAGAGGACATTTTATAAATATGCAAGCTGTGTTTGCCAAAAAGGACTGTCCGTTCATGATTAACTGTATTCTGTGACTGGACATGCCACAGAAATGACATACAAATTCCTTAAGCCATCATTTCTTTGTGTAATCAAGCTGCCAGGTGCAACTAGCAGAACGTGAGAGTGTCTCCAAGTTTCTAGGCAGTCATTAACTTTGTACTGCAATTTGCATTTAAAATATGTTAAGACCACTCTGCCTCAAGTCCTGCTTCTGATTCTGAGCCACCAGATTTCTGAAAACCCAGGGTACAACTATCCACATAACTGCTTCCCTGACTTTTTGGCTTTCAACTTTAGACCTTCTCCATCCCCTGAGAGGCTCTTTGTTTTCCTACAAAGGCATGTGAGCTCAACTAATTGGTCTCACTCCAGCTTTGTATTATCATATATAAGTCAAATTATTCCAAATACTGGGTAACATTTTCCACACTAATACTACTTTGAAAATGAAAGATTCCAGTGTTAGGCATACAAAATCCTATTTATTCTACCCCATTTCTGTGCTAATGACAGCTTAACTAGCAAATATAAATTATTCTCTAACTATCAGCTGTCATTGCTGCACTCAGTGGTGTGCTGTATGAATTATAAGGATGCCTCCATCCACTTTTGAGAATCTTGTTTCCTGGTGAACCTAGCAGTAGTCAGCACCCCCTACCTCCCAGAGTTTTTACTCTGAAGTAACTGTGCACATTCCTTCCTCCATACAGCTGTGCATCCAGATGGTTTATGTGTTCTGCCATCCCCTAAGCACCATCCCCTAAGCAGTGCCCCTCAGCCAGGGTACACACAGCAGCAGGCAGAGGTGAACTGCACTCACCTTCTAAGCAAGATAGCGTGTTAAGGAGGACACTGAGTAAAGAATTCACTGCAGATAACACATTACCTATCCACCTTCAAAAACCACAGGAGAAACATTCTTCCTTTTCAATGTCTTCCACCCTTTCTTTCAGTGATGCTTGCTGACAGTGGATTTCTGCAAAGAATACAGATATAGTTGAAACACCACATCAACTGAGCTTCATTCGTATTGTTTAGCACTGGACTCAAATCCAGCTCTAAAATTTGGATTTCCACCATCTCTCCTCCAAAAGCTTGGGATATTGGCATAAAAGGATTTCCTCTAATAATATTCTCTAATAAAGTTCAGGCCACAAATTTGGAGAGGAATCTCTTTCCAGTTGTTCAGCCCAACAAGGCTCATGGAGAGGGCTGGGATCAGAGTTTGGATTTGGGTCCAGAACTGATACGAAGTATTTCACTCCTCTGATCTACTTGCTACTAAGACAGCACCCAACATAATATTTTACTCAGCATGGGGAGGTGAGACTTTCTGATGCTGCATGCAGCAAACTGATGGCATTCCATTAAATGCCAGTGAACATGCACCCTTGTAGCCCAGACTTGGACGTGCAACAAAACAGTGCATGCAACATCTAATTCAAACCAGTGCATAACTCACTCATGCATACAACACAGAAGTGAGGACTCATTACACCAGAACAGCTTGAACAATAAGGATGCAAACATATTACATGAACTGCAAACACCGCACATGTTGCAAAAGAGTTTTACCTGATTTTTAATTTTTAATTTTTTTTTTTAATAGAAAGCCCAAAGACACAAAGGGCCTGGCCACAGAAACTTAAGAGGGGCCCCTTTCTGTGAGGACGATGGTAGGTTTCTGATGAACTTTAACCACTTGCCACCTGTGGTTAGCCCAGTAGTCTCGTCTGCTAGTCCTCCTGTTGCTCCATTATGTTGAAAATTAAATGCTTTTGTTCGTCTTACTCCCCAGGAAAGTTATCTTGACTTCACATGTGTTACCAGAATTATCACTGGATAATTAATGATGCAACACGTGGATTCAGCTGGCTTCCATTTATCACTGTGTATAACTGCTGACCCTTGTCTTGTGCATCCATTTATTTGCTCAAGAGTTCACATGATGTTACATTCATTACAGAAAAGAATAAATACAATACAAGTGATTATACTACTCTACTTCTTCTGTTTCTCCTGGAGGGAGAGAATCCTGAGACTCCAAATGTGAATCATAAAGGGGAAAATCTATTATAAATTGTACATAGCTGTTCACTTTTCTCAAATCAGACACAAAATTAGGACAACAATAGCTTTGCAAGGCACCACAAAGGTCGTTAAGATCCAGTGAAGTGTAGGACACGTGGAAGTGCTTGCTCACTTGCTTTCACACGGAGATAAACATCTTGTTGCAAGTTTTAACATTTTAGTTTACAAAAAAGTGAAAAAGCAAAACAAACACAAGTTACAGGCTAGGTACAACAGCATTAGATGGCATGAGTTGATATTTCACATGACTGCAATAAGGCAGGAAAGGCCACTGACCAAACTATTTACACTGGGGCTTCAATGCAGTCCCTGAAATTGAAGCCAGAGTTGTTCATTTGTCAGACTGGTCCATGCATACACACTGATGCATATGCTTTCCTAATGCATTATAACAGCTGGGATGTTCAAAGCCATTCAAGTTATCTGGACAAGCTCTGTTCATTGATTTCTTATCTCTAATTCACCAGATAAGTGGAAATCTTAGCTCAGTTTTTAAGTGATTTCTAAATGCTCGCTCAACAATTTAAGTGCCATTTACAAGCACTAATTCATTTAATCACAGAATTGTCTGTGACTGGGACTAACAGTTTGTCTAAAATAATACCCAGATGTTTCAGCAGAGCCACAGACTACATGTCTCACCCTCCCAGGACTGAGCCACACAAGTTTTTTATTCTAGGAGCTTATCCTACTTTGGGATTTGGCTCATCCTCAAGGCAAGCAGAGACATAAAGTGACATACGTAATAACTGGCAGACAGAAAGAAGGTAAATGGAGGATTCCTAATGACTGACTTCCTATGTTTGAGCTCAGAAACAAGGAGAAAAAGGGCAAGAAAGCAGGTAGGGACAGACGTGAGGCAGTGCTAGAAGAGGAGTAAGTGCTTTGTACGTGAAAAACACAATGCTTTGTTTATTAGGAAGAGATGCATGCAGACTTCCACACTAAATCAGGTAACTTGACTCATTTTTTTCTAACTGTTTTTAAATCGTATTTAGTAAACACTGCATAATGCCAGAACTCATATTGGCCCCAGACAGATCACTTTCTGCTATGACTGGTTTTGCAAAGTCTTCGCAAAATAACAGGTCAAACAGGTTAGATGCATGCAGCGGGATCAATTCACGAAGTTCTGGGTCAGAAAGGGATCACAGCTGCTGTGACATCTGTTTCTGTGGCTGCAGAAAAACAGCACAGAGAAATTTACACACAGGAGAGGCTTCACTGAAGCTACGGATCCGGGTTCCTCAGCTGATGCAGCCACGGCTAACGTTACCAGATCTACAGGCCCAGGCCTCTGCAGGTCACACTGCACCAGAAGCCATCAGGCTACCAGGAGAGTTTTACTGGTGATAGCTGCGGAGAAATCAGCAATGGACATACCTAAAAATAAATGTGTGATGTCATGGACAGAAATGTAAGTTTCAGGTGCTTTTATTTCATTTGTAATCAAAGGGCTGCACAGACCGTTTGGCGCCAGGTGTCTTCTTAAAGAGGGAATTGGTGCATGTAATATCAGAGCATCAGCCTTATTAATTCAGTACACACCTTAAGGGCCATGTTATGTTTCTTAATACACATGAGGAAGTTAATCAGCACACGTGAATTTTAGTAATTCTTTAATAATATTTTCTTAATAAACCATAGGCTTGTATGAGAAATGCTGTATGACAAAGTATGTGAGTACCAAAAACATAAGACATGACAAGGAGATTTCTAGAGCCAGATTAATTAATGAAAAGCAGTCTAAGATGCTAGATCCTGATTCAAAAGTCACCTAAAAACTTCTGCTTTCAGAAAAGTTTTAGGTCAGGAATTACATGATCAAAGTTATGAGTTTTCAGTGTTTCATGATAAACAAAAAACCTGTAAATGCAAAATAAAAAGCAAAACAGGAAGATATGACTTCCTCCTTGAAAAAAATATCCTGTGATATAGACATGATCGGAGGAAGATGGGACAGCAAAATAACCACCATGTAGTAAAATATGCTATAACTTCAACAGAAAAAAACATAATTCAAAGTCTGTTTCGCATTAAAAGCCAAGAATAATTTTTTTTCATATTGAAGGAACTACAAGACAAAGATATTTTGTTTGTGTACACCATACTGCTTCAGATCACCAAATATGCTTAAGTATTAATGGCAGACTTGTGCCTTTAATTAATAATTAATAAGAAAAGTACAAAACTATTCCAATGAAGACACACAGTGAAGGAAATGGCAGAAAAATAAAGATTAATTCGGTTCACTTTTGGTTATAGAAACCAAACCCAGTAATTATCACAACTGTTTCACGGGCCAGTATCACTGAGCTTCCGAGTGGGAAATACAAATGGACCACCTGCATTGGAACTACAAGTCTGCTTAGACATGAAATAATTTTAAAAGTTCACTGCTGCAAATACATCAGAAATGTACATGATGACGTTTTTTAAAAGCACAGTAGTAAAATTCTCAAATGCCTTCATAGTCCACATCGCCTGAAAAAGAGAATTCTGTCATTTACCTCTCCTTGGGCTTTTATGCCTTTCATCAATGCAGCATCTTTGACAAATCAGTGTTTGTGGGGACTTATGGGGTCCAACTCAAAGCTGCTGTATGCAAGTATAACTCAAAAGTCAGTGCATATAGACCATATGATCAGCATGCATGCCTAAAACCAAGCAATTTTTCTCATTTGATAAAAGAAACACTTAACTGTTTATGACACGACAAATGGCTTATGATAGACTTATTGGCAACTGTAAGATGCCTCAAAGAGATGAAATTCAAGGACTGTATCCAGTAGTGTCACTTTATACGTGTTTCTTTGGAAAAGATTCCTTCATTATTTCAATTCCAGAAATTGCAAATTGCGGTCTCGAGTTGCTATGAGTGCCACGTTCCTCTGAAATCACATTCCTCTGAAATCAGTGACTCAGGTTTTCAAGTGAAAATGCCTGCAAAACACCGTTTCCTATAGTTCTTAGAAAATATTCTTCTTAGAACAAAATGATTCATGGACACTTCTTTAGAGAGCGTTGCACTTATGTACTGCTCTTTCGAAAATACCATGACACATTTAAAAGAATTGCAGTAAGAACGTAATACAAGCTTATTGTTTCTTACATACAGTCTGAAAAAGAAAATGTTATTCCATTTGTCTCTGGTGTCATTGTGGTGATATATTTTAATTTGCATCCTTTTTAGGATACAAATGGTTTGCACTCTGACATCTTTTCCCAAGAAATTCTGACACCTTTTCATAAGAAATTAATACAAAAATCTATAAACACAGGTCCCCAAAACAGCTCCCTAGAATAATTTTGCCCATGCATCATAGATTTTAAGAGTATTTTCATTCTCACCGGCTTGAATGTCATGAAACTGGTAACCAGATAAGTGCCTTACTTGGCATAACAAACAGGCAAACATTTTCTAAAGTACTTCCTGGCATATCAAAAAATCCACGAAGAAAATATCCCTTAAGCCCTGTTGGAGCTGTATTAGCACCAGGTAAGAGATTTACCTGTAAAAGCAAAATTAGAAAATGGACTGAAGGTGTCCAAAAATTCTTTACTATGTGCTTTGCCATCTTCCCAGCCTTTCCACTCTGGGGACACAACTCAGAAGTTACTTAAAAAAGCATAGTTGTACAAAGTCTTACCTTGCAATCTGTGTTCTAGTATTGAAGTCAAGAGATCTCATTGAGCGTAAGACTTCTATACACCCCAAGTACTGCAAGGAGAAAGAAACAGTTGGAAAATTTATTATAATTACGCTTGAATTCCGGGAGAAAATGCAACTAACCATTAAGAGTCACTGTGCAATTCTTATTTTTACATTTTATTTATCCTATGCCTCCGGTAGGTTGTTATGATTATGCTGTTGTATGTCACAGATTTGTTCCATAAACATTTTATTTCATTTAAGTCTCAAGTTTGGTTCAACATATGTTTAACCCAATCACTGTAATACATCTAATTTATAATGTGTTGATATTTATCATAATTTTTATTATGTGTTTTCTTCTATGTTAATTGTTCCAGTTTAGGTATAAAACTAATCAAAGTAAAAAATAATGAAAAAGGAAGTGTGGTAAAGGAAATTCATCTAGCACTGGTTAGTAGGAAAAACTTATATAAGAGGGAGAGAACTAAGTCTCATTAGAACAAAAAAAAGGCAAATTATGGCAGGGAAGGCTGAAAAGAGTACCAGCAAGCAATTCTTAATAAACAGTTCCGGGATATATGTGATTTAGTAATTTCATTAATTACACTAGTATAAAGATATAGGAAAATAATAACCCACTAGTAACCCATGCTGGGAGATGGATTTAACAGGGTCATTCAAGAAAGGGAAGGCATGAAGGTTAGCTAATATTAAAAAAAGACCAGACTTATTGACCCAGATTTCTGCCCTGCATCTCTGCGGGAAAAAAAAAAAAAAAAGGGAGGACCATTACAAAAGACATTAAAATGTAACAGTATCTATCACAGGAGTGAGAAAAACTCTGATGAATCTTCTAGACTTGCTTCCAAAAGTGGTCATATTCTGCATATGCTAGAGCCTATCAGAGCTACAGTTCCTGTCAGATATCTGGATAATGGCTTTGCAGAAACCAGCCCGTGACTGTCACACCCCGTGGCAGTACCTTTGCGTGCAGGTTAAGTATTCAACCACACACCCAAACTTCTGAAAGTCAGAGGAAATCGGGATGAGTCTTTACATCATGAGCCTGATAATGCCTTTCTAGTGTTGTGGGTTTATATCAGCTTTTATATCAGTTCTGTATCCGTTTTGGTATCTTCACAGCATAATGCAATCTATTTGGGCATGAAACTGGCGCAGAAATCAAGCGAGGCCACAGTTTTGTGCCTGTTCAGGAATTTTATTTTCACTGAAAAAATGATCTTTAAATTAGAGAATTGCTGCAGCAGTAACTATATTTGAAAATTCAGCAGTTTTTTCATAGGAACATGTATGCCATAAACTGTTTACAAGCTGGGGGAGTATCTAGCTTCTTTTCACATATTATTATTTATTTCTATCATATGCTATGAAGTCATTACAACACTGAATAAAGTTGACTCCTATTTGTCAAATTGCTTGAGCTTAGATTATGATAGCACACAGTTTCTGTGAAGGGTTGCCCCAAGATCCATTTCCTAGAATATTTTAGAAATCTCTCACAATCTTACATTTTTTGAAAGTTTGTATAATGCTCATGGAAAATGTCTTGTCTATAGAGATCCTGGCACATGGAGCCCTCAAGCTAATGGTCATACTTTCAAACTGTCTACACTATCATCAGTCATCTATCAGTGCAAAATTAGGTAATCCTTGTATCTTATTACAAGTAGATTCCTTATTTACATATACCTCTGCTCGAGTACTTAAAACATCCAGAACTACATTTTCATGCTCTTATGAAGGAAGTTAAGCCATTAACTCTACTTTTAAGTATATCGCAGAGAGTGATTTCATTCTCTTGGAGATGAAGTTCTTTAACATCACTTGAGACAATCAGCTGAAGTAATTTAACTTATAAACAGCAAAGAACGATGCTTCCCTGCATTCTTTTTGTGTCATTTTGTTGCAGTCCTAGGATGCTTTTGTAGCTTAATTTTGCCAAATATTTATTTCATACAAGATGCTTTTATAATTAAATATGCAGTAAATGGTATAAATATTCAAAGGTATTCCTGTGATTTTTTTTTGTTATAGAAATACTTGGTTTTCATTATCTCATCAACTGTTAATTTAGACCTCTTGATACGAGACCACTCTTGGATTGCACTTGTTTCTTCACTTATCTGTATTTGCCAAAAATCTTTTAAAGTAAAGTAATTGTACAAGTTTGAGAACCAGGCCCAGCATTTTGGAAGCAAACTCTGGAAGGTATTTTGACAAGTACATGCAGGCGTGCAAATAAATACACAAACACATATGCACACAAGTCACTGTCAAAATAGACAAATAATTAGACAAATACCCATTAACATACTTAGAAGGCGTGCATTTAGACTCCTTTGAGTTATACTACCTGATCTGCATTAACAACAGTAGAGACAACATCAGACTGAAGGAAAGTCAGATGGAAAAATTACCCTGTACTTGTTTTATGTGTATCATGGAGACAGCTGAACACAACATAGTAAGGCTTGCAGTATTCCTGACTGATCAATGCAAAGATGGCAATTGATTTTCTGGGATAAAAGATGTGAACACTTAATCACCACGGCATGTTTTCAAGTAACGAAATTACTATAAAAATTGACATTCAAAAGGTCCAAAGGCCAACTACAGGGACATATAACTCACCTACTGCTATGCTTCAATTATTCCCCAAGACCAACACTGCTGTCTAAAAATATCCATTTGAAGTACATCCTGACAAGGATCCACAGAAAGAAGACATACAACCAAGATAGCAAGTAAATAAATTATTCATTTATTTCAACAAATAAATACCCTGATTAAAAAGAAATGCTATCTTTTGCTTTAGGCATTCCATGAAACATTTAAAATATAGTTATAAAACAGTCTACTTCTAAAAAAAGCTCCTCTTTGCTCAGTACTTCATGTATATTCTAACCAATCAGCTACTGTATGCTGTGAGATTTATGAGATCCCATTATCATGCTCCCTCTCATTGCTCAGGAGCCAAATATACCGAGATGCAGCCCACCTTGAAGTAGGAGGATTTTGGGACTACCAGTTCCAAGCTCTCTCAGATAACATTCTGCCTTCTGTCAACTTCCTGATATCTGAATGAGCTTCCAGCTTCTGTACCCTCATTGAAAGGCACTGTGTCCCCAGGAAAAGGTCTTTCGTATGAATGAACAGCTTCCCATTCAGAGGTTTCAGATTCGTAATTAGTACTTTGCATGCTAAAACAGTACCTTGCATGAAAGCAGATGCAAATCTAAGAGCAGAGTGCCACATACACCTGGGACCATACATCTCTCACTGCATGAGGTTCCAGGGTCCTTACTAGCTACAATTTTGCCAGGCTAGTGTAAGGGAAGGCCCGGACTTCTGGTTTGTGAGGATTTCCTCTGTACTGCCCAAAGTACTTGTCCTCACTATGACTCAGGTAGAAAATTCTTGTTCTTTTACTGAAGCCTGTGCAAGAGAGAGTATTGAGTTCTCCCAACGTTTGTCAGAAAAAGACAGTTCAACACATGAGCTCTGAGTGTATTCATGTGCTCAGAGACAAGAGCGAAAGCAAATGCAGATAGTCACTGTCAGAGCTGCCTTTTGCTCCATGAATATGAACAACCTTGTTCAGTGTCTCCTAACAAGCTCTCCAAAACACCAAGTGACTGGAAAAAACCCCTCTATTGTCGGACCCAGAAGCTAGCAGTAAAGACAGCAAGAAATACTTTCATAAAAACATAACCAGACCTATTCTGTGATTCTGGGAGGGTGCAGCCCTGTACAGCACTGCAGCAATCCAACCTAGGGGCCACAAATGCTTGAGTGCTTGAATGCTATGTGCAAATCTAGCAGAGGAGTGTCTACCCTGTACATGGGTAGCACGAAGATCTACCCATCACTTACTCTTAAATAAAACAAGAACTCCTTATCTCTGAATTTGAATTTACTGGAATATCATTAGCTCAACAAAACTGTGTGGGTACTCTTAGTAAATTGAGGTTGACTGGTTCTAACCACGTAAGCAGATGACCCATCATCAGGTCTGAGTGGTTCACCACTCTGCAGTTTGTACCTGCCTTGCAGAAGTTATGTAAGACATAACATGGTTACATCAGCAAACAGACACGCACTTGCACTGCTAGCCAAAAATTAGCCAGTGCCCTCAAATACTGATGTATCCAAAGTGTGCTCCTACATTGCACAGCTGCAGATAACAGCCTGGGGGCTCAAAAGTAAATTCTAATTCCTGGGGTTCTGGGTGGTGTATGGAGACCTAAGTCTTGAAAATAGAAATAAGGTATCTCGTCATAATCTGGTCAATTCTCTGCAATTTCCTCACCCACGGGATTATGCTGCCCTTTTACCTGGCATGTGCAAAAGTGAGCATCTTCTTACTTGCCACATCTGTTCCTCATGTGTACCTCAAGTATATGCCTATATTTTTATGATTCCCTTTTTTATTCCCCCTTTTCTTTTTTGAGTGGGGGGGAGGGGTAGGAGAGTGAGGGAATTTGTTTGTTTGGTTTTGTGGGGTTTATTTTTCTACATTTTATTCTCATTAGCCAAAGACCTAGTCCAGAATTAAATTAATCCATGAAAGTAAATGAGCAGTTAGTATGAATTGATTGGTGGTAGTTAATTACAGTTGAAGACTGCCTTATTTAAAAATAAGAGCTTTTATTTAAAAATTAGATTTCATTGCTTCTACTGTAACATGCATTTATTTATGCATCAAAATGACAGTTCCTTCTAATTTCAGATATCATCATTAACAATCAACAGGGCTTGTGAAATATGCACTAAGAGTTCCACAAGGTTCTACAATACTTAAATATTATTTTCAAGTTTCCTATTTACTTAAAACATATTAAGATTCAAATCCAGATGCACCCTAACAAGCAGGCCATAATATAAAAATAGTAACAGCCCAGGACTTGATTTCAAGATAGTAAGTTTGTCCACATGTAACTGTGGACCCAGTCAGGCCTTTTAATAACCATATTGATGCATGAAAAAGAAAAGAGAAGGAAAAAAAAAAAAACCAACACAAAAAAATAGCCCAAGCCACAGTCAGAGACTACAAGATTGAAAAATATCTTACTAAATTAATTTTTCTCTTTAGCAAATTTATATGAAACAGTAAATCTCATATCATACTATTTGCTATCACAATATTAGATGAAATTCCCAGCTTAATTGAATTCACAATACCCACTTTCTAAACTGATGAAGTGGGAAAAGACCCACCCACCAAAAAAAAACCCAAGACAAAAACCCCCAAACAAACAAAAACCCTCAAAACCCCCAAACCAAATCAAACAAAAAAATCCCCAAAACAAACACTAACAAGGAACTGTAATCAGAAGATGTTGTCTTTAATAAAAGAAACTAAGTTAAAGAAAAATAATAAGTGGCACAATGCTTCCTAATTTTTTTAATTGTGTTTTAGCTGAACATTTATTACCTTGAATAGCTTACTAATTTGACTGAGACATGCACCACAGTTACTTAACTCAGCTAATCATCAAGAAATGAGCACAAAAAGCGAAGATACCTTATCAAAACATACATTTGATTCTTTACTTCACAAGGAGATCATAATGTAATTACGTGTATTTGACTTATATGATTTGATTGAATTAACACTTGAAATCTTTTAAACAGAGAGGCACTGAAAAACAGTATACATAAAGAGCCTTTATATATATGATGTTTGTCATTGACCCAAGGATGTGGCTCAGCTACCCAGCTGGGACAGGGATCTGGGAGCTTGGAAAGTCTTTCTGAACTCAGTGGTTAGCTAGGCCAAACTACTTAGGAAGTAAAACTTCAACAAAACATAGCACTGTAGGGAGATACTTCTCTGTATCACCAAAAAGTCAGTATTTTCTGAAGACTAGTGTGCAACAAACTTTTTTGTTCTGCTTTATTCTGTATGTTTGTTCGTTTGTTTGTTTTATGGGTCCTTCCTTTCTTTTTCCTACCTTAAGAGCCGCCCCGTTGCTAAGACAGTAACTGTCAAACCTCAGGGAAACCCTTCCCTGGCAGGTGGAGAGCCACTGTCCTGACACAGTCATGGCAAACATCTCACCCAGACTCTGGCATCACAGAAGTCTGTGGGACACCTTCTCCCTTCCGGTGTTGCTGATAATGCAGAAGAGGCAGCCTTTGAAAATGCTGGCTACCACCAACCGAGCAGACGGCAGCATGGTTGGAAGAAGGTCCTGCATGCACACAACCATTCAGATTTGTGGCAGTGTACCTAGATACTTCGAGAAAAAGAATGGAATGGAAAATTTGTTCAGTGACATTTCTAATGTAGAGTGAGTTATAATATTAGAAAAAGCTGTGGGCAGAACCAAGACTGGATACTCAGAGAAAAATAAATTTGTCTAAGCAGTAGTCACAGAGTTCCAAGTCAGCTGCTAGAGATTTCAGTTTCTCTGGTAGTTTGGGATATAAATAAACTTGCCTTTAAATTCTCTGCTTAGCTTTCACATAATACTGAGATCTTACCTAACGTGAGTGTTATTCTCCCAGTCTCCTGCTGCTCCCTCCCCTTGGGGTGACACATCTCTTCAGGCACATAGGCAGGTTCCTGTGCTCCACCAGCGTGTGCCAGAGCACCCACTCTGTACCTCTGCCCTGTGCCTTCCTGCTAGAATGGCACACCTGGCTGGGGGAGCAGCCATCCTGCACGACAGAAACCCTGACAGCCTTGTTCTGAATGAGGGAAAGGCCCTATATTTAGACGTTGCCACATTCCAGCACCAAAAATGTGTCATAAACATATGCTGCCACGAGAAACAGAAAGGCTCTCTTCTGTGCTTCCATACTTCTGCAGTTGGCAATTTTTGTGCCAGTAAGTAATCATG
Organism: Corapipo altera; assembly: GCF_003945725.1. Taxonomy (NCBI): domain Eukaryota; kingdom Metazoa; phylum Chordata; class Aves; order Passeriformes; family Pipridae; genus Corapipo; species Corapipo altera. The sequence goes on along the minus strand of NW_020884909.1, from coordinate 5,350,428 downwards.
TATAGAGCTTTATAGTGAATCAATATTTCCCCCCAAGGTTTTTTTCTCATTAAAGAACGTGTGTTCCAATGCAGACAGAAAACTCTAAGTAAGGATTGATGGAATGCAAATGGAACAGAAAATCTTCTTTGGAGCCCAACTCCAAATAAGCCTCAACCATTCAGCTGTAAATTTATCATCACAAAATGCTCCATGAGACAAGTAAACCAACAGAGCTTCTAAACTAGTACAAATGATGATGCATGTGACTGTCAGTTGCACTCCTCTTGGAAACAGGTGGTTTGTTTCTTCAACAGTGGAGGAGAGAACACAGTTTTCCCAAGAATACTGCCAACTTTGGCCAACACCTAGCTCCTTGTTGTTTCCTCTTGTACAATTACTGATTTCTGTAGCATAAAAATAGATTATATGTCTCAATATAAGCAGAATAACAATTCTCAACTGGCAAATGATAGCCAACAGTTTCAATGAATTGACTTATCCTGTTTGAACACGAGGCTCAGGTGTGCACAACTGTAATAATAAAGGGATTTAGAAGGCAAACACAGGCATTTTGTGCCTCCCAGAAATTAATTCCCTGACTCATGTACTTAGATTCATAAATTAACACATTTTTAGTATAATTCAATGCTATTTTGGCAACTTATTATGTTTACTTCTCTATTTTACTCTTTGAACGGGATGCTTGTATTTTCAATAACAGGGATGCCACTAAAATTATGCTGTAAAACTTTTTAGTAAAGGAAGTAGCCTTCATAAGCTCTTGATTTAACTACCATAGTAGAGTTATAAAATATTTTCACAGGAGGCTGCTCCAAACAAAAAGTGTTTGTTTAGCATCCTGAGCACAAAATGATAAAAAGAGAGCTCACATTTTAAAATTTTCACTGAGTTGAATGTAAGTTTCTGTGTATTTACCAGACATCTGGCTTTAACCACGTAAATCCTTTTACAGTGATTTTCCTTAGGATTTTCATAAAAGCTTTCAATCATAAGTCAAGTGAGGCTGAATTCCACAGAAATTCTGGGATCAACTATAGAAAAAAGTGCCTAGCACTGATTAATTCAAACTGAAAGTCTGTGAAACCTTTTTACCTAATTAAATTCATCCCAAGTCTAACCCACTAACAGTAGAAAAATCAGCTTCTAAATAAAGGAAGGCAACCGTATTTTTCTATCTTCCACTCCTTTCTTGCACTGAGTTGCTCAAGTGACAAAGAATAAATGCACCTTAACAGGACAAAACAAAAAAAATTATTTACTTATATCTACTTTTATGTATACTATACATGTGCATGTACATATTGTTCTACACAGGCTTTGAAATCCTATCTATTGACTGGAAGTATGCACAAATATGCAGTGCCACTGATATTTAAAATGTTTGCCCAAATTCCTTGGCTCTAAAAAAGTCTGCTATTTTTTATTATCTCTGAAATGCAGTACATAAATATTTATAACTATTTTCAAATTTCAGTGGGCAGCTGTATATATCTATTAATAAACTGATACACTATATATATAAATAAAAATTTATCAAGATTAGCCAACACCCTGAAAAAGCTGGAAATAGGTTATTCCTTTTTCTCCCATAAAGATCAGAAAACCTGCAAAGTGCTTCTTCAGTAGCCAAGGATTCATATAAACACAAAGACCTTGGAGAATAACACCAGTTGAATGCCTCCAAATCTTGCTGATGATGAGGCACAGACAGAGCATCGTGTTTACAAAATATACTTGGGTGCCACCGACACCAGAACAGAAGGAAAAACAACACTAAGCAATACTAAACATTACTTTCCATGTCTGTTAACACATCTCTGAAGTATGATGAAGATTTTATGTGATTAAATATTATCAATTGCTGAGGACAAGAGATACCTGAAAAAAAGTTGTGCAACAAGGTGCAATATTTTCACTGTATTTCAGCATATAGTTTCCCTCTGTTGACTGTAGAAATCTCCACACAATATGAGAATTTGGGGCATCTTACCAGTAATAAAATAGTTAAATAAAAGTATATCCCATAAACCTCTGTAAGAAAAGAAGAATCCATTCTATCTGGTACCTATAGTCGTTTTAAATTTGTCCTCTGCAAAAGCATTCTGGCAGCATCTCAAAAAAAATCACACAGTAAGGATTCAGAACCCCTTAAAAAAAAAAGATGAAGGCTTCAGCTAGGAAAAGAACATATTTTATCTTATCTTGAAAAGCAATTTCTTAAGTTAACTCTAAGGTCTTATTTCTTGCTAGCAAGGGGAAAGATGTAACAAGAGAAACAAATTTTGCTTCTGACAATTTTCTAATCTCCATCTCAAATGGGGTTGAAAACAAAACACCTTCAAAGAAAATACCTTTTTCTTATTTCGTACCTCTAGGTGGATGAAACAAGATTGCCAGCATCATGGTCAAAAATATTTTTGCTGTACAGATGCTAAATGAACTGGGCTTTCACAAGATTTCAGAAAAAAAACCCCGTATCGGTAGTTTTGTGTGAACAGTATTTCTTACGTTCTTATCTTACAGAAAAATGCTTTTGCATGCAAAACCTCAGAAATGCAAGTATCAGAAGTTCACACATTGGACAATGATTTATTCCATTATTTTAAATGTAAACACATTCTGTACTGTGACTCAATTCTTTGTATGGGCTGAAAGTTTTCTTTAAAAAATGCTACACTTGGGAAAAAAAAAAAACTAGAACCTTTAGTCCTACACTTTTTAAAATTAATTTTAAAAATATATAATAATGGATGAATGCAATTATTACAGTGTGAACCACTTAGAGTATGCACTGCAGTATCACAAATGAATTGGTTCGTTTTCACAGCTGCATACTTTAATTCAGTGAACTTTCCAGACTGTTTTGCTGCTACCTTGAATATCTACTAAGATATATTTCCCTTTAAACCATCATGCAGATTAGTTGGAGCAGCTTATGTTCTGCATCAGAACTCCTTTAACACACAAAAGCTTCTGCAGCCAAAACACTATGCTTCAATGGCTGAAAATCATAATTAGACATCTGAAACTGTTAAATATGAACACCTAAAATATATCCAATTATTAAAAAATTTATGCTGCCTCAGTCATTAAGTAGAACTGCTTGATAAGGAGTATTATTAAAGCACAGACCCAGAAAATGGAGGATCTAACAGGTGCTTTTCCACTATGCCAAATAGAAACCTCTGTTAAGTATCTGACACGCACACTATACTGTTATGCTTTTTAATCTGTGCATTTGGAGGTGTGATGTCGGAAGGACCTGTCACTGTCAAAACTGAAAATCCAAAACATGCAGGGAGGCAGAAGGAGTCCTTTTCTATCTGAATGCCACATGTACCTCTGGTCTTCATCCCAAGAGTTCTGCGGTTAAACCCGGCACCCCTGCTTTTTCTGTCCACCTTGTGCTCTTTTCTTTGTGTCATCCTATACCATGTTTATTTTTATCGTTTATGGGTTTGGTTGCCATTCCTGCCTAATTTCAAAGGCCTTTTTTTTTTTTAGCCTTTAAACTTTTAGCTGTGACTCGGATGGTCTGATTCACTCTTTTGAGACCAAAATCTTTCCTGGCCCTATGAAAATTTATTTGAAAAACCTAGGGGAATATCTAACTTATTAAACAAACATTCTAGATTATTGAATTGCACCCAATCCCTCCCAGAAAACAATGGATAACTGGAAATATGAGACGGCATCGAGTCCCATCATTATTGGACAGGCTCTGCCTCAGACCTGCCTGGAGCAGACAAAGGTAGAGCTGCATCACTTTTTGTTCTAAACATGTAGAATCAAATGAAATTAATATTACATGACTATGTAGAATTGCAGAGAAGCAATAGTGAATCCCTCCTGCTCTAAGAAATTTATTTCATTGCTTAGGGGAGTAAACCAACTTGAAAGAGTGCCAGAAGCTGGAAACACTGGTTTCCTCTGACACTAAACCAGGGCAGATCTGAGGGTTTTTTTCATTGTAAACAACAAGAAAATTTAATATTGATACTTTGTGCATTCACCTGAAGTATCTTCTACAAAACAAAGCCAGGCTGTAGCACTGTAGGTACTGTGTTAGTGGAGACAAGATTTCTCTTTGGCTAGGAGAGAAAGAAGCACCCTGTCCCTGGGACAAAGGAGTACCTTGTCTCCAGCAGCACAGAAGCCCTGAGGATCTTGGTTCATCTGTTTTCCTTATGTTTGTAGTGGCAGATATTTAGATTGGGCTCGTGATATTCTTACTGCAAACACTGTCGGATGACAAATAAAGAAACCAACCACTCAATTTCCAAGGAAAAACACAGAAGAAATTCTGGCTGCACGCAGTTTTTACCTCCAAAACTGACCAGCTAAATTCACCTGGGGATTTTAAAACTGCAGGATATATACAACTAGCAGGATAAATAACTAGCAGGAGTGTATAATTTTTGCTTTAAACAAAAATATTTCTCACTTCAGCTATTCAAATCAACATTAACAGTGTCCAGAGTGTGTCACTCACAAAATAACCCTAGGCATGGAAATTATGTCAAAGCTTCCAAGGCAATTTGCAAACACTCCAAATGTACTGAAGAACAGACATTCACATTGACAGTTGAATTCTTCAACTCTGAAATCAATACATGCTTTATTTCCTATGAAAGGTGTGCAAATGTACAGTAATAGTACTTGATTCATGTAATTAGAATAATATTATAATTAAAGGCTCTACAGTATGATTTCTGCTGGTAGGAACTGATCTAATTTCTGTGAGAAATGGTCTTTTCATATCAGTGGGCTGTAAAACAGACCCACAGTATTTCAGATCCATGGAGATCAAAAGAACAGTTTTCGAGAGAGCAACAGGCATCAATATCATTCTTTCATAGTTCAAATAATAGTGAAAGAAAATGCAAAGGATACTAACTGATCTCACAGGAACATGGCACAATGGGAGGGCTTAATTACTAAAACCAATGCTCTCTTTGTCACTTCCTTCTCTCTCCCCTAATCTGCATGCATGCAGCTTTAAAATCCACAATGGTTAGCCAGTTTCATTAGTCTTTACTAACACTGTTTGGGTACCTGTGTTGAGGATAGCAGACTCTGAACCAAAGTCAGTATTCTATCCTATTATCACCACATGACTGAAACACACAACACACTTCTTAAACCTCATTACAAACAGGATGCTCTGGGACTGTGCTCTTTATTATTAGAAACACATGCACATAATCCTACTGATTATGTTTTTACTCAGGCCATGTCAAGCTATCAGTGACTAACCATCAACACTACTGCAATTTGACTGACAGAAGTAGAAATTGAATCTGACCTAAAAAGAAAAAAAAAAAAACCCCACACAAAAACTTGCACAAATTTTCTTCTAAAATGAAGATAAATTCAACATCAACCAAAGAGAGAAACTAAAAAAGTCTTGCTGTTAATTTTGGTGTGGTGTGGGTTTGTTTTTTCTTCTTAAACAGCAAACTAATGCTGGTTAGAACAGAAACAAAAAAAAAAGAAACACTTTTCCAAAGAGCCCTCAAGTCTTCTAGGGGAAGGCCACATATGTTGCAGTGTGTCAGCTCCATTTAAGGCTGACCTTCAAAGTCTGGGTTAGCCACTAAGGAGACACAGCAATTCAGTCCATCCTTAAGCTCACACACAACTTTCAGTGTACAGACTCAGCCTCAATTTGTTTCAAAGGGAATGCTCCCCATAAACAGTGTCGTGCAGGAATGTTTGCAGAACTGAAGCCTTGACGTGGTGATGTGTTCGAACAGCATCACAGTGATGTCTATTTTCCATTACAGATAAATATGCTGTTACTCCCTCCCAAGGAATGAAAGTGTAAAAATATTAAAGAAATAACTGCGGTTAGGATTATACTCTTCAAATACTTTGCTATAATATTAATAATTTAATGTGCTTTTCACTGAGATATTTGCCTGGCTTGTGATGATTCTTTTGGATGAAGCAGTTCTTCCTCTCTCCCAGACACTATATTTCTATCTGGTTTTATGGCTCATTAGCTTTTTCAGATATACTTCACATAGGTATATAAAATTATGCTACAGTATTTTTGGCTTATTTAGTTTTGAGCTGCTGAGAAAGAGCATTTAAAACTCTTTGACATTTGTTACAAAATCCAATCATGAGTTACCTAAAGACAGACATCATTTGCCTCTTGACTCTTGACTGTGCTCTTAATTAAATGTAGCAAAACTCTAAATGTCTATTACATAACCCAATTAAGCTCATCAGTAGATATTTATCATTGGACAGAAAGGTTACACTGAAATCTTTAACCATCCTTACATTACTCAGTTTTACACTTTTTTTTATTCTATGTATTCGTTTTTCTGACAACAGGAACATTTACAATCTCTCCCCATAGTAGTCACTCCCACTGTGGGGAAAACACTGAGCTCTTCAATGACTTCCATTACAATAGCAAATTCTTTCTTTCTTTTTTTTTTTGTCATTAATTCATAATTTGTTAAACTGTTCAGCAGTAGCATGAAGTAAAACATCAGTAACTCACGACTTTATGTCCCCTAATATGGCTATGGTCATTGTCTAAGTCATTAGTAAATTGTGGGGGTTTTTTGTTAAAATTTTTATATTAAAATAATATATAAAAATGCAACATGAAATCCACTGGGAGAAAAAGAAATACAGAAAGTGCCAGCATTTTTGTGGCTGAAATCAATTCCATCATAGCAGACCATGAAAATCAGAATACAGCTGCTGTTTACCATAATCCTACACCCATCTTTAAGCATTATACACTGCCCATTTTAAAGAGGAGCAATGTGTGGAAATGTGGGGACAGCAGTGAAGTCTCAGATTTGCCATGCATTGTACACAGGAATTTTGTGCCTCTTCAGAAGACTCTAGTGTGAACTATCAAACTGCCCAGTAGTTACAATTAGCCCTGTCCCGTGGCTAATCTTATGTTTTGAACATGGATTAATGAGAAAATAGTACCTGATGCACATTTACACACAAAAACTACAAAAGTTTTGCTGTTGAAAAAAAAAAAATCGAATTTTCGTCTCATTTAGCAAATGGCATATGGAATTTTCTGTAAGGCATGTGGTACTAATTGAACATGGTACGAGTCCACCAGACAGTCAATATAGCCATGAGGTATCCAAGGAATGTTTCCCTTCAGTGGACATTATCTGTGTATTGATTTGATGGCCTGAATGGATAAAAGCTTCGGTAACAAACAATGTTTGAGGATTTGGGAACTGCACTTCTATTCTTATCTGTATGAATGCTGCAGTTGCTGAGCAAAATTTTGAGACACTTAATAAACGAGCAAATTAGGAACTAAAGAGGATCAGTTTATTTTCATTTACTCATTAACCACTTACTTTGGTATTTATTTTCAACCTTTTTTTTTTACACTGAGACCACTGCTCTGTGCCAGAGACCACTCTCATGCCAGAGAGCATGAAGCCAAAGTTATCACCCAATTTTTTTAATAGGAACAATAATCTAGGTTCCATACATTTTAATGACATTAACAAACACCTAAAAGAAAGCTGTATGGTACTAATGATTTATTTTGAAAATTCTGATATACACAATGTGTATGAATACACTTTCAGGTATTTGACACCAACTGAACTGATTAAAATATCAGTTATGCTATCTGTGTTAGATATGGGTTAATTATTAACTTTAAATGTTAGTCCATTTCTATATAGCTTTAATTCTCTTTTCAGTTCAGGTAAAACAAACAGCAGCAGTGAATTCTCACTTATCCTAAGCAAAATTAAAAGTCAAATGGTTGAGTTCCCCGAGCTAAGGTGAAAATGACTTTCTGTCAACCAGAGTATTTCTGTGCAAAAGAACATCAGAGTCTCAACACCACTATATCCAGCACCAGTGGGTTATTTTTATTGAGACACTTGAAGAGTAACAGAGCAGCAGTTTGTGGCTTGAAAGGTAGCACTGACTCCTTTGTAGCTCTAGTAAATTTCAGAGTAGTATAAAAGACACCACAATTTCAGTAGTGCTCTGAATGGGTCAACTTCCTCAGTCTACCACCACTTGCAAAATCTTCCATCACCACTAACAGAAAGAAATGAAATCTGCTTCCTAGTCCTTCAACAGTTAAATGTGCACTCTGCTTTTGATAACGAGACTGGAGAAGAAGCAGTGAGAGTTAAGTAACAAGGATGTCACTCAGTTTTAGAGCATCCTGAAATAAAGTCACACTGTGACTCTTATACCAAAAATAAGATGAGATTAAAAATAGACCTGTAATATTGGTAGTCTGTTACAAAACAGTTTAACATTCAATACAAAAGCCACTTGGCAAATAAAATATGGCAACTGAAGAACAAATCCTGGAAAATAATGTTATTTTTATACTTTCTGCACTGAAACTTTATGCTGAAAGGTGTAACCAGAATCTTACTAACTACAAAAAACGTTGCACATACCCTTCTCTTGAAGGCTCTAATTTAACAGGTGGTTTCAAAATACTTTCAAAGCATATGGAAATATCACCCTGTAAACCTAAGAACCTCTGCTCTTGACATGCTGTATCAATGAACTGAAAAGAGCAATAACATTTAAGGTGGCTGAATCCTCATTATGTAAAACAAGCTGCATTTTCCTGCTCTACCCCCTACAGTATTTCTATTTGTGGAACACAATAAGAATTGTGCTCTCTGCCTTACTTCCCTAAGATTTCAAATATCATTTCAGTTTAGAAACACACCTGCCCTGAGAGGTATTTTCAAACTGAAAAATCATGCATGATTAACAATTTTTCTCACATCAAGGGCTCCTTCTTTCCTCCTGTATATTGCACCAGACATATTGAAAGGCTACGTATCCAAGATATATACAGTATGCTAGATAACACTGAAAACCTAAATTCAGAAGAAGGAAAAAAAAACCAAACCAAAAAGTAACAAAATCAGCTTTTAGCTTAGGAACAGTATTTTCACACAGCTGTAGAACATTATTTGCAGGTTTGCTCTAATGAAACAAATTAACACAGCTTCCCAACCCTGCCTTCCTGCATTTACATTCCATGCATTATGCACCAAAAAAGCAATATACAAATAGAGATCCTTTCAGCCTCACTACCCTGTCTGCAAAACCAGCAGAGAATTTTCCATTGATTAAAACAGAGAATGGAAGAAAACAGACCAACCTTCACAATGTACGTCACACCAGGTCCCAGGATCTTCTCATTCGAGTGCAGCCATCCTCGAGAGGGTTTACTGACAAAGCTGCTACTTTGATTCCAATCTTCACCTCCCAGGTGCATTTCCTCTGACCGTGCCTTTTTCCCCATACTCATCTTGCTCACGTCCTGCTGAGAACACGAAGTGGCAGAGACAAGGTTACATGTGTTGTCTGAAGCCCCTGCTGCTGAACTAGAAGCACTCGAGCTTCCCTGCAACTTGGAGACAGCAAGCTCCTTTACTGCAGAGGAGAGGTTTTTGATACCCAAAAGGCTGCCTGTGCTAGAGAGTTTCAAGTGGGACACTTTATGGATGAGGCTACACAGGGTGGTGGGTCCATCTTCGTGGTCCTTGCGGAGAACCTCTGGTGAGACCAGGTACGAAGGTGAAGCTGAAGTCGTAGCAACTGCTGAGACCTTGCTGTTCATGGGCAAATTGTGAATAAGATCATCAACTGATGTCACAGAATCATTCCTGAAGCGGTTATACTTGGTACGTTGAAGCATGCCCTTCTATCTGCTCTCCTGCATATGTTCTGGCAAATCTGATGCCAAGGCAGGAGATGCCTGCACTAGCATAGCAGGCGATTCATAACGACACGGACCGATAACAAGATTTTGGGGTAAAAAAAATCAAAGAGTATAAGGAAAAACAAACAGGGAAAAAAAAAAGTATATTTTTAAGCAATTTCTTTTGGTTCCCTGTTAGGGTTGGGTGAAGTAACAGTTTTCTGTGACTGAGATCCCAGTCCTGCTTAGAGCTGCCAACTCGCTCACAGCAAAAGCATGACTCACACAAATGAGAAGGACCCTTTTCAACAAAAGGCTGTGAACACTGCAAATCACTTCCTGTAGCCAAAAAAAAAAAAAAAAAAAAAAAAAGAGAGAGAGAGAAGGAAAAAAAAAACCCACATCCACCCACTTACAGCACACTAGCTACCAATCAATTCTCAAATTTCCTTTTCCTATCTTCTCAAACAGATATTTCCTTTCAACCTTTAATTCCTATCCCCTCCCACCACCCTTTTAGTACCAAAGGCAATTACCTTCAAAACTGAATTAATAGCCTTTATGAAACATCACACTTTATTCTTCTGTTAAAATTCTTCCACCTCACACATTCGTGATTCTATAAAGAAATCACAATTAGATAGAAAATACTTGGATAATATTTACATACATATATCCCCTCTCTCCTCTGCCTGCAACAAAACACAGGCACCTTAAAGGTTTTCAGAACAGATGACAGAACTAAGGAATATAGACATTTTCTCCCACAAAAGCAGTCTAACAGTGCCTTTTTGTCAATGCTGTCCCTCACAGAAACTGTCATATCCCAATTTTGACAAAGAAATCCTTCTCCCCATTACTCCACAAGAACATTCTATTTTAATTCAGGAATTACATAAGTACCTATGTGTGAAGAAAAGCATTTTTCTGATGTCTGACAACAGGCTTAACAGATGTTTTTTCTTTCACCACTGATATTCACTCTGAAGAAAGACACGAAGAAGATCTTCAATTCACTGGAATGTTTGGTTTAATTCTGAAAAACTCAAAAACCTGAAATAATATTAAAAAGTCCAGAGAGCAGCAAACTGACATCCTGCAGTGAAAAACAAAAAAATGGTCTTTATTTAGCACGTTAGTCAAAAACACTTGATATGAGAAGTAGCAAAACATGCAGAAAGCAGGTATTTAATGGGTCCCCCTTTTTTTTTTTTTTAAAGACAAAATATGTACAGCATTGTGACACACAATGCCCATCACAAGCCATATGGCTTTTTCCTATAAATCAATCTGCTTTGCAAAACATCTTTTGGATGTAGGACAATACACTGCATTATAAACAAATTCAGACCAGAAAAGTTGCATAGTGCAAAGCTATTTCTTAAATACATGACTAACTGCAGCACAACTTAAAGGAAAAAATCCTGTGGAATTCCTTCCTCCTCCCATTACTAAAGGCTGCAGCATACAAAGTGCAAATACAGTGAAATAGCCAGTTCAAATACAGGTATTTAATTAGTATATTCATGACATATTGAATTAAATCAGCACCTCTTATCCCAGCAGTGATGAATAATGGTAATGTCTTAGCCAATGTAAAAGCAGGTTTCTACTGATCTGCAGAACAGCCTTTCATCACCACACTGCAAACCTGCTACAGCATCCTCACAGCATGCATTCCTCTCTTCATCCTCCTAGCACAGCAACAGCAAGTATACACACCACAGCCTATTTTTACGTGTCTCTACAGCCCAGAAAACCCTACTGCTCCCGAACGAGTGTCTTCATTAGAAGCGGCTAGCGAGACTGCAAAATGTGAATGAGATTCTGAGCGTGTGAATGAAAGGGCTGGCTAGCATCCCCACATTTCTGTGAATGAAGCGAGGCCTCGCAGCCTCTGCCAGGCAATCCCTTGGGTGCTCACCAGCCCAGCCAATACCAGCCGGCGCTGATGACTCATTCAGCAAAGCCTTGCTAAATAGTGGAAGATCCCATTTCGAGCACAGGCGGCACCCTTTTTTTGCGGCAACGCCAGAAAATGAAGCCGGCGTCTGAGCCGACGGGAGCGGGTCGCAAAAGCCCCCCGTGGGAGACGGGGTGTTCGCCAGAGAAATGCCCGGGGTGTCCACAGGGGTGGCAGGTGAGGAAAACCGCGGAGTCGGGTCTGGGTTTTCTCCCCGACTGTGTTCATTCAGCCAATTCATTTACACCCAGGACAGGAACATGAATGTGCACATTTCGTTTGATGTTTGATTGCTCCCTGCGTGCGCCCGCAGACTCACTGGTTTTGCAGGTTCGCCTTCACAGACCTCCGGTGAGAAATAGCCCCAAACAAACAAACGAAAACAACAACAACAAAAAAGCCACACAAACAAAACCCCCAACCGAACAAACAAACAAACAAACCATAAAAAACTCAGCCACGAAACAAAGCCAAAACCCTGCCTGAAAAAAAAAAAAAATACAGGGGCTTATTTACCCCTTTTTTACCCTGTTAGCACAGTAAATATTTAACGATGGTATGAACATCGGTCCACTGAAGGGGGGGGGAGGGCAGAGGGAAAGCTAGAAGACAAAAGCTTCCCAGAGCACCAGCAAGAGGTCTGTTTTCTGACACTGTTTCGCTGGACACAGAAATGCTACCAAGACATCTGTTGGATGTAGAGCTCCTCTGGAAACCTGATATTAGGCACTGCAGAGGACTAGAAGCCACTGCATTACCCAGTGCTTGAAATCCAGTGCTTATTTCAGTGTCTGACTGGGGAACTGTCTCCTTTACAAATCCAGCCCTGAACTGGGAGAACTGAACATTTTAAACCCTTGCCTTTTACAGTTTCTGGGATTAGAAACAGTGCATAATTTTGCCCTGCATAGGCAGCAGGTTCAAATCCAATTCTGGAAAATAATGAATGAAATAAGGAGACCGTGTAATAGGCATAAACTCCAATTAAAATTAGGATCTAGCTCATTCTAGCTATTGCCAAAGAATTTATAATGTCTTTGGCGTTTCCAACACCATGCCTGTAGCTTGCACACTGACTGTACCACATCTGCCTTCAACAAGCTTGTTGCTGCCAATATCATAGACAGCAAGACACTCAAACCACCACTTCTTCCTTATCTCTATTTGAAACCTATGTTAAGGCAGCTCGTAAAGTGGATCCAAGTTGAAAATGAGCCTTTTTCTTTCCTTTTTTGCAGGGCTATGAACCACCATGATTAACAAACAGCCGTGGAACTGTGACTTCATTGCTGACCCAGTAATAAAATGGCAGGTGGAAATTCGATGTTAATAAATGCAAAGTAATATATAATCCTAGAAATACATACACAGTGGGGGTGGGGCACACTGACAAAGTACAGCATTTCTTATGAACTAGTGGTAATTTTGGCACCTCACACTTCTTTTTCAACTTCTGTTGGTTTTCTTTTTCATTTCTGTTTTCTCATGGACAGTCCTCTCATCCTGGTGCAGTCCTTGTTTCATGTCACTGTTCCTCCTTTTTTTCCTCCAAGCAGCACTCACGGTCATATCCATAGCTAACATCTTTTTCCTTCTGTACCTTCACTACCTCTGCAGACTATATTTCAGAAGAAAGTAATTTGTATTAACAGTAAAGGGTAGGAAAAAAACCAGATTCTGGGGACAAAATTAGAGGGAGAAACTACATTTTGTTGAGGTTTAAAAGGTTTTAAATTGCTGCAGTTGCAAACATAGAAGACATTGTCAATACACAAGCTAAACCAGGTCAGATGGTGTGATCACCATAAAGAGGAAACACAGGGAGTACAACCACTGTGTTCCTCTAACTGTAGTAAGAAATTCTCCTGAATGCAAAAAAGGTGACTTTCAGTGACCCGTATTTAGAGAAATATTAATCACATAATCAGATTTGGCAAAAGTACCTTGTTCCAGTAACACACTGTGGTCAAACATGTACTCTCTATCCAAATAAGTGCTAGAAACTGTTGAAGTTCTGCTGAAAGACTATTTGCATTTCCAGGGTTTCTGCCTGGTGGCAGTAAAACTGCTTGTGGACTAAACTGGATTTAAGAAAAATGGGGATGAGGGGGTCTTTGGAGGGGGGGGGGGGGGAATCCAAAATGGATTTGGGTTAGCTAAGTTAAAAGAAACAGTGAGTCTGTCCAGAAACTCAAACACAGATGTTGCTAAGAGTTTTAATACTATACAAAAAGTAGCCATAAGGCCATCATAGTTGACATCCCTCTTTACAACAAGCCCTAAACAATGTTACTATGATGTAACATTAAGCCATCAGCAAACAGGATGCTATTCCTCACATTGTAGTATAATGGACACAAGTATTTATCTTTGGGCTTTAGTAAATGTTCTTGTAGAATCTTTAATACTAACAAATGGTCAATTCCATTAAAAAAAAAAAAAAGTTTCAATAGGAAAAAGATTTCTAATATCCTGTAGGGACATTCTTCTCTTGATTAGCTAATTCAGAAGGAAAAATACCAGCTTTCTTTACAAGGTCCAAGGTAGACATATACCAGAAATCTCTTACCCATGTATTTATTAATCAGCCTAATCCAGCTTTCTTTATGTGAGACCACTTCAGATGATCTAGGTAACAGAGGAGCAAGATGACATCAAGGCAAGCTGAAAAGAAGTATGATATAACCTTCTTAAGAAAAAAATATTTCTAAACCATTTGATCTCTTCTGTTTTTACATACTTAATATGTTATATTCTGTATTCCTCTCCTTCTCTGATTTACCTGCATACAGAGCTCAGTTACATCTTACTGTGATTTCAAGGGAGGCTTATCATGTAGCTGACAGAAATAATGAGAAGCACTGAACTTCCCATCTGTGCCATGACCATCTACCTCTACCTCAAAATATTTTGCAGGAATAAAAACATGGACTGGGTTCACATCACTTTTATTTCATACTGGGTGTTTGAGTCACACCTCAGCTTACTGTCCTAGGCAAGAAAACCACACGACCTCCACCAAAAACCCCCAAAGGTCTGTGGGCAAAGGTTATGGTCCTCCCCCAGCAGAAAACAAACAAACAAACAAACAAACACATACAAAGGGGAAAAAAATCAAACAAGCTGGAAAAAAAACCCACACCAAAACTATTTTAACAAATTCCAGTTAATTTATTTCAATTAAAAAAATGTGTTGTAAATTGCCCCCATCTCCCTTCTCTTTCACGGGCTCAGAGTTTTGCTGTTTCCGTGGCAACATTATTGCTAAGAGTGGGCTGCGCCAGGAAATGGGAGCATTATCTGCGGCTTTGCAAGTTATTTCTATGGAAAACCACGTTGCTGGAAGTATTACTGTCCAAAATCAGCGATCGTTAATCGTTAATGAGCTACTTCAAACTTAAATTACACCAGTAGAACGTAAAATTTAAGGTCTGAAATGCACCGATACATTTCTGCGCAGGTGCTCACGTTTTGAGCCAGAAGCTGACCCTAAACAAGGAGGATGGTTTTTTCTGCTAGCTGAGAACGCTGAAACAATTTTGTCGTAAGGCACATTCACCCAATGAAATATGACATGAAACATTTGGAAGAAAATGAAACTTGTAACTCCTTCTGCTCCATCAGTGGTTCCTGAGGGCCTACTGTTAAAAGTCAACACACTATAAAAGTTCAGAGAAAAGATGGATCTGAGATAATACCCAAATCTGAACATGACACTAAGCTTTTGCAAGGCAAGATCATGCAGGGAAGTGCATTAAAATCTGCAAACTGACACTAAACCAACTCTTGCAAACCCCTAAAATTTTATAGTAAATTATTTATTTCTCTAAGTCAGTCCCTGAAGTGAGAAAGAAAAGTAGCAGCAGTGTAAAAGGGATGTATTTTCTAAAAAATACACCATCCAAATACACAACCAAAAGCTCAGCCATGTCTGTTTGGCTGCCTACACCTGCTACAGACATCCTTTGTAACCAAAAAGCCTTTTCCAAACTAAACAATTCTGTGTTTCCATGATTTTTCCTCTTTCCCTCTGTCCCAAGCTGGCACCCTCTGCACCAGGGACCACACTCCAACTAGAGCATCACCCTAGAGAGGGACTCTGCTTCCCAAAGAAATACATTCCAGTCATGTTTTCTTCTGTGTCCACAAACTGTGATATGCTCAACAAACTGTACTTCATTGTGAATGATGTAATTAGAGACCCATAACATTCTCTCTGGTCCTATGATACATTCACACTGATGGAAATGATGTTGTTTCTGGGTATGTGTGCATTAATGCCAAAGTGTCTCCAGGTGTTTCTACTTTAAACAATCAGAAAAACTAGAGATTCGGATGAGAAAGTAAATAGCAACCTAGTTCAGTGACAAATTATGCAAGAACTTCTTTGCTGTCTTCCTTAGATTGGAAGCCAGTCATTTCCTTACTTGTTAACCCAGCATCTTTTTGGTTCTCATTCATGAAATGCATTTAATAATTCAGTAGTTTTCTTTTCTACTTTGTAATAAGGTGTCTATTTTTGTTCTGCTGATTTTTTTAAAAGTTTTTTTTTGAGTACTTTATTTTTATCCTGTTCATATCTTCTTTTCCTAGGAATGTTTTGCAAAGTAGCTTTAAAAAAACCCCTCTGTATGAGCTCTGACTTCATGAGTTTCCTATTGATTTCAACAGGAGTCAAATTTCATTGCCAATTTCCAAATCCAAATGCAAGTCTGGGAATCTTAGCTGTGTCTGACTCTTTGTACAAGATTTCTTAGGTTGGCTGCCATTCACAAAGTAAGTTTATTTTTATGAAAAAGTAAATTGCTTCATTTATATTTTCCTTTGTAAATCCATGAAAAATTATTTATTATTTATACAGTATAGATACAAATATGTGCTTTACCACCACATTTATACTCCAGCACTTACTCTTTTATTAGGGTAGTTAAATTCTGGCAAGAAGAGCAGCAATGAAAGGATAAAGGACAAAGGATAAAGCAGTGCACTTTGCTGTACCTTTTGGCATCAGGCAGGGTGAACTGAGTAGGCAGAAGTCCATTAAAAAACCCAGACTTTCCCAAATCCATTACTTCCCCCTCCCCTAATTAATAGGTTATCATCGAAATTATAAGAACCAAAAAACAACAGAGAGTATGAATTACCATCTCTGTCTTATGTTGCACATCAGACCAAAATTCTGGCTTTATGTGTAGAGATTTGGTGGCAGCAGCAGAGCTGTTCAGACTGCTCCCTCCCTCCTGTCACTGACTGCGTCACCTTTGCCATGTTGCCATAAGATGCATGCTGTGGCATCTGGTTGAAGAATAACACAGGAAAAATTGTTGGGGTTTTTTTGTTGTTGTTGTTTTTTTGTTTGTTTGTTTGTGGTTGGATTTTTTTTCAACCAGATCAGTTTTAGACTCCAATGAAGAGAAAGAGGAAAGGAATTGCACAGGCCAGTAAGTGTGTCTAATACCCACTTGCATCAGCTTCACACTGAAACACAACCCATTAACTTGCGCTGCCAAACCACACAGGTTTTCTTGGCAACTAAGGAGTTACATGCAAACCCACTGTCGATTAGCTTTAGGACTGAAATAATTCTAACCCATCTGCAGAAGTGTATAAGAGCACCTGTGGAGGGTTATCCACAGCAGCACTCACAGCACTCATTCCCAGTGAACTGAGAATGAGGACTACTTCTGTATTATTTGCACATATAGCTGGTACGAGTTTACCATGGTACCCCGTTTACAGCAATGCTGCTTGTTATCTGACCAGAAGTGATGGTTCACTGCTTGCCACAGTCAAATGGAAGAGGCATCTGCAGACAAGTGTGTATGTGCAGTTGTGCAGGCATGCACACAGGCATGCATCTATTCAGGATGCATTCCTTTCTCGGTTGGGTTGCTTGTCTTCCTTGCATTTGAGTAACCCTTAGATGCAACACCAGGTACAGAAAGCAGGATTGCAAATCTGTGAAGGATGTGATAACGAGGCAGGGCTGGGTGGTAGGATTTAAATAGCTAATTAAATGTTCACTTAACTGGACTGCAGTGTACAAAGTACACTGTTAGTAACATGAGGAAAGGCAAGAACTAAAATGGCTGCAGATGAGAAGACTGAGAAACTGTTTTAAGCTCCATGAACTGAAGCAGAGCAGAAGGAAGGCAAGCATCCTTAGCTCTGAAAGGCACTTCAAGACTAAAAAATGTTTAGAGTGGCAGAGAAATCGAGACAAAGGTGTGTTTACTGCTCTACTGTCATACAGGTCAACTTGTATATTTCCTTGCTGTAGCAAAAGCATACAGTGAACTTTCTCTAGGCACCCTCAGGCAATATGTTTTGTTTGCTCAAGCAGGGCAAGCCCCTGAGAAGCTTCAGTACGATTAACATTGAGAAAGCATGAAAACTGTTGGTATTCTGAGGGTCAGCAGTTCTCCAAAGGACTTCGGGCATGTGACCTAGGGATTTCAGTAACAACAAAGCAAGGGTGTCCAACAGAAAGGCTGGAGCAAAAACTTGGCAAGAGCTTGAACAGACAAGAAGAAACTGAAGCCCACTGGTTAAGCACAGGAAATTTATGGGTATGCAGGTCAGATGAGCTGCATACCCATAAATGGGAGAAAATAATCAGCTATGAGTGTTTGTTGAGAAATTCATGCATCAACAGCCCAATTCCAGAACTGCCCAGTGCTGACTATGGACTGGGTTACAATGAAGCACCGGTGCCAGGATGAAAAGGTGGAGGAGAAATGCCACTGGCAGAGACACTGACACCAGCTCACAGTTCCAGAAGGGAGAAAGGAAACAGGGACATTGAAGCCACCATGTGGCCTGAGATGGTCTGTTAGAGCAATAAGTAAAGCAGAAGGAAAAATCCTACCAAGTGTGCTGAAAACAATCAGCCTTACTATCCGGTGGCAACAGTAGTGCTGTTATCCCAGGTAGTTCAACAAGCACATCTGAGCAACTGACAGAACACTGTCATTACATTCAACATATTAGCACTGTACACATGTTGATTGTTTGCTGTCATTATTCACTTTGACTAGGTTATGAAAGAGCAAGGATCCATACTGTTATGAAGTTATCATGTGCCACTGAAGCAAGCTGTTAACTGCCTTGTCTAACAGTTTTTACTGACCACCATGAACTGTAATTATCCTTAAACTAACGCTTTAATTTGACCAGCAGCCCTTTATCTGTCTAGACTACCAAGACAGTGTCACAGCAGTGCTTTGTGCTACTAAAGCTGCTCCTCTACCCAAATGCAAGAAACTCTACCCATAGAAACACAACTTTGCACCTAACAGTGGGCAAATACTTCGCCTGCTTTTGCACAGCACAGGACTAACATATGCCTGATCAGAATATCTAAACTGGCAGAAATCTGTTGTTTAGCTACAAGCATTAGGATTGCCATGTGGCTGCAAAATTCTTAAGTGCAATTAAACTAAAAACTCAACAGTTAATGCAAAAACAATTCTACTGCAAAAATTTTGTACTGAAATATACATGTCTGTCTGCTGTGCAGTGACTCAAATAACACAAATGTTCACAGACATCATGACAAGAGTCAAATGAGAGAACAGGAAGATAATAGGAGGTTTCTGTATAGTGAAATGTGGGTATATGGTAATGTTCCTGGACTGAAACTTTTTCTTACCTTACCAATACTATTTTAACTTTGGTTTTAACCTTTTTTGGCCAAAACAACTGGGTTTTTAAGTAAAAGCAAAAAAAAAAAAAAATATTCTACTGGAAAAACATTTCCTACAGGCACAAAAAATCATAACCTATATTTAAGCACTCTATATTGCCTCCTTGTAACCCTCTCTAGCACACTTTCATCATGTGTACACACACAGCCATTCCACACGATAAACTTTCACTCAGGCAAAACTAACACCTGCCCTCTGCTGTCCAAAATGCAAATGAAGCTGGAAGGAGCCCTTCATTTCTACAGAGCACATTGAGTCTCACGAGAGCATCAGCACCTACGGGCACCTGTATCTGCTTCCCAGCAAATCACACCTACAAGACAGAACAAGAAGAATGAAAAACTTACAAGTCTCTGCAACATTACGTGTGCTGGATTTGGCTGGGGCAGAGTTCGTTCTGTCCACAGTAACTAGCATGGGGCTGTGTTTTGGATTTGTGCTGAACACAGGGTTGATAACACAGAGATGGTTTTGCTATTGCTGAGCAGGGCTTACACAGAGCCAAGGCCTTTTCTGCTTTTCATACTGCCACGCTGGGGAGGGAAGCTGGGGGTGCAGGGGAGGCTGGGAGGAGACACAGCCAGAACAAGTGACCCAAACTGTCCTAAGGGATATTCCAGACCAGGTGACATCCTGCTCAGTATATAAAGTGGGGGGGAAAAGGAGGAAGGGAGGGACATTTGGAGTGATGGTGTTTGTCTTCCCCAGTAACTGTCAGAGGTGATGGGGCCCTGCTCTCCTGGAGGTGGCTGAACACCACCCTGCCCACGGGGGGGCAGTGGATTCATTCCTTGTTTTACTCTGCTTGTGTGCACAGATTTTGCTTCCCCTGTAAAACTGTCTTTATCTCAACCCACGAGTTTTCTACCCTTTGCCCTTCTGACTCTCTCCCTGATCCCACCCCTGGGGGAGTGGGCAGGCGGGTGTGTGGGGCTTGGTTGCTGGCTGGGGTCAAACCACACCATGTTACGGCAGGCAGAAGTGACTGTGGGCCATTAGTAAGCAAGACCACAGTTTAATCCCTTTTAAGAGGGCAGCAATGTCCTGCCTGCCTGTCTCATCTGTTCAGAAGCACAGAGTACTGAGCAGCAATCCTATTTCAATCACTGCTTCAGCTTTTTGTTGTTATGAAAGAAAGCAGTCTATAAAATGTCACCAATAGACAAACAATCTTGCTTGGCCTCAGCGGGGGGGGGAGTGTCCTTTGCAGAAAGAAATGATCTTTCCATCACTTAAGGAAAAGAAGGGATATGTATTGCCAGGAAAGGTGATGCAGAGTGAGCAGAAACATGTCACACAAGCAGTATAGGGAGGATCACATGGTTCGTCTTTCTTTAATTTTTAATTATGTCCACAAAAACCATCTTGTAGTTATGAAGCAGCAAATAGATCAAAAGGATAACTAAAAAAAAAAAAAAAAGGGCAAATTCTTTGTAACAGATAAACAAAAACAAAGAGGTAGTTTCGAGTTTTCCCCTTTTATCAGTTAATTTTTACATCAAGATTAAAAAAAAAAATTGAAACTTCTCAGTATAGCAGATGTGCCTAATCTTATTAATAAATAAACAGTGGGTTGAACCAGCAGAATATTCATTTGGCAACACCAGAGATGCTACTGAACTTTACCAATGTGAAAACATTTTTTAAGAGCTGTTAAGTCCTTTTTTTGGAAAGCTATTGATCATCTAAACTGTCATTGATTTGTTTGTTTAGAATAGAACTTTGGCCAAAGTAAATTAAGTTTAGTTCCTAGGAATTTACCACAAAAGCACCCTCTATGTATACACAGTGACTACAAGATTCATGACCCTTTAGCCTTGTTTTCATTCCTTGGTTACCCCTGTGACTGCTCAGAACTCTCTATCTGCATATCATGGGCCAATCAACAGGGGATAAAACCACTGACCAAATTCAGCCAAAAACTACAAAGAAGAGGGGGCTTGGAAGGTGTTAAAGAACAACACATTAATTGAGTAAACAGGAAGGAAAAAGGTGAAATTCTACCCATGTCTCCAGGAGGGGAGGCACCATAGCGTTAGCCTGTATTTCTTGAAATCTAATGTTTTTAATAAACATGCTTCATGTAGTACCTCAGGTATTACCAGTATTGCAAAACTTCATAGATAAATGTCAGTAACATGGGCAATACTATCAGCATGGTTAGCAGGAGTTGTTTTGCTGCCACTGTATTGGAGCAGAATTTTGTGTTATGCCACAGAGCAGTGTTTGCATCTAGGACTAAGAACCATAGAATTGGTAATGATTTTCTAATATAACTTTGGGACTCCAGACCATGTTTGCTTTCCTCTGAAGTCCTAAGACTGTCCACATGCCCTTAATCTATCTCACGCAGTATGCCAACCTGTCTGTCACCTGCACCCTCATGCAGACTGACATAAACCTGTCATAAATGCTTAAAAGAGGCACCAGATAGTACCTGAGGACATCATCTTACTTCGGTACACTTGTTTTTATTATGGTTATTTCAGTTAATATTTCTCATGCTAAGACTCAGAAGTTTAAAATCTGAGTTTGCCAAGTTCCACACGCTAAAGCAGCTAGAACCAGTTCAGTTCATCCATCAAACATTCATCTCATCATGATCATGATTACTATCCCTAGTTAGAATACAAATCTCATGACTCCTCAGTATTTTGGCAAATCTCAGCCATTGGTTGAGCTATTCAGCTGCACATTCATTTCAATAGCACTAAATATGATACTGTGCAATCTGCAGTTTACCAACAGGCTTGAAATAAGCTTAACAATTAATAATTCTTAGAACAAAAGGTAAAAAGGAGCTGCTGCTAAGATCTTCTCTACTCTTTCATATTATACAAGGAACATGTCTTCTGTGAATGAATTCTTCAGTAGACTAGTCAGTTACTTTCAAGGAAAATACCTTGTGTTTATTAAAACTTCACAGAGGCTGTCACAACTCTGGGTGAATTGCTGCTGTAATCAGTCACCCAATTGGCTCCACCGTATGCAAGCAAAAGCACAAAACAAAACCACTGCACATTACACTTTTGGGTCTGCTCTTAGCATGGGTAGATAAGGTCTGCATCAGGTATAGATTTTCTGGGTAGTTCCTAAGGCTTAAATCAAACCATTAGTAGCTACTAGTGCTCTGCATACTCCCACATTATGCAGTCTGATGATGCAGACAGATTTGCTCCCACCTGCTGTGATTCATGCAGTCCAGTCAGATAATACAGTAACATTATTCAACAAGCTGCAGAAAGGTAGTCTAACAGTGGCCTTTCTAGCCTTGCCTTCTAAAATGCAGCCACATAATAAATATTTTTACTAAAAGAAAAAAAAAAAGAGTTCACACGGAAATTTATCTTGCTGTTCCTTTGATCGTCTTCTTGCACTCAGATCAAGTAGACAAAATGTGTTTATACATCTAAATGCATATATACACATACACATACACACACACACATGCTCTCCTCCCTTTTTTCTCTCTCTAGTAAATATAGTTACAGTTTATTTCTAAGGCTGTTTTTCTTCTAGTGTATATGGTCATACTGACTCCTATTATGCCCACAGCTTTGCTTTAATTTGAACACACTTTGTAAAGATCAAGTAGCAAACTCTGCAAGCATCTTATGTAACTCCAGTTTTTTCTCATCACTATGCAACACTGTATGATGGGCAACTGTGCACATATTCTGGCTTATTAACTACTTGACCCTTCTCTCCTGAAAATGTATTTCCATTGCAAAATGCCCATGTGAGTATTTACAGCATATCACACACTTCAGCCTTTAAAGAATTAGCAAGAATATTAAACCAATTTTAATTTAATTAAAGACAGCATTAAATTTAAAAATATGCAGCAGTTAGGGATGCCATTTTTTCCCCCTGTTAATCTGGAGTCACATCACTTCAAAATCAACGTTTGATTCCACGAGACATTTGAGTGTACTTGACATGGAGATCAGTTCTGGTGTTTGTATGGTTAACCTGCTGAGTCGTGACTACTTGCAACTGTCAAATTCTCTCCAAGGATAAATAATTAAAGCTTCTGGAAGAATAAGCACACAGGAAGCAGTGGAGATTGGATGTACGTAGGTGTTGAGGGCATTAATTTTTATCCAATCGCTGAATAAAAAGCACATTATTCATGCAACCTTGTTCATTCAGTGCTACGTGACCTGCACCACAATACAAGACTGCAGCATCCAGTGCTGAATTGAGCAGCATTCAAGGCAACGAGGAAAGGACTCCAACAGCACCAGCACACAAGAGCAAAATGCTACACTGTAGGTGTATGTGCAGCCTTTGGTTAATGCTATAGCTCTTATGACTAATGCTGGAATTACACAAAAATACTGCTTCTCACAGAATTTTCTTCTTTGGGTGCAATAAAAATAGCGAATATTAGCCTTAAGGTAGAACAACTTTTTCACTTTATTTTCAGCATGTATCTTCCATGTGCTGCTAACGATCACTTCCAGATAAAAAAAATCCAAACTCATAGCAAGCAACGAACAAAAGGGTTTATTAATTAGCAAAGCAAAGCAAATGCAATGCACTGTAGTGTCTGTGGTGCAAAACTTTTGAAACAAAATATTTCAATAACATGAACGCTGAAAGGTGTAAAATCTACAAAGCAGTTTTAGCTGTGAAGCTCAAAAAAACCCTGTTACATGTTCCTGAGGGTTTTTAAAGCACAAGAACAACTCCATGCTCCAAAATAGATTCCTTCGCCTTCACATTCCTATTTCTGTCCCATGTTTACTCACTGCAAATTCTATCTTTGGCTTGATGCCTCATATGCCTGTTAACTAACTACTCTGTTATATGTAATTGTTTAGTTGCTTGAATATTTGTATACCACATACAAAAGGTGAAACTCAAACAAGACTCTGGTGAAAAAAAATCAACGCATAAATGCTAAAAATTCAGGTATCTATAAATGTACATTAAGGTCCATGGTTACTGGAAAGCAGGACACCTTCTAAAAGTGTTCATATTTATCTCCCACAACTACCTACTCACTCTGGCATTTTTAAATACCAGATCAGTTACATCATTCTTAGTAGCAGATATAACAGCTTCATATCTTTTATCCAAGCATAGGCACAACTAATGAAGATTTTAACTCTCATTCATAATGAAAAATAATAGTCTTTTAGAAAGGCTTGAAAGCTGAAGAATTCCCTAATGACAAATTTGGGTGTTTGAAATGTTATCAGGATAAAAACTCATTTTATTTTTACATAAAAGACAGAAGTCATTAAAAACCACTCTCCACAGATTTCAAGCATACAGGAGGGAGGGAAATTAATTAGTTTCTTATCACAAACCAAAAAAGAAACTGAAAAAGAACCAAGGGGGATTTAAAAACTAAAAACCCTGTTACTTAAATATACAAGTAATGTAAATTAATATACATGTAATATAAATATATAAAATGCTGTATCTTCAGAAAAAAACAGATGCTGATGAGAAAAAGAATTAAGGCCCTCACAAGAGGAAAAGAGAAAATCATATACAGGCAGTCAAGAAGAAGAAAATGTAAACAGAAATTTGTATGTATATTAATGGTTGTAATAGGACAAATTTAATTTAGAAATAATTGGTAAACTTTAAAATAATAAAGTCCTCGAAGAAAAGCATTAAACAATTTGTTGGAAAATTTGATAAAACACAAAGTAAATATCCTACTGCCGTACTTAGAGAGTGTGGATAAGCTCTCAGAGTTGAGAATGGTCTTTTCAAAAGCACTGCTTTCAGACAAGAATTAGGAATCAGCACGAAAGTCTGGATAACAGGTTACTCCTTCTCTCCTCCTCCACCTGCCTTAAAGCTAAGGGGAGTGTTGCAGAGCACATGAAACATCAAATTGAAAATGGCAAAGTTTATCCTTTGTTCTCTTCGCTGGTCACCCTCTGCACTGAATCCCTAGCACAAAAATATGCTGCTATAACAGGACAACTGAGATACAATTAATCAAAAGAACATGAAATTGTCCTGTGTCCCAATGATACAGTACTAATGGCTTCCATTGTTGCAAAACATTTGCCTTACATTTCGAAGGAAATTAATCAAACATAGTGATAAATCATATTATATAATTAAACATTATTAATGCTGGGAGCCAAGATTACTGAGCTCCTAGGTAACATCACATCTTGTGTGATATTAAGAATCGCATGACATTACTGAGGAGAAAATAGTTTTCCTAATGTTAAAAATGAACGTAATCTAATCTCCCTCTGCTGTTTCAAAATTGCAAAGTGATTAACTGGAATGGAAGAGTAACACAGGACTAATTCTCCATTTATCATGGCCAGGTCATAAAATGCTAGTCATGTCCACAATAGGTTCATTTCAGGGTTTAGCTCAAAAGAGGTTACTGACTTCGAAAAAGGGCACTGCTGACACTGTTGCAAGCCAGATTTTTGACCACATATTTTATGGAAAAGAGGATATCCTCTCGGTGTTAATGCTATAGATTAAAAAAAAAAAAAAAGAGGATAAAATATTTTCAATTTTAAAAAGCTGGCCAAGATCACTTAGCTTTTATAATTCGCTATTGCCATTTGCAGTATCTGTGAGAATTCAATACCCAGATATTAAGAGGTGGACCAACACAAGTCTTTTCTGAGCAACAAAAAAAGCTGATGAACAAAATCTATGAATATTTGCTTGGAAAGTTAAGATATGCCAATGAGAACTCTGTGTGTTTTAAATAGTCACAGAAAGCCATCTCAAGTATGACTACTGAATATCAGCAGAAATGCAACGTGCCCACAAACAGCAGTACTGTTTTTATCCCACCCATATATAGCACATGTTTCTGATACTCTAATATGCAGATTGCAGGTGGGAGTTTTCCAGGTTCAAAGCTAGCTTTTCCATTGAGTGGCATGTTCTTTAAGTCCATTTTTCAACCCACCTAATTTTAGGCACTTAGTGGAGGGGCTAAAGTTAGAAACCTAGTCATCCCAAACTCTCTCTACAGGCTGTGGGAAGAGATAGTCCGTGGTGAAGGGCTGATAAGATTTTACTGCAGCTGAATTACATCTAGTGAATGCCTATTCATTATTCAGACAGAAGCTATCTGCATATTAGCACTTCCAGTGTTTGAATTTTGTTCGTAACAAACAAATTCCATCTAATCATTAAAAGAGCTGTATACTTTCTCCCCTTATTCAATCCTCTCAGTAGCTGGCTCTGTGAACAGCAACTCCCTGGCCTCTTAATCATCATTCCTTCTATATTTATTATCTTTCTAAAGAGATAATTCTCCCTCTTTTCTCCTCTTGTTTCCTCAGGTGGCAAATAAGTAAAATCTACTCTCTAAGAGAGTACCACAACAGAGTGGGGTTATTTTTATAACTAGAGGTGGATGAGAAACTTGTCCACCTAATGGCTTAGATTACTTTAAAATTACACATAACTCCCAAATACTTTGATTAGAGTTCAATAATTTTCTATTCTCACAGTCAAAACCTCTGCTGGAAGCCTGGGAACGTATCATTATTTATCAATTTTACTCCAAAAAGCAAAATCTCTGACAAAGAAGTTGTTGGCAGTTACAGTTAAACAATTTCACAGGATGATACAGTAAGTATTGGAAAATGGCAATAGGAAAAATAAGGGCATTTATTGCCTTTTGCATTTCAACAATTTAAAAATATGAAGACAGGAAGCTATCTAGTCAGTGCATATAGTGTAATGATACATTTTCCAAGCCAAATATAGTTGACTAAATAAAGGCAGAAACATGGACTGCAACTGCAAAAATAGAACCGAGGAAATGTGTGTGGGGGGGGAAGCCAACAAACTGAAACCTACTTGAATTTTAAACATCTTTAGACATAATTATCTTCTGATTGCTAAGTTACAATACATACTTAATAAAAGATTTGCTTTGGAAAAAATAAAAATAAAAGAAAAAAAACCACAAGAAACCAAAACAACATATATATATCCTGAGACAAAAGAAAACATATTCCTACAGTTTCAGGTCTACATGCCACCATAACCACTCAGAAAACTTATCCATAGAGTTTTTTTCATAAGCAGTTTCAGTGTTCTAGAAACTCCACACCTAAGAGACTCCAGGTATTTACTTCACATATTAAAGTATTTGTCATATATGCAATATACTAGCTTTCATTTGGAGGGGAGAGGGGGCAGGGAAAGTCATGTGAATTCTCTTTCTTTATTACATCCTATGAGAATCTGAGAGGCAACTCCACAACCAGTCCTGCAGCAGACCTTTTCACCTGTGCAGGGCCCCACAACATTTACTGGGATTTATTGTGATGCATACAGATACTACATTATAAACACTTCAGAAGAGGTATCATATTTTCTTTGAATTTTTTTTTTTTTTTTTCATTGTGAGAAGCTAACAAACCTTTTGGAATAAATTAGTTAATAAAAATACACCATGTAAGCATAAAACGGAATTCTATTTCAGTTCTCTCATTAAATCTTTTATTGCTTACTATGCACTAGGATAGGATTTGCTTTGTAAAATATCTAAGACAAAGATCAGAAACAAGCAAATACATGCTTGTCTCATTTATAATATTTTTAAGAAGTCAGTTAAGTTCAGTGAAGCCCATTAATTAACAATTATGTGGAAATAGTACAAGATTATAGAAATTTTTCTCATTTGCTTCAGAAGGCTTGTTTTAAAGTCAGTAAATCAGAATGTCTAGATTAATTTAAAACCAAACCTGAACCCTGCTACCATTATCTTCCTTCTAATTCTGATCATCTTTGCTATTCATATTTCATGACATATGTCATGCACTGTAACACCATTATAGAATACACTGCATGAAAACAGATTAAAAAAAACCCAAACGACCTGCAGCAGAAGTTTTGCAGTCAAAGAAAATCCCATATTGCTGAGGGCTTCTCACAGAGCTAAACCACCCTGAAAGGATACCTGTGATGTATGGAAAGTAGTAAGGGAGTAAATGCACGTTTTGGCCTATAGGCTAAAAAAGGAACATGTTCTTTTTCACCCTTATGTTGTGTACACAACTCTTCAGCACACAAATGAGAGAAATTCATGGAGAGCCAAGAATGCAAGGAATTTATGCAAATAACCCACCTCAAATCATGAATCTTCTTTCAGCACTAGGAAGTGTGTGCTAATGCGTCCTACATGCAGCAAAACCAGCAGTTAGCACTCAGTACTGGGTGTAACAGGAGTAAGAAGACAGAGTATCTGCAGGAACAGAATTAAACTGGCGTTATTCCTGATTTTAAATGGGGGAGGAGAATTTAATTCAAGAAGCCTATTCTGTTCCTGGCAATTATTTGCACTGGGAAAGCACTAGACGGCTGCTTTCCCAACTAATAGGTCTTGCACGTATGATTGCACTGGAGCACTCCTGATTGAATGACTAAAGGGAACTTGACCTCCTCCCCACTCATATTTTCAAGCTGCAGAAAGAGGTACCCTCTCTAATGTCCAATTAGAAATGGGGCAGATTGAGAGGCAACAATTGAGTGGTAAGGCACAATCAGTCACAGCCGCAGATCTCACTCAGAGTGCCATAAATATGACAGTCAACCGTCTCAAAGAAACTATGCTCATGCTTACCAGATGCTAACAACATCCATTTCATTTAGTTTTGCCTTCTGCACAGTGAAAAATATTGTAATTTTGTAGGAATTACTGTCAAACTCACAGCTCTAATTACATTCTGCCATTTTAAAGTGCTTGCATATGCATTTAATGCTTCCAAAGATGTCACCCTGAATACTGAAGTTCTCTGTTCATTCACAGAAGACGTACAGTATTAACAGCCAACACAAGAGCAGTTTAATGTAAGACAACTCACCAAGGAAAGTAAGGTTCAAGGAAACATTTTTCCACTTTAAAATCTGAGGTTCACTTTTGCATTTACATTTGC
The DNA here is from genome assembly GCF_003945725.1 of Corapipo altera. Classification (NCBI taxonomy): domain Eukaryota; kingdom Metazoa; phylum Chordata; class Aves; order Passeriformes; family Pipridae; genus Corapipo; species Corapipo altera. Next base: position 5,321,160 of record NW_020884909.1, on the reverse strand, counting down.
AGTATTGCAAAATACCCAGATTCTACCTTTTAATCTGCTTCATGCAGCAGGAAGAACTTTGGCTTCACCAAAAAGCATGTTGAAGAACTACTATTTTAGACTAAGCTTCACAATTTTTCCTTTTATCTTAATTTTGGTCACCTTAAAAGTAAAGCAAACACAGGGTCAAAAATAACTTGATGTTCTTACTGTCTAACTTCTTCACTTGTGCTTTTAATTGCCAGAGTAGAGTAAGTTCAGCACTTGGTTGCTGGGTTGTACAATCCATAAAGCAATTTATATACTTTCTAAAAAAATTTCATTTTGGGCAACAGTTGCAGCAAAACACATCCTTATCCTGTCACAAGTTGAAACTTGAACATAAAAAGCATTCCATGCTGATAAAACCATATGTCTTCAAGGAACATGTTGTATTTATAAAAGCTCAATCATATGATTGACTATATTTAAAAAAAGTAGCATATTTAAACATATTTAAAGCCTTACTACCTAGCATATCTCTTGGAAGCATCACAAAACTCACACTTTGTAAGGTACTCTTGAAACAGGGTAGTGATGAGAAGTTCATGCTTTGGAAAATTTGGGTAAACTATGGATTTGTTTAAGCATCTCTACCAGTCTTCAACTGAATGGTGAGGAGCCTTACAACCACTTAATATCCTTCAGGAATACTTTTTCCCTCTCACATCCTACTGCATCTCCAGAAAGGAGCCGACTGCATTGACAAGCCAACTCTGTGGAATCACCACATTCCCAATTCCCACGTTCAGTCCAATGGCTCTAATTTAATTGTACCTTTTGAAAAAGTACATTATTGAACACCCTGAAGGTTAATTTTTTTCCACTCTTCCAGATATTATGTTGAGGGCTTAAATAAGGGGATACAGCTTCAAGTTAATTAAAGGCTGTCATTAGTTGTTGCTAATTTACAGTAATTGGCTTTGGTTATATATTGAGTAGATAAATGAGAGCACATGTTTAACTAACAGATGATACATTACAGGACTGTTTCCTTTAATTTATCATCAATCATATGGAGCATTTTTTATAACAAGTTTATTTTAGCATTATTCCATTCCAAAATTCTTCACTCAAATCTTTTTTTTTTCCCCTTGTTTCTCCATATGCTGATTGAAAAAATGTTAAAAGGTACCATGGTAACGCTTGCTATGCTGTAAGGCATATTGAAGAAAGTTGTCATACCCCTCAGGCATAACTGAGACATAAAAAAATGCACAATAATGTTGGAAGAACACTCCAGAGACATAGTGAGAGTATCCAGACATACTATATTAGGAGATTTCATAGATTTGTTAATTATATATATATTTTACATTAAGAAATTATCATACAGAGAGAGTGGAAAAAGTGTCCATGACGAATGACAATTGGGTATTTCACAGATGCAAAACATTTTGCTGTTTAAAATAGAGTTCAAGTGCTCTCAAAGTGTGAACTGGCATTTCTAAAATCTAAACTTCACTGCTTAGCATTGAACTACTGACGTCAATGATCAATGCCATTAAAAGACAAGTGATATGCATAAGATTTAATTTTGAGGGACAACAAGTTTATCTGCCTGAAAATTCAAAAGCACATACTGGTTTTGTCTTTATGAAAACCCATCTCTGTCACCAAAGACCTAGACCAGCTACATTGTTTAGACTCCTCTTGTGCCCTTAAAAATTAAATTAACCCTATCTTCGCTGTACAGATTAGTGGCTGATATCAAGCAGGAGAAAACAGCATGATCAAGCCAGAGCATTAATCCCATATGCAACCTTTCATCTCAGAATAAAAAGCACACACCTAAATCCATACCGTGCTTGCACATTTCTGCCAACTGGATCCAAGGGAGAAAGAACTCCTTCTCAAGGGTTCAGGCTGGATAACGAGCCTGAGTTCACGCTTTATTATTTAATTTTCTTTCAAATGCAACCCCACCCCACATATAATAGTAATATATAATAGTAATAACAGACCAGTGTCACCTTTATTTTTCCAATGGGGACTCACTTCAGATTTGTTTTGCATTATGGACGTGTACAAAATGGTAGACTTGACAACACGAGGTCTCTGAAATCCATTTCTTCTCACATGACATGAAATGTTTCCTATCTGTCAAGACCCAAACTCCAAGTATAACACTGCCTATGCAAAGGAGAATAAATTCTGGAAGCAGTTTGTGAAACCCTGAACCAAAAACATAAAGTGACTTAATCTCAGGTAACAATTAGTTTACCTGGTGTCCTGAAACACAACCTTATTTCTGGTATCTTCCCAAAACAAACTTCTAAGTCCAAACCCAACGTACATTCTCCAAGTTGTATGCATTTTATGTTTTTTTTAAAAAGTACTGTTCCAGATTTACAGCCTTACCATACTGCAGTTGCAAACCAAGAGCAGTGACAACATCTAACCCAGTTCCTTCTGAAGACAGCGGCAGAGTTTGATAGTAAAGTTATATTCTATTGGAAAGGTATATATACCAAAGACTTAGTAATGGCCTTAACATACCAATTTGTAAGGTAATCTGTTTAAACTGAGGAGCATGAAAGGGGAAGCTCTGACCAGGTTTGCATGACTATGGCAACTGTATGTTGCAGATTACGGTTCTGTAAAAATGTGGCTGCAATCCATTTCCACCACCCACTGCAGTTTCAGGAAATAAATCTGTGGTATGTTTTGGCCAGTCCTTGGTCTGTGCTGTTGTGGGAAACCAAAGAGGTGTTCAGGCTAGAGGCCCTGAAACAGCAACTCAGCCAGAGGCCCCTGAGATAACGCTGGAATTTACCAAGCGATCTTGGACAGTCTGTGTAAGGGAGAAAAGAAGCTGCTACCTGTGATGAGTACCTACAACCAAAGTTAAAAATAAGAAAGAAGAGACTGTTTAACACCACTTATGAGATACATACCAGTATATATTTAGCAATAGTTGTGTGTTGTCGAAGAGTTTGAATAGAGTGTGTAAATTGAAAAGACGTGTGTAACAGTGTATAAAATAGATCCCTGCATGCCTCTTTTCCTGTAACCTAGAAATCATTGCGCTAGGTGTGATAAAAATGTCTTAATGTAAACATTGCATGCCTTTTCCACCATTATCCGGGGACGACGAGGACAGAAGAATAAAGCCTCTGTTTTAGTGATTCAGTCAGATTGTCTTATTTAACAACTAAAGACGGTTTAAAAAGTGTAGAACTGTGTCAGATTTTTAGGCGTTGGTATGCTGTAAAGGAATGGAGAGCCATGCATCCTGGGAGGCATGTCCCACGGGTATTGATGTATGTGAATTTCCACAGTGCAGACTCAGTCAAAAATGCAAACCAAGTTTACACGTCCCCACCCCTCTGCCTGCCAAAAACTTGCACTGAGGTTGTTATGTTACCAAACACCTCATTCCAGAAGGTATGGCAAGAGACAAATTCACAGTATTTTTTTCTGCTCTCTCAAAGAATCAGGCTATCATCTCCCACAGTCTTCAATGTTTCATCTAAGATTAAAATCAGCATGGTCAGCAGTAAGTATAGGGATTTTTTTCTTCAAAAAAAAAAAAGAGACAATTCATAAAGTCTGAATGACCAGCAGTATTTTGAGATGCAGTGCATTCTATAACCTCTGGCTTGAGGTTGAAGTCAGAGACTGTCATGCAGGATTCAGCTCTGTGCTGTACAGCAGGTAGGATGAGTGGGACCAGTGAGTCAAGAGTGACATGGCTGTGCCGGAAAGGCAGGCAATTCCACCATCACAGAGGGGAGGGTGAGTTGGAAAAACTGGTTTGGAGAAAAAGGGAAACTGAAAAAAGACAAAAAAAGGAGGTATTACAGACCTGACAGTTCTAAGATACAGCTGACAAATTTTAGTGTCAGGGAAAAGCCAGGACCAAGAGCTACCTAAGGGAAGGAGTGCTGGGAGTCCAGTGCGATGGCACAGACAGCAGGTGTAGGACCCTGGGCCAGGCACAATCATGCCTGTGACACAGAGGGGACTGTAGCTCAGGCTCCCTGCAGTCTGGGGTTGACCCTGGCATATCCTCCCCGTGGTGCTGCCTGGGAGCCTCTTCTCACCACTGCCACCAGTGGGAAGGGATCCCTGGCAGCTGCTCTGACTCAGCTGCTGCAGCCAAATCCACTCCAAGAGGGGGTCACGGTCCCACAACTCATGGACCGAGATGAAAGGGATCGGACCCAGCCAGCATGGGTTTAGGAAGGGCAGGTCCTGTCTGACCAACCTGATCTCCTTTTATGATCAGGTGGCCCACCTGATGGATGAGGGGAAGGCTGTGGATGTGTCTCTCTGGACTTCAGCAAAGCCTCTGGCACCATCTCCCACAGCATTCTCCTGGAAAAGTTGCAGCCAGGCTTGGACAGGGGCACCCTGTGCTGGGTTAGGAACTGACTGGAGGGCCAGGCCCAGAGAGTGGTGGGGAATGGAGCTGCATCCAGCTGGGATCTGGTCACCAGTGGTGTCCCTAGGGATCAGTGTTGGGTCCAGTTCTGTTTAATATCTTTATTGATGATTTAGATGAGGGGATTGAGTCCATCATCAGCAAATTTGCAGATGACACCAAGCTGGGAGGGAGTGTCAATCAGCTGGAAGGCAGGAGGGCTCTGCAGAGGGATCTGGACAGGCTGGAGAGTTGGGCTGATTCCAACGGGATGAGGTTCAACCAGGCCAAGTGCTGGGTCCTGCACTTTGGTCACAACAACCCCCTGCAGCCCCACGGGCTGGGGACAGAGTGGCTGGAGAGCAGCCAGGCAGGAAGGGAGCTGGGAGTGGGGATTGACAGGAAGCTGAACATGAGCCAGAGTGTGCCCAGGTGGCCAAGAAGGCCAATGGATCCTGGCCTGGATCAGGAACAGTGTGGCTACAGGACCAGGGAAGTGATTCTTGCCCTGGACTCAGGACTGGTGAGGCCACCCCTGGAGTGCTGTGTCCAGTTCTGGGCCCTCAGCTCAGGAAGGACATTGAGGGGCTGGAGCAGGTCCAGAGGAGAGCAACGAGGCTGGGGAAGGGACTGGAGCACAAGTGCTGTGAGGAGAGGCTGAGGGAGCTGGGGCTGTTCAGGCTGGAGAAGAGGAGGCTCAGGGGAGACCTCCTCACTCTCTACAACTCCCTGACAGGAGGGGGGAGCCAGGTGGGGGTTGGTCTCTTTCCCCAGGCAACCATCAACAAGACAAGAGGGCTGGGTCTTCAGCTGTGCCAGGGGAGGTTTAGGTTGGATATTAGGAAGAAATTCTTTACAGAGAGGGTGCTCAGCCATTGGAATGGGCTGCCCAGGGAGGGGGTGGAGTCACTGTCCCTGGAGGTGTTTAAGATGAGACTGAATGCGGCATCAGTGCCATGGGCTGGCAACCACGGTGATAGTGGATCAGGGGTTGGACTTGATGATCTCAGAGGTCCTTCCCAACCTGGCTGATTCTATGATTCTATGAAAGCATCACCAAATACAACAGTACAAAAGAATGATTTCCAAACCTGCAGTCAGTTCATACTCTGAACCTCAGACTAAAAGGTTATGCCCCAAAATAAAAGTTAAAAAAAATTGTTTTAAAAGCCCCAAGGTCTAATATTTTGAGCCTGCATGTCTCTCCTACAGTGATGACAGATTACCATGGGAGGAATACCAAGATGCAGGAGCTGCACTACCAGGCTAAGCCAGCACAGGCTTGCACCTTGGTGTGCTCCAGCATGAGAGCAAGCTCACAGCATGCATCTGATTTTGAACAGTGGAATGAGATGTACAAAATACCGGAAAATTATTATGAAACAGAATATTTGCTGGCATTCTATTGTTCACTTACATCCTAGTCCGAAATCTGCTGAGATGACTAAAGACTTTTCACTGATTTCAGTGGACCCTCAATCAAGTCCATATGAATGGTTAAAAGGTGGGAAGGAAAAAAAACCATTTTTAGCACATCTGCAAGATGGCAAAACAGGACCTGACTCAGTATCCATGACAACACTGCTGATATTCTGCTAAAAAAAAGAAAAGCCATTAAGTTTTAATACCTGTAAAGCAAGATGAATCAGTTTGCCAGTGTTTCTCTTCTGTGAATTTGCTGAACTCCTTTTTTTTTTTTTTAAGGTAAGCCTGTAAATACATGCATGTAATGATGTAAGATTCAAGTATGACCAAGGCAGACTTCAGTCAAGGATATTCTTAGGAATATTCTCTATGATCTTCTAACTAGAAAAGTTTAGGGCAGAGGCAATCCCTTTTCTTTAGATAAAGGGATACTGCTGGCAAAACAGGACAACATCTCAATGTGATGATGTAACATCTCAAGTTACCTGAAGAAAGCTCTTTTTGTATCAGATAGAAAGATGGTCCCATGAACAAATGTCCTGAATGAAATAGATTTGATGAGTGTTTTTAGTCTGAGCAGTAAGAAAGACAGACTCCAACAAAACGTATTTCCAGGTAGAATCCTCTTCCCATCTATGTTATACCTATTAAATTATTTTCTGTACAGATACTGCATGATAAGGTATAATGCAACAGTTTAAGGGGTGGATATTTGCCTTTACATGAATGATGAAAAAGCTGATAATTAGAAAGATGGGTTGAACACTAAGAAAATAAAAATATTTATACTTAATTTTGAATGAAGTTGTCTGTCAAGATAGATTCAAAGTTCTGTGTGTCTCTCGCAACAGATGATTTTCTAGTATCTAAAATAAAGACCAAGGGAGTCACCACAAACACTCAAAGTTGAGACATATACGGAGGGAATTAAAAAAAAATTAGCTTGCAAAATGCAGCATTCAAAATCGTGGGAAAAAATTCAAATAGCTATTCAGTGCAAGGGAAATATTTTGAAACAGGCAGAGCTGAAAAATGAGCACTGGACGACAACAAATCAAGGGAGTTTCCATAAAGCAAACCACAGATTAGTGAAGTTCTGGGATAACACATTCTTACAGGAACACAAAGCAAAAGAATGATATTTTGGCAAAATATCTGGATATACTTGACTGGTAAAATCACTTCAGGAGCTGTGTATTTTGTTCAGCACATGTTTATCCCATAGAAGAGTGGTAAATACTCCCGTGAACTTAAGGAACATGCTCATACTAAATATAAACCACCTAGCTGCATTCACTGAATCAGGAATAGGACAATAATCACATCCAAGAAAGATGCCTAAAAAACAAAAGGGCAAAGGAAAAATTCAGCCTGGGGAAAATACAAAAATACTAGAATATGTAAATAGAATTCATTGTTCCCAAAATTTCTGAAAACTAAGTTCTGTTTAACTCCAATGAAATAAAGACTTGATTCAAAATGCCAGGAGAAACCCACATCAATCATGTGTTGCATTTCATCCCAGTTCTACCAGTGATCCAAAAAGACCAGAGCCCTGGGCCTGACTCGTCACAGAAGCTTTGGTGTCACACACAAAACAGAGGAGGGAAGGGAAAATCTGCCCTGTGTAGGTGGCTCCTCAAAATGGGGAAACCCTGCTGTCTGACAGGAAGAGTTTTTTACATTTTTTATTGTAAGGGGGTGGGAACTCTGGTCCTTTACACTTATAACATTTAGATCCGTCTACCTTCCAAACATTTGTAAATGTTCCCACACTGTGACATGGTTAATAGTCATAAAACTGTTATTCTTTGACACAAAAATGTAATTGTTCTCTGCCCATTACCTTCAAAAATTCTGTTATCATCCAGTCTTCTTCAAATAGGGAGCACAGCAATTTATACTGCCTTAACCAAAAGCCAGAAGTACTGACTTGCAAAGACAACTTGTCATTTAACATGAGATCAGTGAGCCCTCCAGTGGCTATTTTAAACCTCGAACTGCCACAATAACCTTAAGAAAAAAAATATTTCTGTGTATGTGGTTTATTTGGATTCTGTTTGAATTCATTTGAATTCAGTCATCTTCTACTACTTTAATTGAACAACACTTTGAGCAACCTTTTTAATACTCTCAAACAGATGTATTTTCAGCTCACATACATTTTCTTTCACTCCTGTGTATGTTCAAAATTTGTGATACATCTTAAACGTTTGAGTTACTTCACAGAAGTTAGCGAGGAACATTCATGTAAGAGGAGGGGAAAATTTCAATTCATTGGACTCAAAATCAAAATCTTAGCCTATAAACCTGTAGTATATAAATCCTACCTCTGGAAACTACAAACATCTGGGACAATGAATAAATACACAAAGGCTCTTTCAACGGAAAACCCAGCACGTGGCAGATTTAACACAAACAAAAGATGTTGCTTCTCATAAGGGAACTTGTTTAGCCACGGAAGTCCTTGTAACAAGATACAGTGTTGTTGTGGTGGTCAATAAAAAATACACTAACAGTCAAGTTCAGAGCAAAACACAAGTCTCTCTTTATTTTTCCCATGTGCCTTTTTATATCCCTTATTAGTAGCAAGCAGCAACTTAGATAAGCAAGCAACAGTGTTTTAATCTGCTATTATTTATTGCTGATGTATTTGGCAAGGCTCAAGGCTATACTGGGGTTCCCACAGGACTGAATCTAAGCACTCCACAGTCTGTCTTTTCTTTCCTTAGGGCTGCGTACATAGTTTTCTTATCTCAAGGATATACTCGCAAGTTTCCCCAGTCAATATCTTCTCCCAGAGAGCTGACAGACCCACTGCTAACCCTCACACAGTGGAGAAAAAATGTTTGGCCCAAAGAGGACATGAAGATTCATGAAACAGAAATTCACATGGCCTATTATTTGTAAAGAAATCCCTCATCAGTAGGCCCAGAATCGAGACTAAGATGGGAACATGTCATCACATGCTTTTCTGATTCTTACACTATTTAATTCTGGAAGGTATCCATTAGAGAAAGCCACAGCGATAAGTTTGGCTAAAAGGATCTTTTCTGAGGTCTAGCACTGACATTTTAAAGTTTAAATAGAGCCTTTACTCAAACTATTTAAACATTGTGTCAAAAATAGCCAGTAAATGAAGAACTCTGAGACTGAGCTACAGGTTTTTTTGTCCTTGATCCGCTTTAAGACAGCATCACATTGCACAGCCCACAGGAAAAATCTGAGGAGAGCTGTGCCTCATTTGACAGCATCTTCTTCTGCTTGATTCTCCAGTCATTATACAGTATCATCTTGAATTTGTTATATGAGCATTGGTTGCTATGGAAATCATCTGCTAAATTCAGCATTATTGATTTTGTTTAACATGGGAATAGAGTCATTTTCCATTCATCAAGGCTGGAAAAGACCTCCAAGAACATCAAGCCCAACCTTCCACTGAAGTCGACCTTGTTAACTAAACCACTGCACTAAGTGCCATGTCCAATCATTTCTCGAACACCTCCAGGACTGGTGACTCCACCACCTCCCTGAGCAGCCCATTCCAACGCTTGACAATCCTTTCAGTAAGGAAATTCTTCCTGATGTCCAATTTGAATATCCCCTGGTTCAGCTTGAGGCTATTTCCTCTTGTCCTGTGTCTGTCTGCCCAGGAGAAAAGGCCAACCCCCCACTTGGCTACAATCTCCTTTCAGGTGGTTGTAGAGAGCAATAAAGGTCTCCCCTGAGCCTCCTTTTCTTCAAGCTAAACAACCTCAGCTCCCTCAGCTGCTCCTCACAGGACTTACTCTCCAGACCCTTCACCAGCTCCATTACCCTTCTCTGGACCTGCTCCAGCCCCTCAATGTCCTTCCTGAACTGAGGGGCCCAGAGCTGGACACAGCACTTGAAGTGTGGCCTCATCAGTGCTGAGTCCAGGGAACAATCACTGCCCTGGCCCTGCTGGTCACACTATTGCTGACACAAGCCAGGATCCATTGGCCTTCTTGGCCACCTGAGCACACTGCTGGCTCAGGTTCAGCTGGCTGTTCACCACCGGCTCCAGGTCCTCTTCCAGTTGCTTTCCTACCACTCTTCCCCAAGATGCAGCACAGTCTGGGGTTGTTGTGACACAAGTGCAGGAAAATGATGTGGGAGACAGTATCAAAGGCTTTACTTTGATAAAAGTAAAGGTAGAAAACATCCTCTTTGATCAAAGTCCAGGTAGACAACATCCTCTTTCCCTCATCCACTAAGCAGGTCACCTGGTCATAAAAAGAGATCAGGTTGGGCAACCAGGACCTTCCTTTCCTAAACCCATGCTGGCTGGGCCTGATCCCCAGTTGTCCTGTATGTGCTGTGTGACTGCACTCAAGATGATCTGTTCCACAGCTTTCCCAGGCACCAAGGTCAGGCTGACAGGCCTAACAACATCCTTGTACTTTTGCTGAGTTGCCTCCCCCTTCTTCCAAAGGTCATAAAACCTCTTTTATTCCATGAGTTCCAGTGAAAGCTCCCTCTTCAGCCAGGCCAGTAGTCTTCCCTGCCAGCTTGTCTTTAGGCAAATAGGGATGGCCTGATCCTGCACCTTTAAGATTTCCCTCTTAAAGTGTGTCCAGCCTTCCTGGACCCCTTTGTTTTTAAGGACTGTTTCCCAAGGTACTCTCTGAACTAGTGTCCTGAACAGGCCAAAGTCCACCCTCTGGAAGCCCAAGGTACAGGTTTTATTGACTCCCTTCCTTACTTCACCAAGAATTGAAAATATCATTTCCTGGTCACTGTGCCCAAGACCACCACATCTCCCACCAGCCCTTCTCTGTCCTTAAACAGCAAGTCTAGCAGGGCAGCCCCTCTTGCAGGCTCACTTACCAGCTGTGTCAGGAAGTTATCTTCCACATGCTCCGTGAACTCACTCGACTGCCTCTGGTCCACTGTGCTGAGTTTCCAGCAGACGTGTGGCAGGTTAAAGTCTCCCACAAGAACAAGGGCTGGTAATCGTGAAACGTCAGCCAGACACTTATAAAATACTTCATCTGCCTCTTCATCCTGGCTGGGAGCTCCACAGCAGATGGATGGTCTCCCACCAGGATGTCTGCCTCGTTAGCTTCCCCCCAGTCCTCACACCACTGCCCTGGAGCTCTGCACAGTCAGAACACCATCCAGTGTACAGAGCCATCCCACCCCCTCTCCTTCCTCACCTGGTCCTTCTGAAGAGTTTGTAACCATCCACTGCAGCTCTCCAGTCATGAGAGTCATCTCACCACGTTTCCCTGACAGTGACTATGTCACAGCTTTCCTCCTGCCAATGGCCTCCTCCTCCTGTCTGTTACTCATGCTGTGTGCACTGGTGCAGATGCACTTCAGCTGGGATATTATTTCAACCCCAACACTGGCATGTCACCCCAAGGCTCATCAGTGTCACTTTTCAGATCTGAGCTGTAGTCTTTTGACTAGGTTCTGATGATTACTTCCACAAGAAGATCCATAGAAACAGAGTAAGACAATTAAATCTCAATGAAATTACACAGATCAACACTAGCCTCCAAGCTCTGCAAGGATCTGAATGAATTGTACACAGTCTGCACTTCTAAACTCATCCTGCAAGCTATGACTTGGGAATAATGTATTCAAGAATTTATTCAAGAACACCTTTTAAAATGCTGTTCTTGAACCAGCATGGGTACTGGTAGGAACATGTATCATAATTGGGTCTATTTTTCTAGTTTATCTTCTCTCAGAGGAAAATCCTCAGCAATTCAGCTAGATTATTTTCAACACTTACATTGGATTATTCTCAGACAGCTAAACTATCAAAACATAGCGTCATTCTTTAGTCTCTCCAGGACCTGGTTCACATTTTTGTGTGAACTGAAAAACAAGACAAAAATAATCCATCTTCTGCATTTACCGAGGGGATGTTAACTAGCACACAAATAACTCAATGCTTATTATAAAGTCTTTCAAATGAAGTAAAGTAGTAAATTCAAATTTAAGTATCTAAATTGAGGCAAACTAATTCTGAAGATCAAGCCTGCAGAGACGAATACTGTTAATATTACACATATGAGTAGCCTGAGGGTGCTTTGAGGGTTACTAGTGTTGTGGGATACCAGGTAAAGATCACACAGAACCAGCAAATCAAATCAGCAAATAAAAAGTAATCTCACTGAAATAAGAACAAAGTGAGACCGATTTTCTACTGACTCAATGTGTTTGTGGCTTTACTGCCTCAGAAGGCATATGCACCAAAGGCTGAAGGATATTTACCACTGAAGCATTTATGCAAAGCTTTTTTTCCCATGTAGATTCTCTGCCTAGTAAGGCATAAGTTTAACTGTAACATCATCCTCCATCAGAGTCCTTCTGCTCTACCCATCCACCTGTTATCATGAAATCTGCAATAATTTATCAGCATTCCTGTTAAGTTTGACCAAACCAGCCAACAGGTTCAAAATTAAGGATCAAAACTGATGAAGAGTATGACTGTTTAAGCCTTGCTTGTTTAAGCCTTGTTTAAGAAACATTGAAAATATAAAAACATAGATAACGGTTCATCAATATATGCTACGAATGTGATTCATGCTCAGATTATTCACAAGTTATTAACTGTATATATGACTATGACTCATGAAGACAGTACAAAAGGTTCCTTGACTCTGATCTTGCTGTTCTATTCAGAAAAATACATTCAAGCATCTGACGTTAGTGTTTTACAAGGACATGTTTGAAAACTGAAGCACAGTAAAAGTACATATAACTTATTTTTTTTTCCAAATGTCTAATAGAACTAACCAGAAAAATCTGCAGAAAATGTCAATCAGAGACTGCTATGCACAACACAGATGGGAAAACTTGCATCTTCCCCTTCTGACAAAAAGCACAGAAAATATTTTCATCTACCACAACCTACATCCTGAGCTCTGTATATCCAACAGTAAGGTGCACATGGGCCCTTCATTGTAACAGATTTTTATTTATCATGGCCCACATACCTCTGTGGATGGCCTTGGTCACAAGTAACAGGTTATACAGAGGATTTAAGTCTGCTTCTGTCTAGGTACATGAGATCATCCCCCCCAATAATGTCCATAGTCCATCTTCAGTCCTAAAGAGCCTCTATGCTGCCTACAGTCATGCTGTTCTCCAACGGAGTGCAGAATATTGATGCTCAAAATTATACCTGCCCGTTAACGGCAACAGGAGACAGGGACAGAAGCTCAACAATATTCTCCCTGTGTTTTGCCATTTTATCTTGGGTTTTGCCACTTTATCTTGTGTTTCAGCAGCAACTGAATCACAGCAACTGCCCTAATCAGGGCTCTAAGCAGGAGTTTACACTCCAGTTGAGCAGCTGTCTCACGTTTCTTCTAACAGACCTATGCCCCTAAAGCTATGCAGAATCCTTTTCAGTCTGCTCTGTGGCAAACTTTGAAATATGCTTTGACACATGCCTTCGACATGCTGAGGGATGATTGTATGGTAGGAGCTTGTCAGCAGCTTTTCCCTTTAATAAATATAGGTATTTGTGGTTTCATTCACTCCTGACCTGGTTCAGAATCTTCAATCAGGATGTCGATTCACCACCTAACAATCCTAATTTCAGAAACTAACTTCTTTAAACAGGAAAACGTATTACAATTAAAATTAAAACATCATTCTAGAGCACTGGAGAGAAAAAAAATTACTTTTGTTCTACAGTCAATATCAGCAAACGTTACAATGGGAAAGCATAACTGACACAAACACAGAAAGCAGGCCCCAAAGAAACAACTGATCACAGACAAGATCAGTTTGTACCTAAAATATTTGTACCTAAAATATTCCTGCAGGATGTATTTTTTCTAAAATGTTCTAGACAATTAAATTAGGTACCAGTAGGAAATGTTTCCTAAGGTCCAGCACAAAGCTGCCTTGCTAAAGTTCAAGTATTTTTGTTCCCTCCACACTAGTTACAGAACAGTTTGTTCCCTTCTTTGCAGTGTGACTGACACAGCCTTTGTGTGCAACAGTATTCTGAAGAAAATGCTGAAGAGCCCTGTTTCACACAGTACCATACAGTGTGGCTGAGGGTGGATCTATGGAGGTCATCTGGTTTAACATCTCTGATCAAGCAGGGTCACCTAGGGTCCATTGCCCAGGATTGTGTCCAGATGGCTTTGGAAGATGTCTAAGGATGGAGACTGCAGCAGCTCTCTGGGTAACCTCTGCCAGTGCCCCATCACCTTCACAGTAAAAAAGCCTTCCTGATGTTCACAAGGAACATCCCATGTTTCAGTTTGTGCCCACTGCCTCTAGACCTGTCACTGGGCACCACTGGATTGAGCCTGGTTCTGGTCTTCTTTTTACACTGCCTTCACGTTTTCATCTTTGTAGCCTTCACTGGACTCTTTCCAGCAGCACCAACTTCCCCCTGCACTGAGGAGCCCAGAGCTGGGCACGGTACTCCAGCAGCAGCCTCACTTGTGCTGAATGGAGGGGTAGGATCACCTTCCTCAGTCTGCTGGCAACACTCACCCTAATGCAGCCCAGGGCACTCAGCTTTCCTCTCTTCAAGGACACAGTGCTGGCTTACATCCGATTCAGTGTCTAGGAAACTACCAGGGCCTTTTCTGAAAACTCGTCTCCAGCTGGGTGTTTCCCACCATGTACCAGGGTCTGTGATTGTTCCTCCCCAGGTGCAGGACTTTGCACTTCCCCTTCTTCAACTTCATGAGGTTTTTCTCAGCACATTTCTGCAGTTCATCCACCCGGCAGCACAACCCTCTGGTTCCTCAGTTACTCGGTGTTACTTGGTTACTGTTTATTCAGTTCCAAGGTGTCACCTTGCTGGTGAGACACTCTGCCCCACTGCACAGGTCACTAACCAAGACGCTGAAAAAGCTCAGGCCCAGTACTGACCCCTAGGACACACCTCTAATTACGGGCCCTTCACTAGACTCTGTGCTATCACCACGCTCTGGGACAAGCCATTCACTGCACTGCCTGCACATCCACCCCATGCATCAACTGCTCCTCTAGGAAGGTATTACTGAAGTCAAAACCCTTACTGAGGCCTAGGCAAACAATAATGACTGCTCTCCCCCTGGCTTTGCCAGACCATTTCATCACACAAGTTTATCAGGTTGGTCAAGATGTCATGATGAATCCATGCTGACTACTCCTGATGCTTTTCTTGTTGTTCACGTGACTGGAAATGATTGTCAAGCTTAACTGTTTAACAAGTTTAGCCACTCAGCAAGTTTATTACTTTTTTCCAGTAACTTCACGAATGATATCCCTAACACTAATGTTTTCATTTTAGGAAAAAAGATAGCAAATTAATAGTGGAACTTAACAAGTTCCTGGTACTGTTGCATTATTTATCATTCACCAATGCTTTTAAGTCCTGTCTGGGAAAAGAACTGATGAAAGAAGAAGCTGAAATGACACTTGGATACAAAATAAGATCTCCTAATCCTGGATTATTAAAACCAATATGTTAGTTTTGTCAGCTCTGCCAGTTGCCTTACAAACACACTTGGGTCAGTCCTGACTAACAAGGACTTTCAAATTAATCAGAGGGATCTCAAATAAGATTGAACACATATCTACCTAAGAATCCTTTTAATCCTCTTTAAAATTATGATCAGGTATCATTATGAGTATTAGTAATAGAAGGGAAAGTTGCTTTAAAGGGATGCCAGACCTTCACTTCTGAACAAATTCATAGGAGGAAGGCTTACAGACAGCCTTATATGAAGGTCATTTTTTCCTCATGTGGAATATCCATGAGACAAGCAGAAAGCTCAGAAAGAAGGCACAGAAATGAAACGTCTTCCAATCCAGCAAACCCCTTTGTCATGACGAGTTATTCTTCCCCCCCCCATTATTACACAATGACATTCCTAACAGAAATTATTGTGTATGCTCTGCCTCAGGTATTTAAAAAAAAAAAATCAGTTGTGATGTCTGAAATTAAGCTAAAAAACCCCCAAGCCCCTCTGTTTTGAATAATCCAATCAATACTTTTGAAAAATTACAGGTGGTTTGTACTTTTACAATTATACTGGAATTGACACTCCTGCTGAGGACCTTTGCTAAATGAATTTCACACGTTTAACTACAGCAGTTTGAAAACACTGACTTCATTTTACCTGTAGATGACCTGCGCCAACAAGCCCTAATACAAGAGAAAAATATTACTGCTACATTATGATAAGCACTCCTTTTAGTGGCTGTAAGGTGTGAGACTGGCCTAAACTTTATTAAGACAGGCTGCAGTGCCAACTGAAACAATGATGCTAAGAAAATCATCCCTATTACCTATGCATGCCATGCCTCACACGGCCTTGGTTGCTTTCTTCTCCATCAGAACAGCTATCAGACAGATGCACTACATTATCACGGGCAGTACCTGTGTTTCTGGCAGCACCACGAAAGCAGAAACTTAAAAAAACCAGTCTCCTTTTCCTGCAGAGGCCTAACACGAGAGCAGCACACTGCAGCCAGGGTACATGGAGCGTGAGAGCAAATTTAGGTTAGATATTAGGGAAAACTTGTTTGCTGTGTGGGTGGTGAGGCACCGCAACAGGGAGGTTGTGGATGCCCCATCCCTGGCAGCACTCAAGGCTGGACGGGGCTCTGGGCAACCTGACCTCGTGCCCACGGCACGGGGTTGGAGCGAGATTACCTTCAAGGTCACTCCCCACTCCTTACGGTTCTTTGAAAGCAGCCGTGAAATCGCCCTTCCTGGCCACGTCCCCACTGAGTTCCTCTAACCCCAGCTGGCATAAACACCACCCATAAACACACCCCGGGAGGCACGGAGCTCCTTATCAACCCTAGGCAGGTTTTCCCAAGGGAAAAGGCGGCCCGTGCGCCGGGAACGCGGCCCGCAGCGCCCACGCTGCCCCGAGCGCCCCCACGGTCGGTCTGCCCGCACCGCGAGCGAGCGCCGCACGCGAAGCGCGACAGCCCAAGGCAGAGCGGGCTGATGGCAGGCACGGGGCAAGCAGGGCACCGCGCTTCCCACGGGAGCACGAAGCCGCAGGGAGCGGTCCCGGCGCCCGGGGACACCCGGGACGGGGCTGGTGGGACCCCCCGCTCCACACGGGCCGCGCATGCGCGAGACCCCGCAGCTTCTCCCCCCTCCCCTCCCCGCGTGCTGGAAAGCGCTGGAAGGGTGCGCGTCCCCCGCCCCGCCCCGGCCGCCGCTGGCCAATCAATGGCGCGCCCGCGCCCTCCCAACCGCCCCCCTCCCCCCCTCCGCCCCGTGACGCAGCCGCCGCGGCCTCCGCGGACTGGCTGCGGGAGGCGAGCGCGCGGGTCACGCGGCGCGGCACGCGATTGGCCGGCCCCGGCAAGAGCCAATGGGAGCCGAGCCGCCGGATTCAAATGGCGCGAGGCGCGGAAGCGGGCGGTTAGTGCGCGAGGCATCCCTGAGGCGTAAAGAGAAAGAGAGGGGCTCCTGTCGCCGCCGCCGCTCCTACCGCCATGGCCAACAAGCAGATCTACTATTCCGATAAATACTGTGACGAGGAATACGAGTACCGGTAAGAGACTGCGGGAGGGCCCGCTGGAGGGATTCGGAGGAGCCGTTCCGGAGGAGGGCGGCTCGGGCAGGCGCCTCTCCCGACGCGTGCCCGCTGCCTTCAGGGAACGGGTGGAGCGGGGCCAGGGAGGGCGCAGGGCCGGCGAGCAGGGCCGTGTCGAGCCGAGCCTCTCCGTGCTGGGCTTTCGCGTGGCTTTGGGCCGGCTGTGGAATGGGGGACGGGTGACCGAATGCTGCTGTCGGCTGGCCCCGATCGCCTGGCGAGCGGCTAAGGCGAGCCCTGGCCGCAGGGCGATGGAGGGCGCGGAGCGCCGCCACCACAGGGAGGGAGTTGTGGCAGCGCCTGGGATGGGGCTGCGCCGGCCTCTACTGACGGGGCTGCTGCTGGAGTTGTAACTCTTTTAGGCTTACTTTAAAGCGGTGTTACAAACATTTTAGAAGTCCAAAGTCCTTATTTTTTCAAGCAGCAGATACGGCAGCCGCTTGCCAGGAACGCATACTTATATAAATGCAGCGTGACTGGAGCGTGAAGAAGAATTAATCTCCTCTAGAATGCAGTTTGGCTTCCAATATGTAATTGCATTACGGATGTAATGTTTAATAGGCATAAGTGATTTTAAACTCGACTGTGAGACAGATTTCATAATCAGATTCGTGGTAACAGTCATATACCCTAGGCTTTTTTATAGAGAAAGTAATTATTCATTACTTGCTTGCTGTCTTTTGCTGCAGAGCTGTTCAAGTTTTCTAGTGTTGTGTGTTTAATAATTGAATCTGTACAGACACGTGATGTTGCCACGAGAACTTTCAAAACAAGTGCCAAAAACTCATCTGATGTCTGAAGAAGAGTGGAGACGTCTTGGTGTTCAGCAGAGTCTTGGCTGGGTTCACTACATGATCCATGAGCCTGGTAAGCACATCTGAAAGAATTAGGTGGAAAAAAAAGGTATCTAAAACACTAACAGCCTGGTGCTTAGCTGGAGTGTGTAATGCATAACTCGTTCTGCTGTGGAATCCAGCTGGAATTAAATACCAAGTGTTTAGACTCCTGCTTATTTTCTTCCTATTTTATCCCTTTGTCAACAAAGGCAACATAACCTTAATGCTCATGTAGGTAAGATCCTGTGTTAGTGCTCTGAAAAATCTACAGTACAGTTTGAACTCTAGCTATAGAGCCTACTTAAAAATCAGTATTTTATTTAATGGAGTGTGAAGCCCCAGAGTCTACGAATGAGGATGTACTGTGAGAAGAGCCTTTTTAGGTAACTTACCATTGACAAGCCTGACTAAAAAGTAACAGGTGATACGTGAACTGCAGCAGCAATTGGAGCTCCAAGTTTCTGAAGAATCAGGTGAAGAAATTAGTGTAACCTTCCAGTGTTTCCCTTACCTTTGATACTTTAGACTTTTCTGGAGGTGTTTAGGTATAAGTCAGATCAATAATAATGTAAGCTGACTGTATTAACTAAAGTGGATTTTTTTGATGCTTGACATGATGTACCTGACAGACAGTTTACCTAGTTTGCTAGTCTAAGTTTTCAGTAAGAGTTCATCACATAGCCTAATGTTAAGAGACAGTTGGTACTAACCAAAACTACTGTTTTTTCCAGTACTTCCTTCCTGTAAGTATCTTAAGTTTATGACACAGCTACCATTTGGTATAAAACTAAAAAACACCTGTTTGACTGTTACATGGTTACTGCAAAGTTGGTCTGTTAATGTTACACGTGGAGCCATATTCGGACTTCTTGATCTGCTTATCTGATAGCAAGCTTCAACTACTCTTCCAGACTTCTGAAATTAAAGAGCCATATTCGGACTTCTTGATCTGCTTATCTGATAGCATTCAATTTTCTTTCCGCAGAGCCGCATATTCTGCTCTTCAGGAGACGTCTTCAAAAGGCGGAGCAGAAATAAGTCATCGCCTCTTCAATCTTCTGGAACTATGTATATGAGTGTATATATGTTGGCAGTATTCAGTGAATACTTTAAAGTTAACAAAACATACATCCAAACCTGTGCATGAGCTGTATTATTCACAGCAACAAAGCTCAGTCAAGTGAAATTTCAAGTAGGCTGCTATAATGTTAAAAGAGCGGATGGCTTTATGTTTACTGTCAATGTAAGTGCCTCTCTGAATTAAATTGCATTTATGTTTGTGTTGCACATTCTGGTTAGATGATCTCGTTATCTGTGTTCAGTGACTTTTGCACTCATCTTTTCTGCTGTATCCTAGTATATTCAAATCTATTAGTTGTTCTGTTTAGGAGGAAGTAGGCTTAAGAAATAAACTGCTTGTTGTGTTCTATAAAGCCTCAGTGCCTGGAGTTCTAATTTACTGTCAAAACAAGTATTTGTTGTCTAACATTTTATGAGTACCTACTCATACCTACAGTACCTACTGTTTTCATACTGGAAAACAGTAACTTGGTGATCCTATCCCTGATTACTTGGTATAAACTGTGTTGTGTACTTCTTAATATAGCATAGAGATGTCTTTATGCTTGTTCGGTTAACTCTGCTAGTACCAGTTAACTTTCTGTCACAAGCTTTTACTCTGCAAGTTATAGCCTGCACTTCCTGTCTTGCTTTGGAATTGTCACTGTGAAGTCTTGGGACCCTGTACTAGCAGCCGTACGCTCAGATTTATTTTCTTTTTAAAAAGAGGTACTTCAGTATATTGTGTTTTCAGTAACTCTCAGTACCAGGGGTTCATTTCCAACATGAGTTAGCATTACAGCTGTGTAGGATTTGGAAGGCCAGCGACAGCAGGATCCATCTGCATGTGACTTAAGCCATGCATGTGCTGGCATGTGCTGTCCCTGTGTCATGTGTGTGCTTGTTGTGGAGACAGGGGTAAGTAACATGAAAAGTCTGGTGAGGAAAAGGACCCTTGTAGGCCTTCCTCTAAAAGCTGCCTGAGCTGTCTGTCTTAGTGGTGGTCTGAACTAGGCCGGGTCACACTTTCACTAAGAATCCCGCTGAGCTCCGCCTAAGCCGTGCTCTTCCTCGGCCTGGTGTCTTTGGAGGGTCCAGGGTGCGTGCCTGCCCACACTCCCTGCCCTCCATCCCTGTGGCACAGGATCCCGCACTCCCTGC
>NW_020884909.1:5177842-5300733 GCF_003945725.1 Corapipo altera | reverse complement strand
GGATCCCGCACTCCCTGCCCTCCATCCCTGTGGCACAGGATCCCGCATTCCCTGCCCTCCATCCCTGTGGCACAGGATCCCGCATTCCCCGCCCTCCATCCCTGTGGCACAGGATCCCGCATTCCCTGCCCTCCATCCCTGTGGCACAGGATCCCCAGCACGGACCCTTCCCGCGCCGCCCCTCCTCCATTGCTCTGGCGTCACGCGCGCGCCCCGCCCGCGCCGTGGCGTCATCGGTGCGCGCCGTGCGCGGGGCCGGGGCGGCGGCGGGGCCGGGCCCCGCCATGTCGGCCGAGAGGCGGCCGCGCTCGGGCCGCGGCGGCGAGGTAAGGGCGGCGGCGGCGCCCGCAGTCCCCTGCTCCCCCCTCCGGCTGTTCCCGGCGCCCGGCTGCCTCTCCCTGCCCCGGGGTCTGCCCCGCCGGCCGCCCGTGCGCCTCCCCGGGCAGGGTGCCTCCCGCGGCTCCTCGGATCAGCGTTTGGTTCAGACCGGGGAGGAGAGTCCTTCTGGAAGGGCAGAACCGGGGGGAGGGTTCGCTTAGGTTGGAGCACAGCGAGTCGCTTCCCACCGCTTGGGATGGGGAACCCCAGGCGTAACTTCCAGTGAGTTTAAGTGTGGAAAGCTCTTCTTATTCGGGCTGGGGAGTGCTGCAAGGGCAGGTAGCCATCCCAGTCGCTCTAAAGATGGGTGCCCAGGCTCTAACCGGTAACAGCGGCGTTGTGCACACCGGTCAGGTCTTAGAGGTCTTAGACGTCAGCCTGCGGTCACAGCTGCGTCCTGCGTGTTTTGATGACACGGCAGTCAAGACCTCGAGTGTCATGTCATTGTCCTTCCGCATATACATACCCAGTTTAGCTCGATGGTAATTCAGAACAAATGGAAGACTTGCCTTAATAAATCTGTGTTGTGCCAGAAACAAGAAGGCTGTGTAATAAAGTGTTCATTTTAGGCAGACTGCCTTAAAATACAGATGTGCACTGAGGCATGATTGTTACATGCTTCCAGAGTTTGATTAGCAGTAATGCAAATATATTTATGAATTTTATGCTGTTCAAATATGAAGTAAGAATTTGCATATTTGCATTTACTGCATCTTATCTTAAGCAAGCTTCTGTCCTGTATGTAACTGACCTGTGTGTTTCATGATAAGTGAGGGTATTAAATAACTTTTTAGAGCGGTCCCATTTTTCTTTAGAATTCCTTGGGGGTTTTTTTCCACCCTCTTCCTCCATTTCTTTTTGGTGAGTTTATTGTTTTGCATGTTTTGTTAGAAGAGAACAAACTTAACACTTTCCAATGACACTTAAGGTCACAGGACTGAGTGTTTTTCACTTATTAATCTCCAAATGCATGTAGCCAAAACCCGTTTTGTTTCTCAGGGCATCAAGTTGTCAGCAGAGGTCAAACCATTTGTTCCAAAACATGCGGCGGTAACTGTGGCATGGTCAGAACCCTCAGAAGCATGTGTCTTTCCTAGGTACTTAACTACATGCTACCCATTTGTTCAGGAACCATCTTTGGATAAGTATGTATATTTTCTGAATCTTATTTCTTGGGGGATTTTAACCTTCTGGTTTTGGACTTTGAAGTCAAGGCTCCAATACGTTAATAGTCTTAACTGTAGAAGTGCTTCTGCATTGTCTTCATGATTTAGGTTTTTACATCAGTGTTCTTTGGGCATGTGTCTGGTATCCTGCTCCCAAAGGCCTGTATGGTTACAGAACATTACATTACAGAACATTAAGGAGGATGTGGTGGTCTCCAGTGATTGATGTGGCTTGTTTGTGCTTTGGAAGGAGCTGAATCCAGTCCTTGGGTGAAAGAAGGGTTGCATTATGACCGAGCTGGGCTAGATATAGTTGTATAAAAGGAAGAGGAGGAGTCTTCAAGACGGCTTCTTATGCTGTAAAGCGTTTAATATATGGGGCCTTACCTGGATCTCCTCTCCTCAACCCATGCATCCCCAGAAAGGCAGTTTTAGTGAGAGTGCTATGGGTTTCTAAAAGTCTTGGGGTTTTTTGTTTGGTTTGGTTTTTTGTTTTTGTTTTTGTTTTTTTTTTTTTTCAATTAGGCCCTGAGAAAAGACATAGACTTAAAAAAGTATTTTTAAATCCAGAGCAAGCTGGAAAAAAGGCTACGTAGTAGGGTGGGAAATAATTGAGTCTTGTAAGAATCTGATGGTGTTGCAGAATTCCCTCATTGCTTCTCAGGACCCCAAGCATTGGATTAATTATTCAATTACTACAAAGTTATTGATGTGTCCTTACAAGTACAGCCTTAGTAAGCACGGTCATTGTAGGCCTTCATTTTATCCTACAGGAAATGTCAGTATTTTCAACCTATTTTCATTTGTAATGTAGATATAATGTTGAGGTGAGTTATGGCCTGATGTATGCATTAGGGGAAAACCACAGCATTAGCATTAAATCAGTTCATATGAAAAAAAAAAACAACAAAAAACCAGCAGCAATATTCTGATGAATGTTTTGCCTCGTTGGAGCTGGGACGTATGTTTTTGAGTCTTATTTAACGTTTATTCTCTGTATAAACTGATTATAAGCATTGTTTTGACTACAGTCTATCAGAATTGCAACGGTCAGTATGAAATGTGTTATCTGAAGTCTTGTGTTCTGATGGGAAAGTTTCTCTGTTTGTCATTATCTACCCAGAATTCCAAGGCTGACCACTTCATAGTGAACAGCTTTAAAAACTAAATGCAGCTTTCTTAAACTTGGAAATTTCCATTCTCCCTAATCAAATCTGGACTCAGTATAGATTTTCTGGACTAAGTGTGGATGGAAAGTGAAAGGGAGCTTTTGAGCATACATCTGAAGGGAAGAGACATGCCCCAGATGTTGTGTTTTTGTAAATTATTATGGTTAAATGCAGGTTGGTTAATTATTATCTTACAAGTCTACATCATATTTCAAGCGTGTTTTGTACTCCATAAAGTAGTGTACTCCTACTTTGTTATTATGGCATTTTAAGATAGGTTTTAACGTTTGTATTTTTGCAGTCAACTGTGTGACTCATGTCCTGTCGTTACACTGTGCTTTTGGTTTGTTTCACAAGGAAAAGCCTACTGAAAATAAATATGAAGAATCTTGGTACCCTGAAACAGGCATGAGAACTATAACCTCAAAGCAGACTAGCTTTGAAACTTGGAAATTGTTAACTTCTGTACTTTAAGATATTTGTTCAACTGCATGTTTTCACAGAACAAAATTTATAGTTTTTAAAGAGATGTGTAGCAGTGAGTAAACCCTTAAGTGAAATAACATGGAATAGTTTTCTTTTGAAATAGAGCTTTCTTGTTAAACAAATTCTTTAGCCAAGGAATGGTATGTTTGTCTAGGCAACAAGTAGATGCTGAAGACTTGCACCAGGATGACTTTAATTTCTTTCTCAATGTCCGTCACACAGTGGTCTGGGAGATCCTGCCTTCCGTGAATATTCCAGCTGCTCTTACCCACCTGATGTGGCAAATGCGTATCCAGTAGCTGGCTCACAATATCATTCTAACAACTCAACACACTATAATGGTTCAGGAATAGTCAGTGAATCTTCTGAGCAAACATATCCAATCAGACAAGAAAGTAAGAGTCTTTCAAAGGTGAGCAAATACGTGTTTTTTAAAAATGAGTATTCTTGTTTTAAATCAACTTTACAAATGTTTGATTCCTGTTATTTAAAGTGAGTCATTGCTCTTGTAGTGATCCTGAATGGCATTTAAAGTGGATAGTAGTGTAATGTGCCCACATTCAAAAGTTCATGGAATTCTACACTTCAAATTAATACAGTTTTTCATGCAGCATTTCTGGAACATGAGAGAAATTTAATTCTTTTGTTGTTTTTTTTCCTCAGCAAGCAGCATCTAGGGGAAAAAAGAAGGCCATTCATACTGTGCTTTCCATTGTTCGCTATTTGGGCTTGGGAGAAAAGGGGAAGGGCTATTTTTGAGTCTAGTGGCAGCTTCCATGAACCTGAGTTAAGAAAGACTTGGTGTCTGTAGTCAGCTGTGTGACTACTGAGTGATGAGACCTCATGTTGTTGAAGGATTTCTAGGACTTACTACAGGTAGAAGACAATCCAGAAGAGAGTAGGAACTTGTGTTGCTGTGGAAGTGGAAGAAAGATTAATGTTAGAAGAGTACTCTTTCAGTGAAAAGTAAAACAGATGTTCAGTAGACATATTCTGCTATTTTTTGTATGTGCCCGTTTGGGGGTAAATTTCCTGAAACTTGGATAAATCCTCAAAATATAAAGGGTTATAATGTATTATCAACCCATTTCCCTCTGTGGTTAGATATTGTGTCTCTTAGATTTTTAGGACTGCTGTTGTTTCCATCAGTAATATGTTGTTTCCTGTAACCTGTTCTCCAGTCACATCCTTCTCGTTTACCTTACTCCCCAGGCAGAGACCTGGTAACTTCACTGTGGTCAAGCCTGTGTAGAAAAGTTGTAAGATTAGGTCCTAAACATGCATTACTAGACATAAGATACAAAATCTAGAATTGTTAGTGTTCTTGCTGAGAGGGAAAATTAGACACTGAAGCCGTGTGGGGAGATGATGAGCTCAGCATTAGCACTCAGCGTTAGGGGATGTAACACGAAGAAACTTCATTAAGCTTCTGGGAGGAGTTCTGTGATCTTGTAGTGGCTTGGGCTAAGCTGTGTGCTGTTTGGCAGTCTTTGTCATTGTTTCCTGTCATTTATTTTTTTGTGAACTTAAGAGAAATGATTGATCTTCGCAGCTTTGCATTAATTTGGTCACGTCTCCCAGCGCTTTAACAATTTGGAGATCAAGAAATGCCTTGTCCTCCCACTCAAAAATATAATTTTGCTGCCAGACCTACTTTGAATGTAGTCCAACGTCCTGTAATCAGAAGGTTAAACCACTTGTCTAGATTGGTGTTGCATAGTTTACATAGATGTGTGTATTCCTTGCTTGCTGTACTGATTCCTACACCCAGCTCTGCCAAACTGTGCTTCTTGGAAGAATCACAAGGCTTTCATGACTGTACAGTACAGGTGAATGTGTGTCCTTTGCAGGGATCATATAGATCTGTCTTTCCTAACGACTTTGTCTGCTCTGAGATCTTTGGATGTTGTGATATCAGTCTCATGAAGTTTTGCCTGTAATATGTAATTTAGTCAAAAGATCGGCATACTTCTAAGATTTTAGCCCTGTTCTAGAAGAAACTCAGTTTTAGAAAATCAGATTGGCTGATTTAATACCAAACAATTTTAAATTATTGGAAATGCTCTGATTATTGGGGTCTTAAAAGTGCAGTTGTGTAGAAGCATATGGAGTTACCCATCTTGCATGAGCTATAATAGGTGCTAAAAATGGCACAGTTAACAAGGTAGATGAAATTAAATAACACGTCTCTATCTGGCTGTTCCTATTTTTATTGGTTTTTTTGTGGTAATGGTATACTAACTGCGTTGTATTAATTTGGTGGTCAGGCTCTAGATGGAGAAGTGGTTAACTGTAACTCAAGGCAGACTTGCTAACTTTACGAAGTTCAAGTAAAATCATCTAAATATGTCACAAATACTTGCAGCAGAGGAGATCAAAAGAAAGTGAGAAAAAATCGGACAAGAAAAGGCATGATGGAAGTGACTCTTCAGTCAGAATTATGAACAGGACTTCATTCCCAACTCCTGCATGCAGCAGAGATTCCATGAAGCCAGGTACAAACATGTTTTTTGGTTATAAGTTCGTGAGATAGATGTAAAATGATTGTCTGTGCTCTAGCCTACAGTTTGAGATCTTGTCTCTAAACCTAGAATAATTACAAAAAAAGGTACCTTTCCTGTGTGACTGTTTTTGAGAAGGGTGACTTAGATCTTTTGCTGATTGAACAAATTACCATAAACTGATTCAAAAAATTTCCAAAACAAGCATCTGAATTTACAGTTGCTTGTTGAGTCAGTGTTGTGTATACATTGGTTATGATTGCTAGTTTTTTTTATTTAATATGAGCTGTGTGTAGCAATAGTGTATTACAAGACATACCTAGAAATGATTGCAAGCAAGTTTAATTACTTAGACTTTACATGCTTTATTCAGACAGGTTCAATAAAACTACAAACAAGAAGTCAACTCAAACTCCAAAACCAGAGTCTCTTCCTGTACCCACATTTGAAGCTAGCATTCTGGATTTCCACATGTCACAGAGTTTGGGAAGCAGTGAAACGCTGAATGTACAGCACAAAAGTGCACCAGTAAGTTCAGTGGGGAGTAACACTACATGCCTTAGTCAACCTCAGGTGTCTCTTTTGCTGAATACAAAGGATAGCCAATGCTTTCATGTTGCAGAACTCACAAAAATAAAACTTGTCCGAAGTGCAAACATTTCTGAATGCAGGCATTTTGTGTTCAGTATGATAGTTTAAGAGCTAGTTAAGTACCTTGCAAGCAAGGAGTTTCCAGAGCTAGAGGCTGTAAGGTTCTTTTTGTAGATGGTGATGTCAGTGCTTGCTGTCTCTCACCCTTTCTTACTGTTCTTTCTTTGTCTGTCCTGCCAGTAGTTAGAGGAAAGCCAGGTACCCTTAGAATGTAGATTGGTACTGCTGTAGTCTAGATTTCTAGATTGCCTGTGCAGACCACATATATTCCTGAATATATATTTCTTAGGAGCTTATTGTTTTCTCTTTCACCTGGAAATAGTAGGTAAGCAGTCACTTACTTACCCAGTGAGTAACAGATTTAAGAAAAAAACAAAACAAATCTGCATTGTTGTGCTTAATTACTTTGTGCTAAAGGATTAAAATAAGAAACTGAATTCCAGAAGGAGAAAAAGCATTGTTGAGATGTAAGAATTTAACTTTGTTCCTCTTGATTTCCTTGCTTCCTTGTTTGTTAGTAAATAAAATACTGCTGTTTTCAACAGTGTCATACATATTGAATCAGAGTTTTTATCAGTGATAAACAATTAATAATTTTGAAGGATCCAAAAGGAATAATATTTCCAGTACCTCTGAGTAGAAAACTGCCTGTGATGGAAAAAAGACCTTTCTGATATCACTTGAGTTTCCTTTTTCATTACTTATTTAAGTTTGATGATGGACTTTTTTTCAAGTATGCTAAAAACATTAAAATATTTTATTGTTT
This sequence comes from Corapipo altera, assembly GCF_003945725.1. Classification (NCBI taxonomy): domain Eukaryota; kingdom Metazoa; phylum Chordata; class Aves; order Passeriformes; family Pipridae; genus Corapipo; species Corapipo altera. The sequence continues at coordinate 5,293,616 of NW_020884909.1, read as the reverse complement.
GTTGTTAGATCATGTTTGAGTGCTTTTGCAAAATGTAAGAAGGCATCTCTTCACACCAGTGAAGAGACATCTGCTTCTATTTTGTAATGCTGTAGGGTTGAAATGATGGTTCCACTACGAAAATCAACAAAAGGCTACAAAATTTCCTACACCTTTGTCTGTGGATGGATTGAGGATTTTTTAATTTATGGTGGGGTTTTTTCTGTGTTTAGCTCTGTTTAGGTTAGTGATTTTAATCCTGCTTTAATGATACCTAACTACTTGTTTTACAGGAGGATACTTCTGCAGAAAGCAAAGCTTCATCAAAAACTTTAGATGAAACAGGAACCAATTTAATTCCCTCTTCATTTGATGGTAGAGGTAAGTGCTCCAAATGCAAAATTATTTGCCTGTATTTTTTACTGCTTGCATCTCATGAGTTTGGAAAACTAAAGTGTTCTGAGAAGCAGTGGATGTGTAAAGTAAAAAAAGAATTAAAGAGCAAGTTTATTACAACAGGGAAAAAAAGCCCAAACAAATTAAGCTGTATCACTTTCTTTCAAATGAGATGACCACTTACTGCTCATTGCTTCTCATAGATTTCATCAGGTGGGATTATGGAATTGTGGAATCATTTAGCCAGCACCCCCAGGCCCTTTTCACCTAGGCAGCTTTCCAGGCACTCTGCCCCCAACAGAATTGTGTGAAGAAGGTTCTGTTCATCAAGACTCTGTCTTGGAGGCATCAGTTGCATTAAGTATTGAATTGTCCTTAGTGTCTCTCACGGGATTTCTGTGTATACAAAGACATGCACTGGTCTGGACAGTTTAGTCCTTATCTTCCTATTGGCTTCACTAAGGATTCAGAAAGGACAGGTTAATCTACTGGCATGTCTTGAAGGGCCCTCTAAAGATAAAGGTATTTCAGAAGCTTTAAAGTCATGTGGTAATGGTTTTTTTTTGTCACATACTATTCTCGATTCCTGAGAATTGTCCTGACCCTGAGAATAAAGTAGCAGTTTCTGGTGGGTTGACCTTGGCAGGCAGGCAGACTCCCACCCAGCTGCCCTCTGACTCTCTCTCCTCGACAGGATGGGAGGAGAAGGTAAGATAGAAAAGCTTGTGGACCAAGACAAGGGCAGGGAGGTTGCTTGCCAGACACTCACCACAAGCAAAGCAGACTCAACTTGGTAAAGATTAATTTATTACCAATTAAAGATGGGGTCAGACGGTGAGAAGCAAAAACAAAACTAAAAACACTTTTCCCCCACCCTTTCTTCTTCCTAACACCGAGTGACACGGGGACACAGGGCCCACTCTCTGCCATTTCTTCCTCTGTGGGGCCACAGCTGCCTGTCCATGGTCTGCACCATGGGCTGCAGGGACATCTCTGCTTCAGCACCTGAGGCACCTCCTCCCCCTCCTGCTGCGCTGACCTTGCTGTCGGTGGGGTTGCTGCTCTCGCAGTTTTTCTTATCTTATTCTCCTTCCCAACACCTGCACAGTGTTTTTTACTCTTCCTTGAACATGTTCTCACACAGGCACCACCAGCATGGCTGATGGGCTCTGCTGGGGCTGGCAGTGGGCCTGTTTTGGAGCTGTCTGGGGCTAGCAGTGTCCATCCCCTCACAGAGGCTCCCTGCAGCCTCCTCCTGCTACCAGAACCTTGCCATCTAAACTCATTTTGCTATTTAGTTGCTCAGTGGAAGTTTTTCTTGAGAAAAGTTCAGATTGTGTTCTGTATTTGTTGTGTGTTAGGAATATTTACAGAATTGATTATGTCTGAGTTCTTTCAGAACATCGATATCTCTGAGTTGGTAGTGGGTTACATTCTTGTACACTGAAACACATGAAGTATAGTGTAGTTAGTATGATAGATTTCCAGATATTATTTAATTGTGATTCTGTATATGGCGTTGGAAAGTATATGGATTAGTTGCAATTCAGGAAAGCTGTCTGGAGAAATAACGTGTGAGTGTCTTGTTTCAGTCTTTCCTCAGGAGGCGTAAGGCTCTGCTGTACTTACTAGGCCTTGATTAATTCATTAATGGTCCTTTTTGTTTTGAATATTTGAGAAATATTTTTGAGACATCTTTGTGTATCTTTTTTTTTTCCCTGAAACACCTGCAGATGGCTCTGCTCAGCCACGTGTGTCTTGGGCCGGGGTACTTTCACAGCCCCCAAAGAAAATTATTTCATCACCAGCATCTGAAGGTCTTTCCAGAGGCAAACGGAAGGAAGATAGTGAACCAAAGGTACTTGAGAATTCTCTGCTCTCAGTTTATTTCTGTAACTGTGATTGGGTCCCTTTACTGGCTTTTTTTTTTCCCCAGGTTCTGTGCATTGTCCATTTCTAATGTAGCTTTTAAGAGATAGTATAAAGGCACTTTGTTCTTATTAGAATTGTTCTTGTAGTGGAAAAGAATCACAAAATGTCAAAACCACAGTTCTACTGAACAAGAACTTTCACCTTTTAGACTGGATTTTTTTCAATTTCCTGACCCTCAGATTGAGACATGAAACATGGAACTCTTGCCTTATTTGTCTGGATATTTCCTAATGAAATCTCAGTAGTCCCCGTGTGTTCTGATAACAATGCAATGTGCTTTAAATGAGGTATTCTTACAGGTCCGAATTTCTAAGAGATCTGGAATTTTTCTTTGTCCACTTAATGTCCTAGCCTGGATTGATTAAAATACCCTTTTGTTGTGTAAGTGTAGTCACTTGCATTTATTTTGGTAGGTGATACTGAAAAAAAAATTAATTTCTAAAGATCGTGCCTCGTGACTTTTTTCAGCAGTCAGAAACAAAAAATTATGCTAGTGAAACTGAGCCTGAAGAAGGTTCAGAAAAGAAGAAAAAAAAGAAGAAAAAGAAGAAAAAAACAAAGTCATCCACTGATGTAGAGAGACCTCAGAGTGAATCTACTACAATACAGGAACCACCGAAGATTGAGGTACAGTGAAGAGGTTTTTATTACTGTTCTTTTAAGTGTGTGAGTATATCAGGAGACGAGATGATGACACAACTTTGCACAAATTTAAGTTCAAAACCCTTTTGTAGGGGATATTGGTACAGGTTTATTTCAGCTGTGGTGTTTTGTCAGAGGTTACTGGTAGGAAACAGTTGTACTTTTTCAATTGCCACATATTCAGTGAGCACAGAGGAGTGCAGAGGAGACTTAGCAAATTGGGGGTGATGCATAACAGATAACAAAATCAAATTTCTTAAATTAAAAATATTCTGAAGCAACTGTTGCAGAGGGGATGGGGAACATACTGAGTACTACAGCATACCACAGCTTTAAAAAAGGCAGTTCCAGTATTACAACTGTGACTCTCTCACATCAGGAAGAAATTTCTGTGTAACATAGCTGACACCACTTACATTTCTGGCTGCTAATTCCAGTTTCTTTCCAAATTCATGTCTCTTAATATGCATATTAGTATTTTGATACTTTTGTGTATCAGTATTGCAAAAGCATTAGACTCTCCCACATTAGAGAATTGTTATATGGTCTGTGGTTTAACAGTGCTTCATTGAAGGCCTAATATTGTACAGCATGAAATAACAGCAAAAAGAAACCTTCCTGGCTGGCTTCTGTTCTATATGTTTTAACTTGGCTCATGAAAGAGAACTGTGTCTACCCAGTTCCATTGTGTGGTTCCTTGTCCTGGAATGGCACAAGAAATGACTGTTAACAGACCTCTTTGTTACAGAATTAGGATTAGAAGCAAAGACCTGCGGGTTCTTCCTTATTTTTGCTCTGTGCTGCCACACAGTGCCTGACCTGTGAATGGCAGAAGTCCTGGAAAATAGTAAAAGGGTAATGGGACTATTGAAGACAAAACTGGAAAAAAATGGCATAGAATCGTGGAACAGGACATGCACATTGCACTGAAATCCGTGTTTCGGCAATGGGGGAAAGTTTTCAGGCCCTCCTGGTTTGCTGGGAATGCTTGTCTCCTCATCAGTTTGAAAAATGGGTGAGATGCTTGAATGATGCTCTTGAACTAAAAAAACAGGAAAGGATCATACACATGGAGCTTCTGAGCACCCAGGAGGTCTGAGAAGGTTCTGCTGTGTGCAGCAACTCACCAGAGCAGTATATTGGGTTGCTTACTAGTTTATGCAAGTCAGACATTTATAGACACTGGTAATGAGCATAAATGGATACACTTGGGGAAGGGTAATCCTGTTTTTCCACACATAGTGATAGGCCCCGAGCTAGATACTTTCCTTGAAGAATAAAATGTTGAAGCTGCTGTTGATAATCAGGGTAATGCTAGTAGTAGTGGTCAAACATGCAAACAGTGCTGGGAATCATTAGGAAATAAAAAGGAAAATGGATTATGACAGTACAGAATTTCAGGGCATGTCTGATCTGAATACAGTGTGGATTTTGTTTTCTTATGTTCCTCTTACTCCTTAAAAAAAATACACATTTGAAGTAAAAAGATAGACAGAGGGCTCCAAAAAGAATCAAAGGTATGAAGCAGTTTCTGTGGGAGGCAAGACTGAATAAACCAGGACTTTTTCAGTATGTTAAATGCATGGCTAACTGGGAATCTGACACTGACAAGAAAATAAGAAGGAAATTATTTGACCTTTCTCCTAATTTTGTTTGATGTCCTCTCATTCTTACAGGTGATGAGTTAAGAGCAAATATAGGGAGGTGTAATGTCTCACTAAGTTTAATTATTTTAATTATTCATGTTTCTACAGGGTGTTGCAAATGCCAGAAATTGATTTGCATTTAAGAAGCAGTTGGACAGAATGAAATAAAATTTTATTCTAGTGGGGGCTATTTACATCTGAAGGTACTATATGTGGTTGCAGATGTCCCTAAGCTGGAAGAGTGTGTTTGTGAAATATTTTTATTGCAGTTCCCTTTTGGCTTATTTCCAAGCTTCTTTAAAACCATTTCGTTGGTTGAGGTGTGTCAGTCCTTGTGCTAAAGCTTCCTAGTTTGGGGTGTTTAAATGAAGCCTTTCAGGCAGAAAAGGTGTTGGTGTGTTCAGTAGTATTGTAACACAGCTAAAAAGGCCTTTCAGAAAGTGGGAGGAGGAACAGTTGAATGAAAACCAAACTGGTGGATCAGGATCATTGTGACTGAGATAGTGGATATAAAGTGCCCAGTGTAGAGCAAGCTCCAGCCTGTCTGCACTTGGTTAATCCAGATTCTGCATAATGTATCCTCTACTAATAAAACTTACTCTAAGCCACCATAATCATTTGAGTGATTTATATGTTTATTTCCATGCTCTAGTACTCTGTTACATACTGCCCTTTTTGTTCTTCACCACTCACATGTTTAAGGGAGACTTGCACAGCTGGAGACTGTACTGGAAGAAGAGAGAAATTGTTTGCAAGGCTGTTAAATAATTTGAAGAACACTCATTTAGGAGTCATTTACCTCTTAATTATTTATATCAGCTGATAGCAATAACAAGCTGCTGTTGGGAGCATTTCTCTTAAAAGCTCTTTCAACCCTGAGTTAGCTGCTGCATAGAAGACATAACCATTGTAGTACTCATCATACTTGGTGGCACTACAACTTGGCTTCTGAATTTTTGTAGCATGAAACGAATTATGATGAATGTTTGATAAGCAGGGAGAAAATCATTTGAATGTAGAAAAATCAGTCTTGAAAATGTGGACTTGGTAGTTATCTTACAAAATCATCTTTTGATTGATTTGTTTAGGATGTTGAGGAGTTTCCTGATCTGACAGCTGCTTCTGATAGGAGAAACAGGGTAGGATCTCAGAAGTCATCCTTTACTCCTGCACTCAGAAAGCAGTCTGAAGTAAGTAATCTTGCACCCTTATGCAAATCAAATGTCAATTATGAATCCAAGATGTTTTTGGGGGGGTTTTCTTTACGTGAGTGAAATAAATCCCAAGAATTTGGAATTCATTCAATAGGGGAATGAATCCTAAACGTAAACCACAAGGATTGAAAATATGACTTTTCTTGCCAAGCAAATAACATACATAGTAAAGGTGAAATTCCAGGTTTTTGTTTCTTTCAAATTAGTTTTCCTGCTAAAAATTTTTGTCCTTGGCTTTGCTTCCCTGTGATTATTAGCGGTTTTAAAAAAACCCCAAACCACATTGTTTGCTTTGTGTGAGGCAGTAAATTGCATTGACAGGGATGAGTGAGTAGCAAAAGGCACAGTAATTGCTCAGAAAAGATTTGTTATAAAAAAAAGTGCTATACAGACGTGTACCTCAGATGAAAGCAACCCCTTGGCTTTGTAGACGTAAGTGGGATATAACCTCTCAAAACTTACTGTAGAGACGTGATCATTAGGCCATTCACGCTTCTGTAACAAATATTTCAAGATGTAGCTGCCTTGCTAGTTTTTTCTTCCAAATCTGGGGAGGGGGGAGATATAAATACAAGCGTGATTAAGTAGTGTGGTGGCTGATAAATGATCACATTTCTAGAAGGCCATGCAGGGCCTTCTCTTTTCCAGGCTGAAAGTTGTACTGCTCAGCTTGGTGTCCTCCACAGACTCGCTGAGGGTGCCCTCAGTCCCACTGCCTGTGTTCCGTTTGAATTTAATATCATCTTCACCCTTTTCCATGTGTCTTTAAACGTGTTTTTAAATGTTTTCTCTTCCTCCCTGTCACACTTTTGTCTCTAAATTTCAAAGATCCATATCCCTGAAGAGCCTTGTGATACTCAGTCTCTCTCACTGGATGAAACTCCCAAGGTGGACGGACTGACAGGGAAGCAAGCTTCATCTTCAGTATTAGAAAGAAAGAAAATGCAGGTAAATTAATTCATGTTTGGAAAGAAGTTTACAACTCAAAATGACAAAGGAAATTAACATCCTTAAATATAAGACTAAGACCAAGCTCATCTGGGATTGTATTGGTACTTTGAGATGAGTGATGAGGTTTTCTTGATCAGAAGCAGTTAGTGGTAGTAATTGCTAATGCCCAGTTTGTGATCCAGAGTTTAGGGAAAAATACAAACTTTTCATTGATGTCTGTGAGTTTTCCGGATATCAGCAATTTTTCTTTCACCTGTCTTACTTGATTGTGCCATAAATTCCAGTCCAAACTGATTGTCTAAGGAGCTGGGAACCTTTAAAAGAGGTTCTGACAGAGTAAGACAAGGAGGCAAGGAGATCCTATTATCTCGGGGCAAGGAGGAGAAATGGGGAGTAACAGTGAGGCCAGTAAGTAGTTCCATATTGGTGAGTAGGTTCTGGCACAGCTCTGATGCAAGGTGAGATCCCAGATTAAGACTTAGAAGGTCACATTCCATAACCTTGTTGTAACAGGAACTATAATGAATTGATCCTCCAGGGTAAGACTTCTGAAAGTTCAATATCTGATGGTCGCTTCCTTAGCATATTTTGCTGTGGTAATTTACTCTTTCGTAGTCTTTGCTAGACTGTTCATGTGTATGTAACCTTTGTATATTCTGAATCATTAAATATGAAACACAGCTTTTGCCTTCTCTTCAAAGCAGACAGATCAGTGCTTATTAGGAGGTGGTGCAAAGATAATGAGCTCTCTCTTTAATAAGACATTGAAGATAATGATTTATTTATGTTGCAATCACATACCCTGGAAGACTAAGAGTAGTTTTTCTGTACTGTTAACAAAACTCTAAATTCTGATAAGCCTTTTATCTTTTTCAGAGATAGATGGCAGTCTGACCAAAGTGGGAGCCTGACATAAAACACCTTTTTATTGAAGACTTTATACTTTTATGCTTTGTTGCAGTACCTATTCAGAAGTTACTTGAACTGTTTCTGATTTTTTTATATTTTTGACATTGAAGTTGATGTGTATTTAAAGATCATTGAATCAAGTTAAAAATCAAAAGCATCGTGGATAAAAATGTTAGTGTGTACATACACCATACAAAATAACAGTCTTTGCATTCTGAAATGGAGAGCATTACTAATTGATACTGAACTCGTTTAGGAAACATCCAGGAGCAGTGGTAAGAAGAGTCAGGTTCCTGTGCAATTGGATTTGGGTGGCATGCTGGCAGTCTTGGAGCAGAAGCAGCAAACAGAGAAGTTGAAACAGTCTTCTAAACCTGTGGTGTTTTCAGGTATTTGATACTGTGAAATTTCTTTCCACTCTAATTGGTTTTTAAGTATTCAGACATTAAATGTAGCCAGATTTCTGATCTGTAGTAATCTCTCAATATCCAGGCAGGAGCAGAGTTAACCAGATACAAGAGAAAATGAAGATTCTTAAAAAAAAAAAAAAAAGGTAAAAAAATCATGGCAATCTGAATTGTTTGGAGGAAGACTTGTGAAAAGAAGAATTTTCAGGACAGTGGCTTATAAAAGAATACCTTGTATAAATATGAGACATGTTTGAAATGTTGCTTTGACAGAAATACCAATGTTCCTGGAGGGTTTTGCTCTGCCTGTGTGCTACTGTTCTGATCTGAACCTGCAGGAAGGGGCTACACAGTAACAAAGGCTTTCTTAATCTCTGATCCTAGAAATCCTAGAGCTGTAACTTGAGTGAAAAAGCTCCTTTGCAAGCACAGGGAGTGTTATATGGGAGTCAGGCAGCCCAAGTATGTTCTGACATACCTGATAACTGTGAAATAATTTATGTTGACAAAATGCCAGGTTTTGGTAATGGAGAGAATCTTTCAGTCCTTCTGGATGCATAACCAGAAACAAATAGCCCAGTCTTTTTTCATTATAGGTCCAAATCTAATCTTGGCGATGCTGGTATAGTATATTTCTCAAAAGGAACCATGATTTTTGCTAGAATTTGATGATGATGAAATTTTTCTCCTTTTTGCAGCAAAGTGTTCTTTTAGAAATTATTTCAGAAAAAACCTAATCACAGAAGTCTTCATCTTGCAATACTTATTTAAAAGCTCGTTTAAAAGCCATCACATTAAGAAGCTCAAAATATCAAGCTTTGATGAGATTTTCCTTCACTAAGTGAAAGAACTTGTAATATGCTTCTTAAATACTTTTTTTTTTTTGCAGTTGATCTTGGTTTGTTTTTTTTTTTTTTGTCCATTTGAGTAACTCAGGCTCAGTGCTGCAGAGCTGCTAATAACCAGGTTTTTTTCAATAAAGTTATACACTGTTTGGATTGATGAGTAGATTGATGGTGGAGCACAAAGGTGTGGGTTGAAATACCTGTTTTCAATCTGTTGCAGAAGAGAAATTGATGTGTCATGTTTGTATCCTGGAAGTATAAGGCAGATCTTACTTTAGCTTTATACTTTTTTATATGTTCAGTGCACCCATTAAATTGGTGGGTACCAAAATACAGCTTTAATTTGTGGAGTGGCATTGTGTGAACTCTGTAATCAGAAGAGGACAGTGAACAAGAAGGGCAAGGAGTGTGACCACAGACAGGTTTTTTTTCTTAATTCCACTTACTGCTTCATGTGATAAATATCTGTGAATGCCATCAAATTCAGGAGCATGAGAACTGTGAACTTGAAATGATAATGTACTCAGTGAAGGAAATATCATGTATCTGCAGGATTTATGCTTATGTATTTCCTCAAATCCAGCTTCAATTATTGTGGTCACCTATGCTGCACAACATTCTTGGCAGTGTTGTTATTTGCCTTTGATACACAGAGCCAAAAAAGAAAAGTTGCACTGTAGCAGTACTGTGAAGTAAACTGCTCATGGTAGTACTGTATGTGGTGTTGGAGGATCAGCATATAAATACTGTGGAATGAAGATGGCTTAAGATAAGCTGCCAGAATATTTGGGTGTTTTTTAGACCCAAAGAGTTGGGTTGCCTGAGTCACAAAGGTGTCATCCTCTTCCACTGACACTTACGTCATCCTCTTCATTGACTTGCTAATGTAAACTGGTTTATATTGCAGGAAACTGAAGTTTGACAAAGTACTCTCACAGGATGCAGTAATTCCTACTGATAGTGAGGGAGAGTAGTTTTTAGGGTGTGAGGCTGTGGTTTGGAAGATCCAGGTTTAGTCTTTTGTGCAGTCATTTAAAACTTCTGTGCTTTAAACCCTCTGAAAAAATAAAAGTAAAGTAGACATATTTTGGGAGCTGTGTGGGTTAAGCAAAAGAGACATAACTGTAGCTTTACATTACTCTTTACCCACATGCAAATGAACTTCATCCAACTTCAACATAAGGTGCAACAAAGGGTATATGTAAGTGCTCAAGATTATTTACAGCAAGTTAGTCTAAAATCTGTAATACTGCTACCCAGTATTTATCTTAACACAGTACAGAATCTGTGGAGTAGGAAATGCCATTACTATGAAACATGGAGAGTCCTGAAGGTTTACCAAACTAGCATGGCATGATGTTGAAGGTAGCCTGGACTGCAGTGTTTTGTTAAGTTCTGCTTTTGAGAGTTCAGAGACTGAGCCTGTGATTCTAGGGATATAATAAAAGCAAAGGGCACATGAGTCTTCTGGGAGGAGTATCTTTTTAAAGTTTCATGACACTGGATTGCCTGTAAGTAATCTTAATAGCAACACAACACAAATTTAAAATGCGTATGCCAGTCCTAAACTTGAAGTTGGATTCTGGTTTAGGTATTTGTTACAGTTGTCTGATGCAGACTTTTTTTTAATCTCAGTTGGTGGTGCCATACCACTGCTTTCAAAGGAACCTTCTACGGCCACGAAAAGTCACCGGTTGAACCAAGGAAAGATGCCTCATAACCCTCTGGATTCCAGTGCTCCCTTGGTAAAGAAAGGGAAACAGAGAGAAGTACCTAAAGCAAAGAGACCAACGCCTCTTAAAAAGGTCTGCATATTTTTTACCTTAATTAATTTACCTTTTACCTTAATTAAGTTTGGTATTACTTTAAGAGTCTGTTAAGCCCTCTCGCATGGAGATCTGCATCTCAGTGTCCACTTATCTGAATTCAAATTTAGCTTTGCTTGGTTTCAGAAAGGGGAGGTGCTTGGGGGAGAAGAGGGTGGTCTTGCTAATGGCATATACAAACTCCCCAAAAATACACTTTCTCGCTTAAATCAACTGGTAGCTGAAGAGTGCCACTACAAAAGTGTCCACACATCATTGGTACAGGGGGACATGCAAAGAAATATTAACTTGTTTTGGCAAATATATACTTATTTTCTGGACTTGGGAGAATGGATCAAACAGAGGCAGTGTTTGATGTTTCTGTGCTCTTCCAAGCCAGAACTTCAGCTGATTCTGCAGAAACTAGGTTTAGGTCCATCTGGTGATTTCTCTTCTCTCTTTGCCCATTCATGTTGTTTCCTGTCTATACAGTGGATTTTTTTTAACTTTAGTTCTGCCCTTATAGTTTATCCCTAGTAAATATTTTCTCCACCCTTACGCTGGTAATCAAGGTAAAAGTCCTTTTCTGTGTAAATTTAGGAAATATCTTCCCTTCTTTTTGTGTGCAAATAGAGAAAATAAAGTTGTAAAGCTTAAATGCCAGTGCTGAACCTCTTTACTAGTGGTCTGTATGTAAATATGTGGTAAGAGTAATGCTTTGTTATCTCTGTGACTTTGAATTGATTTGGTTTTGATACATACTTTTAGATCATTCTGAAAGAAAGAGAACAAAGAAAGCAACAGCACCTGTTAGAACAGAAAGCAGCACCAAAAGATGAAGAGAATGTTTGTCAGCCTGCAGAAAATATTACTGAAAACGAGACACTTCTACAGGATAGTCAAGCAGGTATCTTTCAAGAGAAGCTGTAATACAGTACATAGCTGAAAATTTGAGAGTGAGCACATTTAGTACTTTTGAAAATTCGTACCAAATACTACCAAATGAAAGCTGTAACCTCAGAATTTTCTAAGATTCATCTCAGACTTATCTTGACTTCAAACTGGGTCAAAGCTCATAGTCAGTGTAGTTGGGTAACAGGGATTCTGATTACAGTTTCACACTTCTCCACCTGTTGGGTTTATGATACGTTGTAATGAGTTCCCACATGCCTCAGGCAATTAATGAAGTTTGAAATGAGGAAAAAAACAGTATTGAAATAAAAGAAATGTTTGACTCTTTTCCCTACTATCACAGTCTGTTGTAATGCTGAAATTGTGACTCCTCCATATATATTTGACAGATCAATCTCTTCATAATGCTTTTTGATTTGTCTTTTCAATTGAAATATCTTCACTTACTTGATAGCTCTTCCTGTAATGCAAGTTGCTGAAGGGTTTCTGGAGAACACAGAGACCAAGGAATCTAAAGAAGGTTCTATAACTTCAAAGCAGCTAACCACCAATCTTCCAAAAATCCACAGTAGGAATTTTAGAGAGTAAGTATGGGTTGTGTTGATGTCTGATTTTGCACAGTACCACCAATATGGCATTTTTGAAACAAGGTAGTTCAGTTGGGTTCTCTGCAACACTAACTGGAGTTTAGATTGAAGGCTCTAAATTATTTTCTTTCAGTTTTTCTGTAAGCTGACACACAAAGAAATGATATGCAGAGAAAAGCATTGTAATTCTCACTTGAAAATGTATGTTCCTTGAAAGAACAAAAATACTAGGAAATCGTTAGAGGCTAAGGGAGAAAAAGAAACTTCCCTTAAGGTGTAAGTACTTTATTTTAAATAATGGAGTAACAGCTTAAGTAGTAAGGTGCACTACTTTATTTTTTAAATACTATTTTTAGTGAGTAGTGTTGTTTCATACTGCCAGATCAAATGGCAAAAATGTAAAGAATGTGACTAACCAGACAACATTTTCATGTTGTGGCTAGGCAGAGAAATAAAAGGAATATTTATGACTTATTATGTATAAACACTTCTAGTTTTGTGTGACATGCCGTGTATACATGTTTCTTTGTAAAAGAAGAAACAGGGATTACTATATGTGAAGAGGTCAGAGATCCAGTCATGACAGCTTAAAACAGTTACTTGAGGAAATCAGCTTTTTAACTTTTAGTTCTCCTCTCCCAAAGGCACCACTGCATCCAATAACAGTGGTTAATAGTGATGCAGCCATTTTTCCTGGGTTAGCTCTAATTTAACTTTTAATTGCCATAACAGTTACTTAATTTGTGTCTATGCAACAATGTTTTACTAAGAGCACTGTTTGGGTTGAATATGTACAGCACAACTCAGTCTTAGCTATTACAGGACGTAGAGCATTCAGTTTAGATTATTTTCTGTCTTTAGATTAAATTTTTAGTGGTTTTAGTAGATCTGTCTTCAAGATTTACTGAAATCAATGGCAAAAAGTAAATAAAAACTCTTGTAACTTACAATTATTTCAGAATTTTTTTTTTATCTCTAAGATCCAGGATAGATGTCATGATCTCTTCTCATAATCTTATGTGAATTTGCCACTCTCCATCTTTCAGTTGACTGTGCATTTGATATATCTTTAGTTTTTCTCTTTGATACTTCACTGAAAAATTCTTTGTGTAAAACATGGGGTGTGGGGAAATAATTTATAACTCTGATCTTTCCTAGAGAGTACTAGAAGGATGGATTACATCAGTTTTTATGCTTTTGTTATGAACAACACAAAGCTGTAGAGTGATAAGTGAAGTTGGGTGACAGACACGAACGTAGGGAGGAGGAATTTGATCCAGTTTTCCGTGTTTGTCACATGTAACCTTGAATTTGCAGAAATAAGTCAGAATTTTATACTCTGGTTGCGTCAAAATAAATGCCCTCAGAAAAATGCTTCAGTAGAAAGAGATTTGCACGCCTCTATCTATTGGTATAAAAATATATGCAGTTTTATTGTACATGTGTGTATTTTTAATATGGTTTGATAAGGAGAGCCAGATAACACACGTAACAAAACTTCCTCTTATGTTCTCAGACACTGAAAAGAATCTTAAGTAGATTTTTGCTTTCATGTATATAGTAAGTGTGTTTGGAGTGGAAATAGAAAAAAAAAAAAAAGCAAAGACATAGAATAGAAGTTACAATTTATATTTTACATGTGTTACAATTTTAGGGGATTTAACATTTGATTGATCCTGTCTTCCAGTTACTGCAGCCAGGTGCTTAGTAAAGAAGTTGACAGTTGTGTGGCAGACCTTTTAAAAGAACTGGTTCGTTTCCAAGATCGTCTGTATCAGAAAGACCCAGTAAAGGCCAAGATAAAACGCAGGCTTGTTATGGGTCTTAGAGAAGTTCTGAAACATCTGAAGCTGAAGAAGCTGAAGTGTGTCATCATCTCTCCTAACTGTGAAAAGATTCAGTCAAAGGGTAAATAAGTTCTTAAAATATATATATATATATATCTGTTAAATAAAAGAAATGTAAAAGAGCAGACTTGGTGTACTGGCAGTTGTTATTGCAGGGATTTATTTCAGTAGCCTTTGAAATCCTGCTGTATAAAGTTGCCTGCCTTGTTCAGGTTGTTTGCTGCTGTGCAGCTGAAATGTGAGCTGAGTAAAGAGTGGCTGGGATGGGAGAAGTTATCTGAGGCTAAGGTCTCTCTGGTTCCTGTTTGGCAGTGCTGCTGCACAAAAGATTGCACTGGCATGGCTGAGAAGATCCAAAGGTTGCTCTGCCACCGTGAGGCATCCTACTGTGTCAGTCTCTTGTAGACCACAGGGTGACAATAAATTGTCAGTGATAGTTTGCTTAAAAGTTGTTGTAATTATTGAGATTAATTTAATTTAATTTAATTTAAATAACTACTTAGCAGCTGGGTCTTTTGTTGGTGCTAGATTAGACTGTACTACATTTATAGCAAAATATGAAATAGTAGCAATCTAAGGATAGTGCTAACTAAGAATTAAGAAAAAAAAACCAAGTTCTCCTCTAAAAATGGGGATCCAACGCTGCTATTGAGATCCCTGCATTTTTTTCCTGTTAAAGTGTAATTTCAGAACGGACCCCGCAACCTTGGGATATTTTGTGCCACGTTTTAACAGTACAGCTCTTTAGTTCCAGTCAGCTTGACTGTGTTGTCTGCTGCAGGTGGGCTGGATGAGACTCTGCACAACATTATCGACTGTGCCTGTGAGCAGAACATCCCCTTTGTTTTTGCCCTGAACCGCAAGGCCCTGGGCCGCTGCGTGAACAAAGCAGTGCCTGTGAGTGTGGTGGGGATTTTCAGCTACGATGGGGCTCAGGTAAGCAGAAATGGGTCAGTTCATGCTTCTGTTGAGCTTTATTATTTTTTTTTTATATTTTTTTTTACCTGGGAGATGAAAATGGTCTGATTTTTTTAAGGTTTTGTTCGTTTTCTTTTGCTTTTGCACGTTCTTCGTCACTGGTCATATACAAAAAGAAACTGGTTTCAGAAGTGCAGCCAGTCAGCACTGTTTAAAAAAAAAAATACTTTTGCCATCTCTTTCCAACATCCTCTTAATCTCTCTCTCAAGTTGTTTGTTGTTTTTTTTTTCCAAGAGAACTGGTGTTTTTATAAATGCTTATAAATGATATTTTTTCACGTCTTCGTACGTACTTAGCTGCCCAGCTTTTATGTATGGACATACACGTTCTGAACAAGGAATATTCACTACAGATTTTCAAGGAGATGTTAGCGCTTACTGTATGATTTGAACTCTGCTAATATTTTATATTGCTGTAGGACCATTTTCACAGAATGGTACAGCTGACAACAGAGGCCAGGAAGGCCTACAAAGATATGATAGCAGCTTTAGAAGAAGCAGCTAAAGGAGGACTACGAGAAACCCAACCCAGCATCTTAACACCTGAACCTGAAAAAAATGGCTTATCAGAAACTGGTAAACCATCTTCCAAGGACTCTGATGAGGATGTACCAAATTACAGTGAGTATTTACTGGTTTGTTTTTTGTTCCATTTTCATTCATGGTGCTCTTCAATCCTGCAGTTTTCAAAGGACACCTGACACTAGTCGTTATTAAGCCGGGGGTGGGGGGAGATTCTTTTCTATTATTTTCCCCATGATTTTATAAATCTGAGGTCAGCTCTTGCTGAGGAAGTGCTAAGAGAAAATTCCTCTCTGAAATCCACTGATGGCAGGCAGTACTCACTGCTTTGTTCAAGGAGGTTTAACAAAGCTCCTTATTTATATTTCTGTTTGTTAAAAAATCCTCGTGGACTTCCTTCTAGAAGTGCATACTCTCTAACTATGGTTGTAGTGAACCTGTTTGAGATGCACCTTCCTGTCCACAAGCGTTCACTTCTAGAAACACTTTCCTAAGGTTGGAATCACCTTCAGAGGGGATCCCACCACTGCTAAACTGTTCTTTCATGCATCTCCCGATGTTGCATGGTATAAATGCCAACATGCCTGGGTGTCAGTTTATCTCAGCACTTATTTGGAAGAGGGAGTAGAGAATCCACTTTGACTTTTCATTTTAAGTTTTTCCTCAAACATTATATGGTAACATGTTTGCTGGTTTTTTTGTTTGTTTTCTTGTCTGTTTGGTTTTCTGTTTGTTTTGTTTTCCGATATTCCCTAGTTAAAGTCTGGAAGAGAAAACTTGAAGAAGAATACAACCCATATGCACTGGAGTTGGAAAAGAGTGCAGCTGCTGACATGGGGATAGTGAATTTGGAAGAGCATCAGTAAATCCATTCTGTTGGGCTTTTATTTTTTTTCTGTTAGATCCCTAGGAAAAAGTTAGCAAAATAATATAATTTTAAGAACTATCTGAATGTAGCCAAGTAAACTGTTCTGAATCCCATTAAGCAAAATATACACTGGAACACATGAGGCACTGGTTAATGTTTTTTATGTTCTATGTGTTTGGCTGATTACTATAGCAAATGCAACAGCAAATTCCTGTAGCCCCAAACCACTTAAAATGGCTTGGCATACTTTAACAGACTAGCACTGATATTTTTTTTCTTTTTCTTTTTTTTTTTTTTTTTTTGGTGGTGATACAGTATACCAAAAGAATCTGATGGAAAAATAACTGGTTTTGGGAAGAGATTCCTTGAGCCAGAAGGTTGGGGCTTGAGGGGAGTTATCCTTAATTTTTAACTCTTGTTTAAAGAACTTCAGCTGTTACTTGATTGTGGGTTTCTTCTTACTTTTTTCCTTCTAATTAAATAAGCCTGCTCAGATGGTCAGGCTGGTGTCAATGTCACTTCCTTCAAGTCAGCAGGAAATTAATTTGGGGCAGGCAGCTTGAGTGAAACTAGTTAAGGAAGGGCATGATGACAAAGTTCCCAGTTAGCTCTTCTGTGTGCTATCTTGTTCCTTTGGGCTCACACATCAGGTGTAAAGGAGAGCACAGACTACAAAGGTCTGAAATTACTGAAGTAAATATGCTCTGTTTAGACATTTTATAAATTTGATGTTTCTGTTGCTGCTGAGACTAGTTTATCATAGATCCTGCTTTTAAGTTAGAGCATACTGAAGGACAGCAAATGTGCCAGCCTGCTGTCCTGTCTGTACCTTCTCCTTCCTGAGACTCCTCATTCCTTCAATTTGGGGTTGTGCTGGTATATATATATATATATATATATAATGCTAAGAGTTTTTCAGCAATCTCAGTTTGTATCTAAATAGGGAAAATTTATATCTTATAAGAAATAAAGTTTGTATACTAGAGGAAATAAAATTTTAAAAACAAAATGTGCTTACAGTAGTGATGGAGCATCTTAGTGGGAGTGGCCTGTATAAATACTGTTGTGTGCAAATTGTAGACATAAGAGGACAAGCCTAAAGGAAGTAATTGGAGGGATGGACATGTAACTTCTGTCAGCTCTTCTGGAAGGTGACACAGATGCCATGTGTGCTGCTGCCAGCATCTCTGAAGTGTGTCTGTAAGTGCTTCACCACACTGAACATTTGTAGTGCAATACTCTGGAAAGTAGCTGCCTTGTGATGGTAGGAGTGATATAAAAACTTTAAATAATTTTGAAATGCAAACGATTTTGTAGAATGTAAATTGTATAAAATCTGTTACAATATACTGATTCTATAAAGAATGGTTGTGACTTAAGTAAACTCTTCTGGTGGGAATTTAATGATGCTTGAACTGTCAGTTTTGAGGGAGAACATCAACAAGGGGAGGCAGCATTCTGCTGAAATGCTCAGTTTGTCGCTAGTTATGATGATGATCTTTTTGTACTAGTTTCTTCTAAGCTGTCCCAGTGACAAAAGATGGTTTTGGCCAGCATGTATCCTTGATCCAGAGGTAAGCTGTGATTCATGCATTTATACCTGTGCCACTTTGATATACACCTAAAACTCTGAAACTGCTAAACCTGGTCATTGCATGGAATGGGGACCAGCTGGTGAAAGAAATTGGGGTTTTTTTATGGTGTTTTCTACTTTGTCTTACTGTAGAAGAACATAAAAAGTCACTTTGGAAATATTACAGCTTGTTCAAAATCTGAGGGAGTTACTTCCTGTTCTCAGAGAGTAGCAAAAACATTCACTATAAGGTGTCACAGCTGTGTTCACTAATCCTGTTACACAGATGTTTGGGGTTTTTTTTTTACAAAATTGAGCTAAGCAAAAAATCCAGCAATTTTTTTTACTACTTGGCAGTAATTTGCTGCTGAAACAAAGCAAAGCTTAGCTGTGTCGTCTCTAATTCTGACCTCAGTCTTACAAAACTTTACCTTCCCACTCAGCACCACAGAACTAAAATTGCCTGCTCCAAATCTGTTGAACAAATGGAGGAGAGGCAGTTCAAGGAAAAGTCTATTTATAGTTGTCCCGGGAACACAAAATGGGGAAAAAATTATCTCTGAACGTTAGTGTCAGATTAATTTATCAGCATTAATTTATGACTGCCAATGTGAAAAATAGAGAAAATGGTTAAGGAAAACAGGGAATACACAAGAATCTTCTTCACCTAGCATGTGAAAAAAAAAAGAAAAAGGGTCATTCAAGTCTTAGTGTGAGGAGAATGCTTTCCTAAGTGTGGGAAACAATCTAATTTAAATCTTAGCAGCTAGGGGATAACTTAGGAGTAACTGTGAAGCTTTCTGCTATTGCTAGGAGCAGCTGTCCCCATGGGCTGGTTATCAGCTGGCATCTTATTTGCTTCCAGCCGTTGAAAACCCCTGAGATGATAATACAGAAAACTTGAATTTAACCTCAGATTTGTGTTTATTAGATGGAGAAGGACGAAAAGCAACGCAGTAAAATGGTTTCACTGTGGATTGTGTGGGTCCTCATATTTTAAAGCTGCAGTTGATCACTAGGAACAGTCTTCAAATTCATTCAGCGTAGAATTTCTTTAAGCTACCACAGTTATCTCAAATATAGAAGAATTTGCAAAAACTAAAGAGTCTGCTTACACTAGAATGCTTGGTAATCTGTCTGTATTTTAAGCATTACTCAGAACTTCTTTATTTGGTACAGAAACTTTATTACTGTCATGATTTTAACCCCAGCCAAGCACCACACAACCTCTCAGTCACTCACAGAGGGATGTGGGAGAGAAGTGGAAGGGTAAAAGTTAGAAAACTCATGGGTTGAGATAAAGTTTAACAGGGAAAGCAAAATCTGTGCACACAAGCAGAGCAAAACAAGGAATGCATTCACTGCTGCCCATGGACAGGCCGGTGTTCAGCCACCTCCAGGAGAGCAGGGCCCCATCATGTGTAACAGTTACTCGAAGACAAACACCGTCACTCCAAATGTCCCTCCCTTCCTCCTTCTTCCCCCCCCTCTTTATATGTCACCTGGTCTGGAATATCCCTTGGGACAGTTTGGGTCACTTGTTCTGGCTGTGTCTCCTCCCAGCCTCCCCTGCACCCCCAGCTTCCCTCCCCAGCGTGGCAGCATGAAAAGCAGAAAAGGCCTTGGCTCTGTGTAAGCCCTGCTCAGCAATTACAAAACCATCTCTATCCTATCAACACTGTGTTCAGCACAAATCTGAAATACAGGCCCATACTAAAGACTGAAGGAAATTAACTCTGCCCCAGCCAAAGCCAGCACAGCTACCCAAGGAAACGCGTGTGAACAGATCCAAGCTGCTGACCCTAGGAAGGAATGCTCTTCAAAACCCTGGCAACAGAGTGTGAGGGGAAACAGAAGGAAATAAGTTAAGTGTACAAGTTGAAATGCCTTTAAGTAAATGTGATCCACATCTTAAATTTCTAAGTCATATGCCAAGATACTCAAGGCCAAAATTAACTGGCTTGTTTAATGAACTCAAAGCAGAAGATGCACATCATATATTGTTTGAGCAGCACAAGTCTTAGTGAGACTACTTTTGTCCTTCATTAAGCTGGAGTAGCTGGCATCGGGAAACCAGAGATAGTTCCAGCATGGGATGGGTGGCCTTTCTTGCAGCATGTAACTACCTTTGTTACTTTGGTACAGTAAGAATATCCCCTTCCACGTCACGCTTGAGTTGATTCTCTTGAATATCAGTTTTAATGCCAGCACTAACACCTGCAAAGACATCTCCAAATGCTGTAGTAATAAGAGTACCATACATTTAACTTGCATACATTTCTCCTTCTAGCCTGTTCATGCCTTTGTCCACTAGAGGCTGTTTTTCTTGTTGCAGGTCTCCTGAAGAAAAATTTCAGAATGATGTGTTAATATTGCTTTAAAAATTTAAATGGAGCTTAAAGGCTGCCTATGCTAACTGTTCCACATGTCATATCCAAATTTTTCAAAAGTAATCTTTGTTTTAACTGTTGGGAAAAAAAAAATAATAGCTGGATATGGGCTATTTTCCTTTAAATGGACAGTACCATTTATGAAGTCCAGTAGTCTCTGCAATCCAGTTAGTCCAGAGATGTGATGAAATTAATCTACTATACTCAGTATACACAGACTTACTGTTTTGGGCAGGAAGGGAACTACTGACTGATGAGCACTTGGTTAGTGGACTGAAAGAACAAGCTGACATAACTGCAGGGAATTTCACAGAGCAGTTTTTACTGGACAGGGGGTCAAGAATGATGACATGTACAGGAACACTAATCATTTTGTTATATCAATACATTCAGCTGCAGAAGTGTGAGAGGCAGTTTATAAAATTGGGACTGCTGTGCCTCATGTAGAAAGCACTGTAGGGGATACCTTTTCCAAAAATTCTTACCCATGTTTTCTTCCAGTTTTGCATCATCGTGGCATGTTCACTGACTGCACTTCTCCAGGTATCAAATTCTTTGGTCCATGCATCCTGACCAGCACTGTCTGAGAATTGTACATGGGATGATTACAGAGCCATGTCATGGTGGAGGAGTCAGTACCTGTTCAGTTGCAGGACTTGCTGTGGCAGGTTGGGATAGAAGGAAAGAAGCCACTGTCTTGTCCTTCATTTTGCTCTGCCTCCTTTCATGTTATTTGGCAGTAAGTTCTGGTGAAATGGTTGTGTCTCCTTCCCTCTGCAGCAAAATTAATAACCCTCCAAAGTAAACAGGTTTAGTGCCTTTATCTGCGATTTGAGATCGAGAAAGTATGACCTACAAACTAAGAGTTCAAACCCATCTAACAAGCACAGGAGTGCTCCAGTTAGATCATACTGAGCCTAGGGACAAGAGTGATGTGAGAGGACTGGGTCCAGTTAGTAAATTCTCAATTTTTCAGTAATGTTATATAATTACTTATTCTTCCTCCCACTGAGAACTTAAGAAGGGCTATGTTACTGCCTCTTGATGAAATTCTAGTGCTAATTCTGTCTGCCAGCTTTTCTTGCAGAAAGTAATGCTGGTGGGGATATAATATTTTCTATTTATCCTTTGGGACAGTAGCAACAGTAGCAACAGCTTTTAGAGCACAGTGAGAGCCCCTGTCTCTTTTTTATATTTACATTAGTTCCTGTTGCTTTTCTCTGTCACTGAAAAAAGCAGCATTATGCCATTCTTGACAAACTCACATTCACCAGCTAACTAAATCCTCCTTCACTTTGCCAATAAAATCCACGCTCTGCCACATTCATTGCTCCTGCTGTCTTTTTAAAAAGATTATTCAGACCTTCTCCAGCCCTGGATGAGTTCTCAAGAGCTAGGTGCAGTAGGCAGTTTGGATACCCAAAAATCTTGCACAGCTGCTGAAGTTAGCTAATTGCCCTCCTGCTTAGTGTGTGTCCAAATGGAGCAGTGAGGACTGACCTCACCCAACTACAGGTGCTTTACAAATCTGATTTTTAAAAATTCTGGATATCGGAGGTTTCTCTTTACCGTCTGACTTCCTTAAGTCCTTATGAAATAAGTTTTGTACTTCACTCTGTAGAGTTCCAGCAGAGTATCTATTTGTAACTCTCTAGTACTCATCTAACTTTCAATGTCATTAGTTTAGCAGGTTTTGGTTTAATATCTAGATCATAACTGCTAATTTATAGGTTAGTCCTTTGTGGGAGGGGGTGGAAGGAGGAGTTTTCATGGGTCTAAAACCTTTTCATGTACAACTGAAGTGGGTAACAATACAGCAGGCAAGAGTTATCTTCAGATATGCACATTTTATGGGTAAGTATTACAGAGCTCTGCTCATACCAAGGTCAGGCCAAACCCGGGATATGTTGGAAACAAGCCTACCTTTATCTTCCACTGTGATCAGCACTTCCGATGTCGCGTTCCCAGCTTCCGAGATGAATGAACACGTGTACTCTGTGTTTTCTGACACTGAATCTTTCACCCAGCTCAGAACATGGGCTCTGCCATCAAGCAGCACGTGAGACTGCTCCATGATGCACGCCTTCATCGTTTGTCCGTTCTTCTTCCAGACAAAGTAGGAGCCATCCGGACCTGTAAAAATGTCAGTCAGCTTATTCTGTAAGGAAACAGCAGATGAGTCTTTGAAGAGATAACAAAAGCCTGCTACCTCAAGATTAGGCTTAAATAAGCATAGATGGTTGATTGTAATGTTTCTTAGGTTTATTCAGCTGAAATTCTGGGTATCAAAAACCCGGGATAAAAATGAGCTAGCACTGGTAACTGAGGTTCAAAGCCAGAGCTGCAAGTGAGTTCGTATGTACTGAGGAATTCTGTGT
This sequence comes from Corapipo altera, assembly GCF_003945725.1. Lineage (NCBI taxonomy): Eukaryota > Metazoa > Chordata > Aves > Passeriformes > Pipridae > Corapipo > Corapipo altera. Next base: position 5,270,835 of record NW_020884909.1, on the reverse strand, counting down.
GGATTCTCCAAAGGGGGAACTCAGCCCACTAAGACGATGGAGCAGATTGTGAACATCAGCACTGTCTGCCCATATGACTTCCTGGAGGGCCAGGACACATCACCTACTGCTGATCAGGCTTCTGGTAGGAAGCTGAAACCATCTGAGACATGCCTCACAGAATCTGAAAACAAGGCCAGGAGAGGAAAGCGTTCAAGAGTTCAGTGTGTCAAGGATGCTGGAACTAGTGATGAAAGAGACACAACTGGAAGAAGCACGGAACCAGCAGTCACTTAAGCAAGACACAGCTTGAAAGAAGCTTGGATTAACAACAAAGAACAATCTAATTTTTTAGCTTTGTTGCTATTATTTGTCTTAACCTGCAAGGACAACGTTTGAGTAAATCAGAGATTGACAGCAGCCTAAAGGACAGAACAGCTGTTCCCAGAAAATTAGCAAGGTTGGCTGAAGTGTACCTGGCACATCAGAGCCTTTTCATTTAAAATACAGACATCTGGGCCAAACTAAGAACTTTGCAGTAATTCTGACATTTAAAACATGCCTGTTTCTCCCTCTGGGCCTACGATCCAGACTAGTCTTAGCAAGAGAGGACATAAAGAGAAATTTAGGGTAGAAAGAAGATAAGCTATTTTTCCAAATATGTCCTGACAGAAGGGGTAATCTGCTACAGAACTCAGCTTCATGAGCACTTCAAATTGCAAATCGATGCGGTATTTTGTTCCCCAGAAAAATCTATGGTTAGTTTTAGATAATCATGCAGGCAGACAAAAAAAAAAAAAAAAAAAAAAAAAAAAAAGATAGTTTTTACATCTGTACACTTCCTCTGTGTGTCACGTTAAACTCTTACTAGTTTTATTTCCAAATCTGCCAGAGATACGCACACAAATTAGGAATAAGGGTGAATGAGAGAGAACATAATCTAATTAAAGCATTGCAGAGTTTCTCCGAGGGAAGTGGCACAGTCCCAAGGACTTGGCAACAGCTCTAATGAAGTGCAGAGAGCAAACATGCTGGATTGAAAATCACAGAAAGAATAGTCCAGCACATACTCTTTTTTTTTTTTTTTTTTAAAAAAAGTGTTTTGTGGATGATTGTATTTACTCTGCAGTTAACAGCAGACAGGTTACATGTCGCTAGAATCATGGGACATCTGAAACCAGGGACAAATTATTCCAGTAAACTAATGCTGAAGTTGGAATTTGGACAAATGGGAGGAACAGTCAGTACAAGCACAGCAGAAAGACAGAAATCTTGAAGCACCATTTTAGGGCCATGCAAGGAAGTGGCACATTCTGTGCAGGACAGGTCCCTAAAATTACTTCAAATGTACTGTTCACATCAGAGAACCTGCTCTACTTTTTGGTGCTAAAGATCAGAGCTGTGCTGAAAATCTGCCAAAAGTTCATCTTAGATCCACATTTCACTAGAAGACTAAAGTCCAATGATTTCCCTAAACAAGAAATTTTTCAAGCTGTGATGGTTCAGGTTGGCCCCTTAGGAAGTTGCAACTGGGCAATTTTACCCAGTTACCTTCTCCACTCTGATTTCATTTTCAGGATGGAACAACTGAAAAAATACACTGAAACAGTGTCATCTGCAAAAGCTTTCCATCACATTTGTTAAATGCAAGTTTTCTACAGCTCTATGGTGAAATTAACTCAGACTCGAATGTAATGGTTAGAGAATTATGTTTTGAAAGCGAAGGAAAATAATATGAACATATAATCTGCATTTTCTACTGTTGCTATAATACAAATTAATTACACATCTAATGCAAACTTTAAAATACGAGTTTCTGACACATCTGATCTACTTACTTTGCCATCCACTTTAAGAATGCTTGAAAGATTAAAAAAAGTAAACTTATTAGATCATAATAAGCAGAGAATTAAACAGCACAACAGTCTAGATATGTAACTAGCTATGTCTAAGCAACCACGAAAGATACTTCAAAGAGTTAACTTTGAAAACATTGCCTCAATAAATTATAATAATAAAATGTGATCAAGTAAAATCAACTTCACTGCCTTGATTTTAGATGGGAAATTAACATTAAAAATGCAAAAAACCTTGCTGCATTGTCTGAACTACCCCTTTCCTTTGCATAAGCCCTTCACAGTTTCCAGTGTCTGTGAAAGTGTTTGCTTCTTTCCCATAGAGATCTCATTTTCTATACCTCTGCTTTCAGTAGTTTGAATGAAATGGCACTACCCAGACAGTAACAGCCCAGGAATTGTCCAGGTTAAGTTTCTGCTGGCAGAAGGGGTTCTCTAGTCTATGTCAAGTCAGGCTGGGTTGAATAAACCATGTATTTAATACCCAGATGATTTTTCCTCAGTATTTTCCACGAGAAAAAAAATGTAGGCAGCCACACCATAAAAACTTAAACCACTGCAGCTGCTTGTAAGCTTCCCCCATAGTCTGTGTTCACTGAGCTACTGGTGTAAATTTGACCTAAGGGCAAAACAAATTGGTAAATAAAACCAGGTTTAAAGAATTGAAGTATACAGCTGCAGATCCAGAGCAGCGTGGGGATGTGCCCTGCTAAACTGGACCAAATTAAACATTTGCCATATACACATCACACCCTAACAGACACAGGGCTTTCAAGACAGCTTGGCGATGCTCATTTAAAAGGAGGAGATTATGGATTAAGTAGAGCTCACCAACATAAGGCTGGGGGAGGGAGCACTGGCCACACTCGCCCCTTGTGCCAAACACTGCGATGTGCAGAGCTGTGCAGGCATTTCCAAAGCAGCCCAGTCAAGAGTCAGTGAGACCCTGAGCAGTGCCACCCCACTGCTGCTGGCTTAGCACATGTTCTACCTGGGTTTTAAGATGGTTCTTGAAGGGTGGCACCAGAGCAAGGCTTCCCTATATCGAGAAAAACACTCCCAAGATAGAGAGAGGGGAGTTGGTAAAACAAAACAAGAGCTGCCAGCAAGCCTAAACGTCTTAAAGCTTTCTCCAGCTAACCTAATTTATCCCAAGCTGACAGCAAATTGAAATCCAGGGAAGAAAACCCACAGGTATCCCACAGAGAAATTCCATCAGGGTAACGAAAAGTCTTTCATACAAATCCCTATAATCTAAACAGAATTGCTACCAGAGGCTATCCACAGTGATGGGAAGTTTAGGAGAAAAGCCTCCCCTCTAAAACCCAGCACAAACCAAAACCACTTCCATGTGCAGCAGATTAAAAAACAAAAGTGGCATGTGGATTTAATGCTTGCTATCTAGCTTGTGGCTTTGCTGAATGCTGCTGAAGCAAACATCACAGATTCCTGAAAATCAAGGTCATATAGGAAGCTCTCATCTGGAGCACAGATTAAGTTGTAAAAAGGCAGTACCACCTGGATGCAGGAAGGTTATTTTGAATCGGAGATCAAAGTCAGCCCAGGAAAAGGTTGGTCAATCATTAACATGGAGCACTAAAACCAGCACTACCCCCTATGTGAATGACAGATTTAAGGCTGGTTAAGAGTGCCTTGATCTGTAGGAGTCTGAGTCATGGCTGCTGGTAAGCTCCTAGAATAATAAATCAGTAGTAAATGAAGCCATCAGAGAGTAACTGATTGGAAAATGGGGGAAAGAACTTCTAAACTGAGACAAGCATCTCTGCAGTTTTCTGAAAGTAGTGTGCAAGTTACACAGCCCATACATTCTGTAACGAGTGGGGTTTTTTGTAGTTTTGGTTTTTTGGTGGTTGTTTTTGTTTGTTGAAGTAGGGGCAGTGCATTCCAGAAGGCTAAGCAAGCCCTGACAGGAAACAGGAATCACTTTAAAAAGTCAAGGAAAATAGACCTGAAATGCCAGAAGAATGTTGCTTCCAACACCAAATGTTTGGTACTGAAGAATGCACGACCTACAGCTCAACAAACAGCTGGGTGCTTCGATAAATCATCAATCTGTTTGTGCAACATCAACACCACGAACTGATGCAGCCTTCCTGGGGAACGGGAAGCAGCTGCTGGAAGCAGCAACCAGTCCCCAGAGGTGATGCACAGCACATGCAGATGGAAGTGGGACATGGCATGTGTCTTCTCACAGAGGCATTTAAAAGCAGGTTGGGAAAATGTCTGACTCGCCCCCTCAGATGAAAACTCAGCTGGTCACTGTCCACGCTTCCCAGCAGGAAGAGCACTTATTTATTTAGATGTTCTCTCGAGTGGGTCCAGAAAAAGGGTTTTGCAATTGGAAACCAGATAACTTGCCTGTGAAGAAAAATTAAACGACTGGCAGAAAAAAAAATAGATTCTGCTTTGAGTTTGCATAATTATCTTTGGCCCTCCTATCAGCTAACAAGGATACTATGCTGAATTTAAAAATAAGAAAACTGGAGAATGTGTTTTAAGGGGAGTAACGTGCCCTCCAAAAATCACTTCTGTTCTCCGGAGAACACAAACCACTGCTTCTGCTTCTCTGTTTGCCAGGTGGATCTAGCAGGAAGATGACTGGAAGAGATGGAAATGAGATTTTCATCTCCACTGAGGGGACAGTGCAAGTAACACAAACTGAAGCAGCTCTGGCAACAGTTTCTGCTGAAATTATTAAAAAGACATGACAACTTTGTTCCAAATTAGTACCCAGTTAATCAGCCATCACACCACTGGATTAATAATCACAAGTCTACAGACTCTCGTGGGGAAGAAAAATAACTGTACAGGTAGTCAGTTTGCAATCCAGGCTGGTGGAGGTAACAAGATGTGCTGAGGAAAATAGTGTAAAGTTTTGGTTGTGCTCCAGAGATTCTAATACCTGTCCCAACCACATCTCACCTGGCAGGACTGGGAAGTACAGCTGCTCAATCGTGGGCAGGCTGTAGTTAATACCAGTGTACTGCTCCAAGCTGGGGCATTACTGAAGCAAGAATTTCACATTAGCAAGGAGAAAAACAGTAGAAATCCTTATGGTGAATTGCAAAAGGAGAAAGGCTAAGCTGGGAGGACAAGCAAACCCCTATAAGCAAATGGTACAGAGAAGTAAGAACCAAAGTGAATCCCTTTCTATCCCAAGAGAAGACATCCCAAAAGGCATTTAGAAGTTACATTTGCACCTCAAAGATGCCAGTGCAAAGCAAACTTCTCCTTTCACACCTACGTAGTCATGCTACAAAAGCTGACACGGATTCTGCAAAACCTTCCTTTCCTGTGCCCTTGGAGTCTTCCCATAATCATGTGCATATCAAACTCAGGTGGAGAATACTGCAAAAGGATGGGCTTCTTCAAACTCTGCCCTGGTACCAGGGAGCAGCTTTGAAAACCTTGCCATGGGCTCAGTTTAGCCAAGCCCTCTGCTGAGGTGTGATGCAGCCAGTAGGGATTTTACACACCTACTGATGTGTATGGGACACACCTGCAGCTTGAAATGCTTAAAGCACATTACAACAGTAATAACCACTTGCAGGCCACCAAGAACCAACTACCAGTCCTCACTGGACTGATTCCCCCACAGGGAGAAAGATTTTTTTTGTGTGTGTCTTTTCTTTAGTGTTTTAAGCATTTGTAGATTACCAAAAAGCCACACAAGAAGAGCTTTCCCAACTGCACCATTTTATTCAATGTACAGGAAAAACCTGTATGAATGCAGCCAGCTCCATCTTACCTGTGCAAGGTAAGACTCTGCTCAGCAGAAGAAAGAATAAGAAAATCTGAGGAAAAAATGAGTAAGACATTTTTGCTTCTACTTCTTTTCTTTGCTCTCCTCTTTTTTACCTTGGTGTACCTTATGCTTAATTATGTTTACACTGAACTTACTCTAGTCCTTACAAGAAAATTAATATAAGTTTTAAAAAAAAGGAAAAGGTATTTTTTTTACACACCCTTATGTGTATTTCTTAGCTTGACCATAGCATTCCCATATAAAACTGCACAGTGAAGGGAATTCCTATAGAAGTGTTTCAAAATCTGCTCTTAATGCCAGAATTTAAGAATGCATCACCCATTTCACAGTCCTCATAGAATAAATTTTCAATTTTCTTACAGAAGTCACTATTAAGGAAGCCAACATAACCCAGATAACATCAGCACTTACAAAGGTGTTTAATGCTGTTGGGTTTGCATGCAGAGTTAGATGTAAGGGGGTCTCAGCAAGGCCTTATGCCTGTAAAAAGAGAAATGCCAGCGTTCCAGTAAAATAATTACAGCCCTAAGATACTGAAATCTACAGTAACAAGGACACCTACAATGTCTATTGAGTTTTATGCAAAATTGGTCTGTGTTATTTACTTGGTTTTATAACCTTAAGACTTCCATGTCCTTTTCTATTAAAGGAACAATTTTAATTTTTCAACTTACCTTCTAAACGCATCTCAAGTAATGAAAAACAGGTGTCATATCAGAGACATGCACTAAGGAATGGTTTTATAGTACCAAGATGCCTTTAAGTGTTGTTTAGTCAGTTGAAAGAATTGGAACGAAACTACAAAATTTCAAAGTAACAGCAACAGTGAGATTACTGTAGCCAAACACGCTGAAATTGAGCCACAGGCACACAGTGCGAGAGAAAACACCCGAGAAGCCAATGCATAAAAGTGGGATATGGAATTGTTTAACAAGGTGCAAATTCAGCATTCCCATGAGGACAAACTGAACGTGGACTACTAAGCAAAGCATGCAAATTTAAGTCAAGAGCATTGCTTCAGGAAAGCATCACTGTGTAAATCTCAAAATACACTGCATAAAAATTGAAAAGATTTTATAAAATTTTAAAATATTTGTGCCGTGGATTGAATTGCCTTGAGAGATGCAGAGCTTACCTTTTCTAGGCTACTAATTAAAACATTTTCAGGTTTCAAAAACCTCGCTTTGTATCTCTCCACAGCCATAATTCACATTAAGAGACACCACATGCAACTGGTTATGAACCACAAGTGTATGCTCACGGCACACTGCTCTTTGATATTTGTGTTCTTGTAAGAGTAAAACAGTAACAACCCTGGTAAACTCCATTTTAAGATGCACGCTGTGATTTAAGTGCTGTGGTTGGTAACACTACACTAACATTTTATCTAACACGAAGCACATTCCTACACAGGCTCATCCTGCTCTGGGTGCTGCACTCCTCCACGCCTCTCCTGACTGAGCTCCAAACCAGACCACATCACCCCAGGGCTCCATGGGTAATGCAACCCTGTAAAGGATGCCAAAAAAACCCCACACATGACTTATGACTTATTTATGTGGGTCAGTCAGTCTCTGACAGACAAGCTCCTCCTCCCAGGAAAAAAAACCCCATCAGGCACAGCAAGGGGTACAGGGGCTTTTGAGCCCTTCTGCTGAGCCCTGTGATGCACAAGGACGTGGTGACACCAGCACAGGCAGCCCTGGGGCTCCTGCACACAGCCAGGAGCAGGGTCTCTTTCAGACTCACTCTGCAGGCACCTTGAGCCTTGCAGCAGTGCTTAGTAAAGTGCAGTGCACTGCAGTTTCTATTTTCCCCACCCTTCTGCGTGCCTCTCAGTGCAACTTGAGGCTTCACCAAAGCGACAGAAATCTCTATTGATACCACTCGCAACTCTAAATCTTGGAAGTTACAGATCTTTTCCTCCATGGATGGGAAGCCTTCTGGCACTCCCTTTAGAACAGCATAACCACAGGGAACAGGCACTCCGTGTGGGTCTTATCACATACCCATCTCAGCAGCTCCATGAAGTAGCAACTGCTTTAAAGTATATTGCCAAGTTCACAGAACTTTTATTGTTCACAGTCCTGGGGTTATTTTACCAAGGCTGACAATAATCCATTATGTAAAACCTCCAGCTGCACACGAACTAAGGGAGATGTGACACCATGGACACAGCGAGCCTGAATCTACAGGGCAGAAGTGCACATAAAGAATGGTGTTTTGCAGCGTGTCTTACTATAAAGCAAGCATTTAAAATTGTTGCTCAGCACCATCACTTGCCTGGGAAGTTACAAACACGGATGTAACTACTCTAATACCGGAGGAGGAGGTGCCAGTAAAGCATCTCCAAGCAGAACCAAAACTGCTGGGAAAAGCCTGTTTCTACTGTACCTAATTTCAACAGAGAAATTTATAAAGCAGGTGCATACACCATCAGCTGTCTGTCCCCCCTGAACCAAACAGTGTAGTATTTCATTCAATTTATTTGAAGCTCGCCTAAAATGTCTGTAAAGGGCTTAAAAAATTCTGTAATGGGAGAGAAAATTCTAGTAGAGAAAGTACACAGGAAGCCCGATGTTTGCCCATGTGCAAACAGGTCTCTGGAGAAATGTGGGACTCTTCAGGGGAGCAGGGAGAAAGGAACTGGGAGAAAAGCTGTACAGGCAGATTTATTCCTTCCTCTTCAGGTGGGGCAGGAGTACCCCATTCTTGACAAACTAGTCTTTTTTCAGGAAAAAAAAAAAATAACAGTATGTCACAAGTGGCTGTTGGTGCTTTATCCACTTCAGCTTCACCTTGCTGAAATGAGACAGTTACAAGGTTGTAGAGTGCTACCCCTAGGCAAGCTTTCAGGTTAAAACATGTGGGATGAGTAAGAGATGAGCAAAAGAACTCACCAACTCCTGCTGAGTTTCCAGACAGCTTGAAACAAGACATTTACAATTAAAAAAAGGAAGAGATTCGTCAGTTCTCATAAAATAACATTAGAAACTCAAGTCAAAATAAGCTTGAGGTTTTTGACTGGACGATGTGACATTTTTTTTTTTTTTGCATATATATTTGCATCATACACTGGCTTGATACCATATCCCTTATTGCAGACAATCAGGCACAACATTTAACTCTCTGCCAGTCTCACTTAACCTTTCTGCTCCTTGTAGACCCATTTCTCCTTATATTCATAGCCAAGGGAAATAAAGTTCCATTATAGCTATGTTTATATAAAGAAATATCAACAGACACTGAAGAAATGTGAATAAATCCAAGCAGAGACTTTCCTTGCTTAGTCACTCCCCCACTCAGGATAAATGTATACACCCTCACATGCAGAACCCAGAAAGATGCAAAATATCTGCATCAGTTCAGTATGATGGTTTGCATTTGCTGGGTTGGGGGGTGGTGGTGTTTGTTTGTTTGTTTTTTTAAATCAACAGACTACAGTTGTAATTCTGGGTATGAAAAGGGTGTGATGTATCAGCCAATTGCTTGTTTCTCAAAGGGAGTAAATCCCCCATCTGTAACACAGAGTTGGGTCTTTCACTGCTTCCTGAGATGGATCAGAACCACTTCCACAGCTGGGGCATCTTGGCCCTGCCTGTGCCATCACTGCATCTGTTGGATGTCAGGCGGTTTTGACACTTTCTTCCAATATGCACCCCTACACCTCCTGAGGAGTGAATTCCACAGGTTGACTTTAGGACACTGCTCCTTCCTTCACTGCCAAGGCAAATACAATTAATCACAATTTCCAAAAGCAGCATGAGCATCATTTTAAAAAAGGCACAGCTGGATGAAAGAAAAAGTAATTTTAAAATAAATTCCAGGTCTGTTTAAATCTTTTGTGCTATTTATGCTATTATAATGTTTTTCATGTTGCACAATGAAGTTTCTGAACTGTCTATAGAAAAAGTGAACAAATTATTGCTGAAAGGCCTTTTTTCAATCTAAATTATTCCATTCTATGAAAGAACCTTCATCCCACCCTTGCTCTTTTTAGCCACGGAAATAAAAACAATGCCTTTGTTAGGATCTACACTAATACAAATTTATGCATTTTGATCTGACTCCAGATAACACTCACACTGAGACCAATGTGAAACCATGCTAATTTTTAAAATTCCTCCATCTATGTAATCTCTTATTTTAAGGAACAAGGTTACATCCAAGGACCTGTTCAGATCCCATTAAATCACACTTAGCTTAAACCAGCAATCACAAACTGTAATTTGTAACAATCCAAACAAAAGCTGGAAAGTAAGTGAACTGCTATGGAGAAAACAGCTTTTTCCTTCTCCTGTACACCTCAGATAATACATCCATCATAAAGTGGAATTTGTTGTTACTGTAAGTCCTTCATCATTTAAAATAAGGTGAAAAAAGAATAACTGACCAGGCCCAGAAAATACGCCAAATTCAAATCCAATACAAGTGTGTTTTTTAAATTGCATACACGCTGACAACGAAAATATCTACCTGCTAAACATTACTCTGTAATCCTGATTCACTGAGCCTAATAAAATCAGGAAGTGGCACCCTGAAACTGTGTATATCTCTTCTCTCCCCTTTGCCCCCCCAGCAGCCCCCCTTGCCCCCAGCATCAGAAAAGTAAAACTTACACAGTACATGGTGACATAGCTAAGCCTTTAATGCAGATCATGATGGATTATACAGGGGTCCTCCAGCTTACCTGTGGCTTGGCAGAAGAGGTGGAAAGGTCCCCGGACACTAACATGCTGTGTCTGGTCACTTAGGAAAGGTGGCAACAACATGACCTTTATGGGGTCTGTGCTAGACCAAACATCAGGCTGGGTACTGGTGGGTGAAGGAGGTGAATCACTTCCCACACAGGACAAAAAGGAGGTACCAGTAGGAGGGAAAGGTATAGGAGATGAGGCTGTGTGACAGAAGAGGACAGAAAAGAAAGTAAAAGGGTACTAAGGAAAAAAGTTTTAAGAAATACATCACACAATGAAGAAATAATGCAAAAAGACAAATGAATTCTAGAAAGGTAGTAAGAGGAAATGTCCCTTGGCCCCTAGAGAAAAGCACTTTCCTCCTTCACCCACGTTTTCCCCCCCCCATCCTTCAATCCCTCCCCCCTGGGTTATAACCTGCTCATTTGAAGTTGAGAGGCTGTTTCAAATTAGTTATGAAAGTTCTCGCTTTTCCCCTTAAAGGAAACCACAAGGAACATCAGTGCTTGCCAAATGGAAAGCAGTGTCATTGTGTCACGTTTCATAAATAATACAATTTTATTTTAATATTTATTCTGTTATATGTACATAATTAAAAATAGAAAAATAAAACCAAACTGAATCTTATAAAATATAAACTGTTTACACTAAGATGGTCTAAATTATGGAAGTTCAACATAGAAAAGCAGCCCAGGCATTCTGCTGTTTACTGTTAAAACAAATTCTACTTCTAGCAATATTTACAGAAAGATGCAGTGAGAGGAACAATTCTTCAGGACTGTTACTGCACACAAAATGCTTTTACAGACAAACAGTGCTGCTGTGAACCAGGCTGAGAACAAATGCACACTTTCACATCAGCAGGCATGATTCACATAAACAGTTCAAAGGACTGATTGTTTAAGCAGCTCCAGTTTCAGTCTCCAGTTGCATAGGAGAGTGGAAGGTATCATCCGGACAGGGTGATGCTGCAAAGATTTGTCACAAAAAGAAGCTGAGTTATTTCTGAATCTGAAAAGAAGAAAAAAAATCGGCAACGTTTTCTCATCAGGCTGAGTCCTTACAGTCCACTTCAGAGAGTCACCAGCTGAATTGTTGGAGTTAGTTCTTTTTGATTCCTGTTTTGCTCCCACAATGCAAGAAACCTCTTTCCTTGTCACTGCTAACTGACAGTTGCTTGCCTGTACTGTTTCATTAACTAAAGGAAAAAAAAAAATCCAGTTTTGTATAGAAAATAAAACATCACTATGTTCCGCTTTCTAGCTGGTGGGGGGAGGAAAAACAAAAAAAAAAAAAAAAAAGAAAAGCATTTATTTCCTCCTTCCCCATTCCCCACTTACTCCATGTTTTGTACTGATATTGTTGTACCTACATTTCTAAAAAGCAGCAAAGAAAAAAACCTTTAAACAAGATTATCCCTGAGTCTTACACAAATCAAGGCAATGCTATCCCCATTGTACCTTAAAATCTAAGATACTTAAAAAGTAGTTAAAAAAATTAACTTTAACCAACTAAAGAGATCTAGTGTGCCAAAACACAAAGCATAAAACTAAAAATAATCACTAGAAGCAAAGAAAAAAATGTCCCAATCTGGACAAAAGTCTATAATTTACCAATCTGATAAACTAAACTCAATTTCCAATTTGGAATTAAAATGAAACTAGGTCTTTTTTTAATGGCAACTAAAAACATGTGTAGACTGAAGAACTTTTTAAAGCCAACTGAATTAAAAAGTTACTTTTACTCTATGGAAGAACATGGCCAAAGAACAAGCAAGTAGCTTCACTAGAGCAAAGCGCTCAGTGGGGGGAAAAAATTGGGAATAAACAAGTGGTGATCTGAAACTGGCCATTTAAAAAAAACTTTTTTTAAAAAAAGGACAGTACAACACAAGATGCCACGGTCTCCAGACAAGAACACCGCTTCTCTAATCTGCTGAGATCTGAATGGAAACTGGCTTGCTGTACAGCTGAAGCACGAAAACCCCGCTATGGCTTAGCCCGTCACACCCCGTGCTCCGACAGCCACGGTGGGACCACAGCTCGCATCCACCTCGGAAAGGGAAGGGGTGGCTGCGGCCCTCAGTCCCCTTCCACGTCCGAGTCCGCGAACTTGAGCTCGCACTTGACATCGAAGGGCTTGTCCTTGGCCTCCCGGGACGCCTGCGAGTCCCCAGCCTGCAGCTGGCTGTTCCCGCAGTCGGGCTCGGTCTCGTAGCCGGTGTCGTGCGCGGGTTTCGGCTGCTCCCCGCTCTGGTGGCTCACGCTGCCCTGCTCCACCAGCGTCTCCTTCACGCTCTGCTCGCAGTCAGAAAAATCCGACTTCGTTTTCTTCTTGCCCAGCAGCATGACAGAGCGGAACTTCAGGCACTGCCCCGGCAGGTACCCCTTGTAGCAGTTGTAGGAGAGCAGGCACAAAAACAGAATGAAAAAGAAGAGGAAGAGGAACATCAACAAGAAGTTGTCGTTTGACTTGAGGAACATCGTCTTTTCTGGGACCGCATCGGGAATTGAATTGAAGAGCTCTGTGTTGGAGGCTACACTTGTAAGGACAGGGCCAATGGGCTTTGTCACTATCCTTGCTGTCGTTACTGGTACCATGTGAGTGGTCGAGGTGTGAGCAGTGGAACCCTCGGTTGACACAGCTGACGCTTTTGGCACATCACTATTACCTTCTGTTGGTGCAGCTGCTGCGGTGGGGCCCACCATGGTGTGCTGTATTTTTTTCAGTTCCAAAACGTGCTTAGCCAGCACTTGAGAAAATTTCTTATTCTTCACTTTTTCTTCTGACAAACACTGGTAAACACCACTGTCTCCTTCTGATAAATTGAAGATGAGCAGTGCCTTTTCCAGCAGACGGTACTTGGGACTCTCCACTCTCAGCACATCATCTTTGAACTTCCAAACTACCTGTGCCAGATTGGACTTTTGAGAACACTTGAGTTCTGCTGTGCTCCCATGCTTGAATGTATGCTGTAGGGGATTCTCTCTTACTTTATCTGGAACATCAAAATAAATGTGCAGAGTATCAGCAATGATTCCAGTTTCTCTAACCTGTACAGCTTCACAGGACTGTGTTACAGTCTTAATAGAAAGTGTGAAGGTTATGGCATTCACCTCACAAGACCAAGATGACAGCATGCAAGAATCTGAGTGAAATACCAAGCTACAGCTGCACGCAAAACATTGAGACAGACTAAGACATAGGACACCTCAAACTCTAAGAGAGCCTCCACTTCTAGACAGAGATGAGACCTTGCTGATCCACAACTGAACGTGCACTTGAGACGAGTCACTGAGGCAAGATACTGAACTTGGGGGTAAATTAAACTCTTAAGAGCTTTGTTTACTGCAGCTCAAATCTCCTGTAACACTGCTGCCTCTTTAAGATGTCCTTGATCTGGTGGCAGCAGCACACACTATAAAGAAAGGACCTGTGATTACTTGTCTTAAAGCACTATGGAAGGTACTTCAGCTGCTCTGTACTGTGTTCCAAGTTCCCCCTCCCCTCTGACTATAAAATCAGCTTTTTTTCCAAATCACTTAATCTGATCTAGCAGCAATAACCAAGCACTTGTCAAGGCTCACAGTAGAACGCCAAATGCTGTATCAAAGAGACAGAGGCCTCTGCAATAGAAGTACTTCTGGTATTGCTTTCATTCACAAGTCACTGTTGAGGTGCCCCCGTTCATTTCAGGGGGTTGTGCACTGCACACTGAAATGCATACAAACACAGACATTTTTAAGACAACATGCAGGCTGTACAGATGCTCAAATATTCAAAAGCAGAATCTCATACCTATAAAAATGTAAATGCATGTTCAGGTAATCACAAAAGCAAAGATGAACTATTCACAACTCTTTCACTACTCCACCTAGGCATATGAAAGAGCTCTACAAAGACTAACTCACCAGAACAAGAAGATGCATCTCCACCTATGTTCTGAATCCAGTTCCTGTAAAAGGAAGCCCAAACATTAAAACTTCAAATCCTGTTTCCTAGAGCCTGCCCGTTCCCTCATACTAAGTCAGTCATCTTATCTAAACAGCACTAGCAGACACAAATGGATAGAAAAAAGTCTGTATTTGAAAACATTTGCTTTTTAAAATTCCACTTATCAGTAAGGGACAAGACTGATTCAATACTGACTGTAACTGCAAGGTCATCAAATGCTACCATTACCTTCCAATTTCAGCCTCTTTAAAAATATCAATGCAGGAAGTTTCGAGGGGTTTCCAAGCACAGTAAGGATCCCTTGCTAGAACACAGTCAACACAAGTGGTGTACTTGTCACAGAACGCCACTGGGGACTGAACCACACCAGAATTTGAGCCAGCAAAGAGGTATTTTCTGCCCTAAAGAAAAACAAAGTAAAGATAAAAAAAATCAGAAAGAAATCACAGTTGATCACTTCCTCAAAGCCAAAACCTCATTACATGCTTTAAGTATCATTAAAGAGTTGCATACATTCAGCCATGTTCGTAAAAACTGGTGCATGAGGGGAATAAGCATTTGATTAGCTTTTATCTCTAGAAACTTAAGCTGAAAATATTGCAGCAATGCTGAAAGTGTGAAAAAGACAACAAAAACCTGAAACAGATACAGCTCGTGACAATGGAAAATAACCATGTCTAACCATGGCTTTATCACACAGTTTTTCCAGAAATATGAATGCTCCAACAATCCTTCTATGAGGCAAGGCAAGACTGTGAGGATGACTAGCCTGCAGCAGGCACATGAAAGCCTAACCAGGCTCCTTGTAGGACCTGCTCCTGTTAACCCAAAGCAGCCCTACTGCCTTCAGTTCCATCAACCAGCCAGGCCTCTGCAGCCACATCAGCATCAGCTTTATGCTTTTCAAGGAGGAACACTGGTAGTATTCAAAGAAAAACAGCACTGGTAAGACATCAAGGAAAAGGGGAATATGATCAGATCACCTGCTGAACCATTGCTGCTGGGATCCCCAACAAGTGTCACTCTGACACAACAGGAAAAGACTCATTCCAAACACCTCTCCTATAAAAGGCAGGCAGCTGCCATATTTCACTCACCTGCTTAAAAGCTCAGGGAAGCTGATGGCTAAAGCTACACTGACTGCACATATTACAAGGCAAAGACTGAAGAAAGGGACCTGTGCTGCAAACCCAAACCACCAGTGACCAACCAACCACCTCCTTTTGAGAGGCTCTGCACAGAAAGCCAAGTGGTACACCCCACCTTGGCAGTGGGTTGGCTTCATCCTGAGCAGAACACCAAGTGGATTTATCAGCATCCTACTGCAGTTGCCACAGCAAACGGGCCAGATCCAAGCACAGAGTTGTACTGCAGCCACACAGATCTCAGTGCACAGAAATGTCCTCAGGGGTCATGTCTGTAGGGGGACTGCTTGACTCTGGCAGAATGAGCATGGTCACAAAATGATGGGTAGACATCCAAGAGAGACTTCTGGTAGAAAAACATTCTTCAAAAAAATCTCATGTTCAGGGTGTAGAAGTTTTGTCTAGACATGAGAAAAAGCCTCAAGAAAACAACTATCAGACTATCTTAGGGGCAAATTTAGGTTTTGGGACTCACTGATGTTCTTTTGCTAAGTATGTAAGCAGGTTCTGCCATGAGAACTCAGAGCAGGTCAGTGTCTTTAATGCAATGATCATGAGAAAGTCTCTAGAGGAAGCTACAAGACCAAGCACAAATTAGTTTGGATTGGTCTCACATATGAAGTGTGCAGACAGCTTTCAAGGACACTCTCTGCACCGGAAAACACAAGGCAGAACAGGATCAAAAAAGAATCTGCTGGAAGACTGGAGTTTGAAAGACAGTTGAACATCCATCTATGTGCAGTCTTCCATCCTGAACTTTAACCTGGACTATGCTGCACTGCCCATAGCTTGGGGCATGGAAGAAGTGTATAGTGCTGGAGATGTACTACTTCCTAGGAAAAGCCTCCCACTCTGCCGAAGGCTCCCCCCATGTATGAAGCACTGTTATCTCCCTTGTGCTCTTCTAGATAATGCTGCCACACTGTGCATGCACTGTAGTGTCTCTCATGTTTGTCAGCTCATACATCCAAGAGTTCAGGGAACATGCAGCAAGTTGAGAAGACCATTAGAAAAAAAATCCAGACAAACCTTCAAGTCAAGTAGAAGACCTACTGTAGGATCGTCTGACTCTGCCCAGCACATTAAACAATGTGGGAAAAACCTGGAAACTACTGAAAAATGTGTTCAGAAAGGACTCTGACTCCAGAGAGGTCTAAATCCCACCATCAGGGTAATTATTACCCTTCTGTGGTTAATCCACTACTATGAGATGCCATGACATGTATCAAAATACCAGCTCTAGGAAGGACTTAAGCAGCCACTGACTGTGGAGGTAGAAACTTGTATTTTCATGCTGGGGAGCAGCAGTAAATCCCTGCTTGGCTGGTATCACGACTATACAGCTTTCATGCCTGGCCCAATCTCCCACTCATCATCACTGAAAAGGACCCCTGCTTTTATGAGAATGTACTGGGCAGCACTGTTTCAGTTTTGGGGTTTAGTTTTATGTGTCAACAATTATATCAGGAAGCAGTGTTTTGTTTCAATTCTAAGCTTTGAGAGAAGTTTCCTTGTGAAAAGGCAGTGCATTCCCTATGCACCCTCTATGCCATGATTCAGGATGCCCTTGAGGAACTGAGCATGTACCACCTGGACTCAGAATGAATACATTCAATGCCATTTTTCCTACACTAGTCTTGGCTACCATGTACATGATGGAACTGCTACATCACATGTCTTTGGTTTAAGGCTATAATGCCCATCTCTTCCCTTGCACACTCAAGAAATGGAGGAATCATAATTAAGCCAGTGTATGAATGATCCCACAATGAGAAGAACAGGCATTAGCATATTTATTAGAGGAGTCATCTATCCTTATCTTCTATCATAGGGCAAACCTGGAAAACCCCTGTCAAAACAAGACACTTGAAGCTTTCTTTGCAGATAAAGCAGAAGAAACCAGCAAATACTTTATGTACATATGTAGACACATAATATATATCCACACACATATATAGAGAGCTGCCAGTGTGATGCACCATACAAAAATAATACAAACATCTTTACTGAAAACTGTAGGCACGAAAGATTTTAATCCTGATTTTCATTTGTCCAGCAAAAATATGCTCTGTCCTCATGACTTCTTCCTATTATAAGCATGAAAGGACACATAAGCATGCAAGTTGAGCTTGTAAAATTATGACATAAAGCTCTGTTCCACTGAGCTGATCATGTTGACATGCAAAGTTCTATTAAATATCACAGAAAGATAAAAGCTGTTTCAAAGATATGTTGGCAGTATTCCTAAATCCCTAAGATGCAGAGAACTTATCTTTCACTAGGTAGGTACTGAATGCTGGTATTACTATCAGACACTTCAAAAGAGGCATTTCAGTCTCTGAAATCTCACTGTCTGAGGGGTCTGATGCTACAAATCAATGGCTAGGGCAGTGGAGAGGATTTTTCCTCACAGATCTGCAATGGCCACAAGAGGTCGGGATTTTTACACTACTCCTAACCCGCAGTCTGGTGTTCTGAAACACCTTACAGCCTTCAGCTTCTGCACATGGAATCAAACTGAAGATCTGCACACTCGTGACCACCCCACACCCTTCCCCACGTCCACATACATTTAGAAGTTTGGCACCTACCAAACAGACTGAAATGCAGCAGGCAATATGTGGTACTGCTGCAGTACCATGAGTTACACAAATGCAGCTTTTGGGTGGTGCACAGTGATGGTCTCCTGTTGCAAGGTTACAAAGTGGTACTTAAAAAGTTTTGGGGAAGAACAAAAATGAGATGAATGCTGTGATGCTCATAGCACTTACTGTTTTGGATGAAAGCAAGAGAGTTTGGACTGGTTCAAAATCTGGAAAAAACTGTGTTTCTTCAATAATATGCATTCCATTTTCATAGCTGATGGCTTTGTGCACAGCTCCCCGATCTGAAACAACAGAGCAATATGTTTAAGTAAGATCCTTAAAACAGAAAGGCAGGAAAAAAAACCTGCATAATTGCTTTAACTTGTCTCAGTAATCTGCTTGCTGTTTAGATGAAGACTTCATATAACTCTGTGTCAAAGGCAACCATTAAATTTGCCATCAGCAGGAGCTCTGAGCAAGAAAACATTCTGGCACACAGAACGACCACTTAGAGATTTATCTTCTGTGTGTTTTTGCTGCTCTCGTGCAGCTTTGCAGTTCTTTTCCTGCAATACCTTTTCAATGTTATGTTAAGACTGTCCACTTACTGTGGCACCTTGCCTTTTAATGGAAACACCAGCTCTACAAGCACTGCAAACATGGAAATCTCAAGAGTTTCTCTTTGAAAACTAAAGAACCAGCGTACCCTTAAAACAGAGGACTTCTGCAGAACTCACCTGTACCGATGAACATCACATCATACATGGTGCCATTGAGTGCTCTGACTCTGTCTACCACAATCTGTGTGTACTTCACATCTTGCTTTACCAGCCGAGGTCTGTCTCCCATCGGGGTCACTGAGTCATCCATCAGAGGATGGTCTCTAACAAACTGCAGTGTCTTGTCTGGTAAATTCAGCGAGCTCATGTAGCTCGATCCTCCGGCTTCGTTGTTTATACACTAGCAGGAGGACGGGGGGGTAGGGGGGGGAAACAACAAAACAAAAGAGACAATCAAATTATATCATTTACTTGTACAAAACAAAGACACAGCATGCATTTTCTTCTCTGCATCACTCTGGCCAGCAAGCACACCTTCATACTACACTTATTCTAGTGAAGCAAGTCCTCAGGTCTCGTAGCACTCCGGCTTCTGTGATGCACTAATCCCTGAGCCTTGGACTACATTTTTGTTTGGCCTCAAAATACATTCTAGGAAAATATTCCTTCTGTAACTCTCACACATTTTAACTGCTTTTAGCTGTCACCTCATTCAGCACCAGCAACAAGATGACTGTAAGGAACATAAGGAAGTAAGAAAAGTCTGAAAGAGACTGAGCACTATGAACGTTTTAGTCTGTAGAGTCTGTGTTGGATAAACATGCTGAACCTACAGAGACAATCCAACAGCTGCTATACTTCTATTCATTTGAACTCAAAAGTATTTCTAGTGTATATATATTCTGTTTCACCAGCAGAAAATTATTAACAAAATAACAAAAACCCCAAACCAGTAAATAACTCAATTCTAAATTAAAAAGAAACAAACACTTTGGTTCCCAGATACAAAGTTCAGAACATATCACTTCACTGTTTTCGTACACTTTTTTGCAACAAGAAGTAACCGGGTAGGGCAAACAAATAATTCATTAATAGGTTACCTAATGCTTTCTAGTCTTTTTACTTTTGAGCATTAAAAAAAAAAAAAAAAAAAAAGGTCATCAGACCCAAGATTTCCCAAACTTACCGCACCAGGTCGAGGATTAGGGATCTCCCCATTGTATCGTACCCACTTTGTATGAGCCTGTTCCACTATAGCACTCTGCATGTATTTTCCTTTTGAGAAAACCTCTTCTACAGTAGACAGACTGTATGCACACACTGCTGACAACCCCACGTTATTCCTACAAGTTCAGGAAGAAATGGAAAAAAAAAAAAAAAAAAAGAAACAATCCCTCCCAAAAAACAAACAAACAAACAAAAAACAAAAACAAAAACACAGGAGCAATTATTAGTTCTTGTAGTAACCAACTGACACTAAAGGTACTTATCCAGGAAAAGGCTAAACCACACTTACAGTTGTGGGGTGAAGACTCCATATATCACTGGTTCCTTCAAAGTCGAAGACTTGAGAATAAAAACATCATTGATAACATTGAAAATTAAGTTCTTATCGGGGATGGTACAAATCAGTCTGGCCTTGAGAAAGGACGTCCATTTTTTTTGCAAGATCCTTAATCCTCCTTGGTCCCTCTTATGACATTAAAAAAAAAATAAAAAGGTATTTGTGAGGAGAACTAGCAGTATTTTTGCATTTAAGAACCACTGCTATAGCACGAAATTACTAAGCTCTGTTATTTTCTAACATTTCGTCTATAGCAACCATCAATAAATGTTAACACATTCACAAACAGAACAGTAAAAAAGCCACAGGAAAACTGATTCAACAACAATAATGCAGAATTGTTTCTACCACACACACAGGCAACATGGAATACGAGAGTTAATGAAGAACCACACTTCAGCAACACTTGAGAAAACTGAGATGGGCAATGCACCATCAGGAAAAAACTGTTTATTAGAACAAAAAAATAAGGGTGGAAGTACTATACTATCCCTTTAGAGAAATAAGTAATATTGTATTTTTTCTAAGACATCAAAACTGTGAGTTAAATTCTAATGCTGCAATATGCCCTTAAACTTGCCTGGCATTGATACTTTCATTAGAAGAAATGCAGCAATGGTTTAGTCCTGCTAGCAGTTACCACCTTTATTCAGGATTTGCAGTACCAAGGCTTAAAGAAGTTAAGATACATTGACAAGAAATGTTCCAAAATATTTGCTAATCAAGCTGTAGCTCTGATACTCCACTTCAAAAAAGCAGGGCATATTGAAACTGCATTGATATTCCCATTCATTATCCAAAAGGTGTTATGCAAAGTACTAAAGAAAATATGCAAAATTTATTTAAACAATTAAGTATAAATGCTTATGGATTTGCAACTTGCCACTGACTCCTATTTCAAACAGAACAGTCTGAATTATATAATTATATAATAATGAAGCTCTCATATTCCACAACAATCCCCTTTTAAAGCATACACAAGCTGTCAGTGGGTAGAGGGTCATAAAAAGCCCAACATAAACTTTCCTCCAGCTCCTTGTTTAACAGAAATCTCAAGGGCACTAACTTTTCATTTATGTTTTGACTTCCATGTTTAAATATAAAACAGTGAAGTCAAAATAAAACTTTCAACCTCATAAAAATGAGGCGGAGAGATGAATTTCCTGTTGGAAAAAAAAAAAACCTTGAGGAAATTGATACATTCCACTGAAAAAGTTTTTGTTAAATCAACGTCTTATACTGGGGAAAAAAAACAAAAACACTTTCATCAGCAAGATTTTCAACCAACACTCCTGAGGAAATACTTGAATCAGCCTAACCCAGTGAGGTTTAAGCACAGCAAGCGTGACACAATCAGGCTGCTGGTGACCATTTTCCTTCAGGCTCTGGCAGCTGTTAAGAGCTTCATAGAAGTCTCATCTGCTACATCAGAGCCAAGAACTATTTTGCTGTGGACACAGCTACAGTTCTGCTTGCATATAGATACTTGAAAGTCACTCGACAGACATCCTGTCTGCTCAGCTCCAACCAAAGTCAGTTCTTCACAGGGAGCTGTACTTGTCAAAAAAGAAAAAAAAAAAAAAGATAAAAGAAAGGAAAGCCTCAGGAAACACTTTTTCTGTTGCTGGGTTTTGTCATGGTTGGTTTGTTTTCCCCCGGAGGAGTGGAGAACGCCCAGATGTATTGAAATTTCATAACTGTGCAAAATTAAGTCAAGTATTTATTCACAAAGCAACCATTAGGCTTTCTCAGTTCTGAAGAAACTGATTGCTGATTCCCTAAGATTCACTAAATTCAACCACTTCCAGTTAACTGGCAGTAAGTTCATAAAAATAAATGCTTTTTAACACACATATACAAAATTCTAGTTGATATAGTAACAGTAAATTGAACTATCTCCCACCTTGCAGACCCTAGCTATTCTTGGAATCATCAGTTTTCCAATACATTCATACTCCACAGACACCTCAGTGAAAAAGAAGTATATCTTGTCATCTTCTCCATCTGTGCTGTTTTGATCTGCTCTTATCACATCAGCAAAAACAAAATTGGGCTCTACAGACAGAAAGAGAAGAATTTTCCATTACATATGAGACTACTAACCTGATTGTCTCAAAGACCCTCTAGGAGTTCTCTTTCACCCAAATTCCACACTGAATTTACCTGCTCTCTAGTCACTGACCTCCCTACACAGTTTCTTGTTCATAATATGAATAGTGTTTCTCAAAAACAAAAAACCAGCCAGGAACAGAAAAAAAACTCCCCAAACCCGCAAATCCTAAATGAAAGCACTAAGATACCTGAGAGATCTCTGAAGTAATGAGATTATTACTGCACCATAATGTTCTTCAGCCCATACTCAAACATGGTTTTCTAATAGGCCTGGAGGACATGACCTCCCTTGCCTGCCTCCCCTCCATTTCAGCTACTAGCTGAAAGACTAAAAACAACATTACAACATGTGTTACAAAACTCACTATCCTGTACTTTTTGGTTATGATGATCATGATTTTGGTCCTTTTTGGCACAAAGCCTCAAACCTCTGAAAGCTCAGTGAATTCTGAAATTCAGGAACTGAAATCACCAAGGACCATGATCAGCTCAATTTGAAAACCCATTCCAGACCAAAAACATTGCTTTCCTTACTGTATCATAACTAAGCTGCATTACTGCAAAGAAGAACACGTAGATATAAAATAAACTGCAGCCATTACTGTCCAGAGTAAGCCTGTACATCTTGAAGCTGTTTTCATTGTCAATGCTGATAAAAATCCTAAAATTTCAAAACAACATCTCTTGATGGCATGCATGAGGGCACACACTCACATGTCGGGGTATGCCAGTATAACAAAATCCATTCTCTCTATTAGACAATTGCTCCTTACACCCAGGAAAACTCTGTCAGTGTGGGGTTGAAGAAGGAAAAGTAATTTATCTGGGCCAGTTCTCATGCCCACTTACCATTAAGCCAAGGTATTGCATACTCTGTTCTCAGAGGGCTCTGATGAGAGTGCCGTGAAATAATGGGTTCACTTCCCAAGAAATTGTAAGAAGTCCCAGAATACAGCTCCTCGTCTTTAACACAAAACCAAATATTTTAGATCTTATGGACTGGATACCAAAAAAGGTACATAAATATTTTCTGAGTCTATGTAAGCTTAAGCTTCCCACAAGAAAAGACAAACAAGGACTTCCTCTAAATTGCCCTGGACATGTATTTTATGTTTACATTTCTGCTGACTGTGCTGAAGCCTAACACTTCCAGAGTGTGGTTTATTGATGCTCTAACACGAGAACTGAAGAAATTCAGAGTAGTTTCTGTGGTACTTTAGCACTTAACATGTAAACCTACAGTTCATGTAAAACCATGCAAATTTACTTAAATGCATCAGAAGTCTGGAATTATTCTTCTCTCTTTCTATGCCACCACTGTTCAAACTCAACTTTTAAAAACGTAGGCACAGTGCAGGGAGTTGTGTTTCTCATTTCCTGTTTCATCCTATGTTGAGCTTCTCTCATGATCTTGTGACACAACAGTAAATCCATCAACTCTGGTTCCCCCAGGTCGAGATTCAGGTGTCTTTCTATGCAGTAAGTCTACCTGCAATCAATATCCCACTTCTCTATTCTGTCTTATGGGTAAGTCTTCAGGACAGCTAAAAAGCACCACTTGTTAAATTTACTGAAATTGCATTAATGGATGCTACAAATGCAGCCAAGTACATTTAGACTACCTAGACTAAATAGGTTAAACACCTGAAAATACAGTTTGAAAATTAGTATTTTAGAAGTTGCTTCCAAAACAACCTAGAGTTTTTAAGTTCTCCTTCTAAAAACATGCTAAGGTTGACTAAATAAGTATTTTAACATCTTTACAGATACACAATAAAGGGAAAAAACATGGATGCAAGCTACCATTTTGACACTGACAAACTGGAGCATGACAGTGGGAAAGACAGAACGTTTTTTTATATATAAGAACGAGGTAGACAAAGTCTGAACTTACCAACCATAACAGATGTGTAGCTTTGAGCAGGATCAAATGGACATCTACCCTTACCATCCTCATTTTTACCTCCAAGTTCAAATGAAGTTAAATTCTGCAAAAAAAAAAAAAAAAACCAAACAAGTTGAAAACCACAAAACAACTGTTAGCACTTTTTCAGCCACTCAAGCTCATGCAAAATTAACTGAAAACTAAACACTAAATGTTAGGCTATATCATCAACTGCCAGAATCAAAGGCATTTTGTGTAGAATTATAAAAGGCATGTGTTTTTAGAAAATATTATCAAGTCCCACGGACAGAGAGGAAATGTGATCCTGTAATTTGTGAGGCCAAGAACAGAAAAGAGCAGAAGATGAAAAGTTAAATCCAGACAGACCTCAAGAAAAAGCACCCAAGAAAGTCACCAGGAACAGCAGGGAAGTTAATTGATATATGGAAAGAACTGGCAATTATTGAATTAGCCTGAAAAAAATAAGAGAGTCTCAGAAATCAAGAAGGCTTTCTGAAGTGGATTTAGCAATTTTCGAGATTATGTTAAATTTGTGAGATAGGGTATAATCCAGCTAAGGCTTTAAAAAGCAACAGAGTATTTTGGCTGCTACTTTATAAATCCCCTAAAAAGACCAAGAGAACGAGGATCAGAAAGATGATGAACTGCAGCCACAGTACTGGGCAAGTAATCAGTTATACTGTGTAATGGAGACATTGGAAGCTAAGAACAATGGCTCCTGGCAATATTCCAGAGGTGATGGCTGGTAGACTTGCAAGCAGGGGAGACAAAAAGGCACAACTACAAGATTTCTCAACTTTCGAATTGCTAAGAGCCGCAGTAGGGAAAATGATACAAGAGTCAGCAGTGAGAAAAAGGGAGTTTTAATTTTCTGCCAAGACTTCACTCTGAAGCATTCAGCACTACGAATCTGTGGCATAGCCAGAAGCAGAGACAAAAGACAAGCAGAGACAGGAATCTGAGAAATTTTGGGAAGATCTGGTAATGGGTGGAAGTTACAAACAATGTAATTTCAGTTTCAGAAACTGGTTTTATGCTAACACACAATACGCAAAGAATTACGAAAAAGTAAATCTGTAGTTAGACAACATGAATCAAGAATTCATTAAGCGCTCTGAAAAAAGGAACAGTACAGTTTATTTCCATAATCTATGGTGGGACAGTGCAATAAATGCTCCTAATCTTACAACCAGCACGGAAGACACAACAGTTTCAGGAATGGAGATCAACTTGTTTACTTGAGCTGCTTTTTAAGTTAGAGTTGTTGCTCGGTCAAAACATACACAGATTTCTTACCACGTAATCACATGTTGGCTGAAATGCATTAGTTCCACACACGTAGAGAAAAGTGTCATTCAGCTGCTGCAAGACACGCACGTAGTTACGACACTCTGTCTGTAAGAGAGGACGAGGAGAGAACCAGTCTGATAAAAACCATGGCTTCCACGTTCCAACACAAACAGATGATAGTGTGCCGTCAGCTTGTCTGTTGCCACACACCAGAGAAGCCTGGATGACACAAGGGTGGCACTGGGGCACCATCTCCCTACAATCTCCAGGAGCTCTAATCAATCCTGCAGCATTTGGTTTCCTACAGACAGTCGTGTGCAGCTGCCTCAGTATCCTATCAGGGTAGCATCACCAAGTACCATATACTCAGCAGGGTCCATCTCAAGATGTTTTTACAAAAGCACAAGCTCCAAACACACATCCAATCCATGGCAATGACTAGTTAAACATGGAGTTTTGGATTTCACCATCTCTTGTACACCTCAATGAAACAGCGACAGCCAAGGTTGTTTCTTAAGAGCAAAACCTGTATTTTCCCTAAATTAGCTATACAGTTTTGTCACTTATTGTTGTCCTTCCATGCCCTGTCACCCCTCCTCCCTTCCCCCCCCAGTCCCTGATATCATTCAAGGAATCTTCTTAATTTCTTTGGCTCTGAAACAGAACAATGAGTTTGAGCAAAACCCTTAATAAAGGATACCATAAAGACTCAGAGTAATAACAAAGAAAAACAACTCTAAACATCCACTTAGAGAGGGGGAAAACCAGTATCAACAACATCCCTTAATTCTTGCTAGTATACTGCCAGACACCACCACTGAACTGTTGTTCTATAAACTTCTTAAGCAAGTTTCAGCACTGGCCTTACTATTCCTTCTTATGAGACAAGCTAGGTATTTCTGTGACTGTATGGGAGAAAACTGCAGGGAGGGGAAGAGAGTAAAACCAGTTTTCTGCCAGATGAGGTCCTTGAACAACTGCATGAATGCTTTCTGCTGGCATTACACAGTACAGTGGTGATGGATGGGGGATAGTGTAAGAAATAGCAATAGTGGCTTAAAACCTTGACCCTTTTGAAACTCTTGGACTATGCAAAACATCACAGCTACAATAAATGTGACTACTAAATGGTTAGGAGCACAGTGAGGGAAAAGTATGGCCAGTAACAACTGTGAGTTGCTAAACTGGGGGCAGGGGAAAACAAAGAAAACAAATTTAGAGCTCTGAGAAAGTACCTCTTTGTGGGGTCTAACATACCCCACCAATAATCTCTGCAGAGGACTTGTGGAGATTCACACACAGCTGGCTAAACATATGCATATAAGAGAAACTCACATCTCACAGTCATTGTGGCTGTTAGTGAGTATTATTACTAGCAAGCCCAAATGAACCTGGAAAACACAAATATTCTCTGACCTCATCCTGAAGAGGCAGACAAGGAGGAAACAGCCCTTAAAATATCTGCCACACCTCATGTTTGGACAACGTACTGACAGTCACCAGTGGAAGGAAAAGCAGTAAGCTAGTCCAAGGGAGGGAAGAGAGCCCACTCCCACCCTGGGGAGGTCCATGAAGGCAGAATGCCTATGGGCCCTGGATGCAGCACTTGGGGTTTTGTAGCAGCGTGAAATGAAGAGGCTGCAGGTTTAAGGGTCACATCCCTGCAACTGCAGAGTAGGACTGCTTTCTGCATTCACAGACTTGCAGGATTCTACTTTCAAACCTGTGCTAAAAGCCTGACTGACAGTCTTGCCCAACAAACCCTCGCTCTGCCACATCATTAAATGAAGTGGTTTTACACGAGGGGAAAGGTACATCCACATACAGTCAACTAACTGGAGTAAACCACCTCCAGAGAGAGGGAAAACCAGCAAGCCAGACCACACCCTGGCAGTCATGAGGAGTCAGTGGTTCCTAGAAACACCCAGGGATCTCAGGAGCTGAGCCTGCCTGCACTGCCAAGCTGTCAGGAGGTCAGGCTGCTTAGGAAGGTGCACACCCGCTGAGCACCACAAGGGGACACAGAATGGGTGGAAAAAACCCCAGACACCTATGCCCTAAAGCCAAGCAAATGAAATTATCAGTCATTCTGTGAAACCAAATGCTGGGAAGGAATTATTACAACGACAAAACACAACAGTTGCTATCAGTTACTTCAGTGAAAGGGATACTGTTTTAGCATTTCAAATGGAAAACCATTAAAACTAGAGCACACATCAGGGTGTGTTCAGATTTTCAGACATTCAAGTAACAGTCACTAGCAAAAAATGATGAACTATTGAAAAAAAACAAACAACAAAACAAACAAAAAAAAACCCCAACCCAAGACAAAAAAAAACAACCAACCAAACAAACAAAAAACCAAAACCAAACCAAAAAACAAAACAAAACAACCCAAAACCAAAAAGTCACCAACCTAGGCATGCTGCAATTTCTAATGCTCAAGGTAATTTAGAAAAACTGGGCGATTATTTCAACATTTTATTTCAAACAACTGGATACTTTCTTTTTTTAACATCTCTTCTCTGCAATGTGTAATATCTTTGCCAAAGTTCAATAAAAGTACCTGTTCTGATTTGCCCTTGACTGCACATTTTGTCCTTTTATCTTCTGCGGCCTTCCAGTGTAACTAAGTGAAAAAAGAAGCAACAAAAAGGCACATTCAAAGTACTTCAATTCAATACAAGATCTGAAAATCTTGCAACAACACATACACACCCCAAAAAAGGCAATCCTAAAACTATCTGCACCAAATGCAAGTTATTTATTTCCCCAGTAGTTTTCAAATGTTCAAAGCCATTCTTTCCCAGGGAGATGACATTTTCAAATTCATGGGCCTTAAGCAGGACTAAACTACTGTTATTATCTTTTGGGTTCTTAATGATGACTCCCCTCAAATTGCTAATAAAGTTTTCACTACCATATGCATTAGGGAGATGCAACTGTAACTGTTTTAAGTATTTTCAATTTTAAATACTTCTCAATTTCATTAACACGAATAAAAAACATATAGGGGAGAGGAACTGCAGAAAACTTATTGGACCAATTTACACTATACTGAGTACAATTTTGACAGCTAAATGTACCCATTAAACAAGTTTTATATTGCTGGTGACACTTCCCACCACCATCCATAAATATGTTCTTCAGATTAAAGATCATATGAGCATCTTCCAAGGTATGCTGTGTGGGACTCAACGCTGCACCTCTACGTGTCAGCCTGTGCTGCTGATGGAATGAGAAGCAGGAGCCTGGGAAGGACTGGAAGCAATACAGTGTTAGCAGATTTCTGCCTGGCTAAGCTACTTTGAGAAGCCACCATCAGCACATCCAAAGTACCTCTGTGAGCAAGCTGGATCAGACCTGTCTGCACCACCTCTTGCTGTGTAGACACACCCAGACACAAAACAGAAGCTCAGACTCAAAGGACAGGGCCATTATTTGCAGCACATCTGCAGCCTGCACTCCTGCAGAAGCACCAATTGTGCTTCTGGTTCAGATTAGGTGACCCTGATTCAGATTAACAAAATGTGGCCCACTCTTGACTGTAAGGATACAGGTAAGAACCACCATTACAGATGACACTTGAAGTCCCTCCAGTCCAGCATCCTGCCCACAAGAAGGAAATACCCAAGGATACCTCTAATTAGTTGTTTATATCCAACTTCTCCTTTCTTCCTCTCTTTGACTCTACAGCATCTTCCAGAAACAACACTGGAGTAGCCCACACAGTGGTTTTTCTTTTAGGTACCTGCTACCTGAAGTGCAATGCTACTGATATTAGGCAATTAAGTCAAATTTGGTGCATGATTTTCACATGGGGGATAATGTATTAAAATGCATACCTCGTGCTGCTTCTCAGCAATATTCACTGCGTTTAAGGCAAAGATCACTTCCCTGGCTCCTACATATAGAACATTTTTGTCTTCACTTAACAGCAAGGTTGAATAGTTTGACACTTTTGATTCATTAAAATGTATTAGCTGGACCTCTGTTGAAATGGAAAAAAAAATAGCACCACATGAAGAGACACAATCACTTAGGTTCAAGCTTATGAGTCATTTTTTCTAAGTTGTCTAACAGCTGTTGGGGAATTTGAAAACAATAAAGGTTAGTTCAGAAAACCCATGTAGAAGACGAGGGACCCCTCAGAAGCTTTGATTCAGCAGAAACAGCAGCTCCCATCATAAATGTCAAAATCACTTGTCCCCACTTTCTCATTCAATGTCAAATGCCTAAATATTTCCTCTCATGGTGATCCCTATAACTCACTTCTTCCTTTATTTTTTTTCCTACCTGCTTTTTCTAAACTTCCATTTTCCACATTCACTGTCAGGTCCTTTCTCACCTTCTCCTTTCCACATACCAACCTACTGTGGAAAATCAGGTCGGTCACCACATCCCTTGCAACTGCCCCAAACAAATCTTACAAAATATCCTGCACCTTAAGATGACACTCCAGCATACTGCCACAGAAGAAAGAAGACACAGAAGCTAAAAAGAGAACATTTATAGATGGTCAATAAGCTGACTATGAAATGAAAACCAGAGATGAAATGCATACAATAGAAGGAAAACAGCATGACGGAAAAATCAAGATGAAAAGGAAGAAGAGAAACAGAGTGAGACATGAGAGAAAAGGCAGTGGAATGAGGAAGCTTGCAGACTGGACCAGAATAGCTTGGAGAAAGATGACACAAACTGACTAATATAAAAGAATGGGGGTTTCTCTGCATCTACAACCATAATGGAAAATTGAGACTACCATAAGATTAATTAGGCATGGCTTTTTAAGATATAGGTGAAAACAATGCATTATTGCTTCCAGTTTTAACATTAGTAATTGCACGTTTTCAACTACAGTACTCAAGAAACATTAATTTTAAACTAGATTCTCAAGCATGTGATTTTGAAATCTTTTACTTGTCAGGAAAGTTTTCCCTAAATGTATGAACTGGTTCCTACAACTCCACTGAACTAAAAATTCCCTCTCCTATTGAGAGCAGGTTTCCAATACTTAAATGTAACAATCTTTAGCAGACAGACACAGAGAAATAGCAGGAATGAAAATAAATTCCATTTATTCTGACTAATTTGGAATGTGGGTCTGCAGTACACTACTGTACCATTAAACAGCAACTTGCCAAATTTTAACTACTATAAAAGATCTGAGCATCAAAGAGTCAAAGCAACTACAAGCCTTGTCCAGACCACCATTTCTGAAAAGCTTCATCAGCAACTACTAATTGCTATGCCAATAATCAGGAAAAACACTTCCTACAGTCATCTCATAATCTGCTTATTCCTACTACATTCTTAATCTCCATCTATCTCTTCCTATAGTAGGACTCTCAGAATTTAATACCCTTATTTTAAGGTTGCTTCTTCACATAGCCAGTCTATTTGCCTGGCTTTGTTTAGTTACTGCACAATTGCTGCTTACTAACTAGGAGTGAAAAAAGGACCTAAAAGCATCCATGACACATGGAGGGGGGGGTGGGAAGCAGGGAGAAAATGGAAAAAAAAAATATATATTCACAAACAGCAGCAAATAACTACTCTACAGTCCTTGTTTTAGAGCTCTTTTCAGACTCAGGTTAAACTATTAAGCCAAAGGCTAAATGATCCTCTGATTCCTTCTACTGCTCCTGGAACCACATTTGCAGACTACTGTAACTGTATTGGGAGGTCATGAATATTTGCTGTAACTTCAAATACAAGAAAAGCAGTGTTCTGTGAAAGATTGTTTCATATCTAAGCACCATATGATGCTGTCAGAAGAAGGCCAAATGCCTGTTTTTCCTTTGCTTGGTGATTTATTTAGTGCACAGGTTGGCTTGGTGTCAAAATACATCTCAGACTGAGAAAGCATAAAAAGATTATTAGCTGGAGAGGTGCACTTTGCTGACATGTTCAGACTCAGAGTAAAAATAATTTGTTTTAAACAAAATACACCTATTGGAGTTTTCTCTTGAAGCAAACTTCAGCTGCAAGATCCTTCTGCTGAGAAAGCCAAATGTGGAATTCCTCCTTTAAAAAGCTCTATTTTCAGAGATGCTCAAAGGACCTGAAATCAGTTAACCCAGTGCCCAAGTAATTTTTGAATATTCTGGTCCCAAGCACTTCATAAACTGTGCAAAGCCAGCAATACCTGACCAAACTCACAGCAAACTGGCCGAAAGAACACAGGGCTTCAAGGAGTTTCAGATCCTACAGAAACCCTGGAGTTGTGGAAATGTCCCGTATTACACTGCTTAAATTGCTGTTCTTACCTCTGTGTTCCCAAGTGATCCTCGGGACTGGGCCAAATGCTATTGCCACTTCTAGCAACAAACCCCAAACTGCATAAAAAACACCCAGAGCCATTTTCAGTGTCCTTGCCCTGCAGGGTTCGCTGGACGGGCGCGGCAGGTAGCGTTCCTTCGGCAGACGAAATGCAAATCCCAGGGAATATCAGAGACCAGGCATTTCAGACCTCCAGAGGCTGGAACAACTGTAGCAAGTACGTGCTTTCCAGCAGATCACTTCAAGAGAACGCACATTTTCCAGGATGCAGCGCACAGGAACTGCCCACACTCTCCACAGGCTGCAGAGCGGCTGAGAAGCGCGGCCGAGCGCATTCTTCTGTTTCAGGGGAGAAATGAATGGTGCTGTGGAGAGAGGAGGAGAGTAAGAAGCAGAGGGAAAAGCAAACCAAATACTGCCAAAAATAGCACCGATCTTGCAGTATTTCTACAGCTGTCTGCACAGCTCAGTTTGGATTAAAAAAAAAAATACATTAATTGATGAAAATAATATTTTTTAAAATAAAAGATATCACCCGGCAAATAAGCAGCAATTGAAAGGAGTCATTTCAATCCAGAACGCCAAGTACAAATATTCTGAATGTTCAATTATGTTTAATGCACAAAATCTGACTGTAGTTTAAGTTCAGAGAGCAAAGGACATGAGAAGTGTAGCAATAATCCTAAGCACTGGTGACACAAACTGCTGTGTCTCCCATCCTTGGGATCCTACACGACTGTCTTTTTTAGTGAAGTTTTATAATGCTACTAATGCACTCAAGGTGTGTGGGGTAGAAAGCAATACAGCTACAGAAACAAAGAGCTAATGCACTGCACACAAAAATAAAGGGAGAAAGCACTGAACTAGTAAAGTGCTAGACAGTTCTGTGAAAGTCACTCTGTCTGAGTTACCCATTACTGTCAGGCCCAGAAAGGCCTGTCCACTAGAATCAACAAAACTGTTCACTGCTTTGTACATCACCTTCCACAAGTCTCCACTGCTCCTGTTTTCCTACAACCCCTCCTAGGTGAAGGCTCATTAAGCACCTAGCAGGAAAAGTGAGTGCATTCATCAATTACTAGATTACAGATAACTTTTGAGGACTGTACACTCAGGGCAGGGTGGTGGAGAGAAAAGCACACTGTCCTTTGCACCAGGGTACAGAAGATGCTGGATTTTTCACTGTGCCATTGCCTGGGAGACCAGCACAGCACCACTAAGAGACGTGCCACAATCCAAGACAGTCACACCACCAGGACGTGATCCAGCAAGAGGGTAAGCAAAGGTTACAAAATCATTAGTAGCATTAAAGAGGAAGGGGTCAGTACTTGAGGAACACTGAAGTAAAAAGACTAGGGTGAAGCTGCAGCAAGGACATCTCCAAGCACAAGCAAGCTTCTGAGAGGGAGAGGTCCCAGGTTTAAGCAGGCAAAGGCAAGTTGGAACCTCTGGAAAGCGCAGCCAGCAGATCTGCAACAAAGGTAGAAGTGACATGGCTGAGCAGACAACGGCCAACTACATCTGAAGTGTCTACACCTGCTTTACTAAATCATCACAGGTAACACTAAAAGATTTAAAAATCTCGTTTGCTCCTACAAATCTTTGTCTACCAAGAAAAAAACCCATGCAAGACCACCACTTGCTCAAGCTGAACTTGTGACATAAATATTTTTTGGTGGGGTTTGTTTTGGGGTTTTTTGTTGTTGTCGTCTTGGTAAGCAGTTCAGATCAGATCCAATTCTTTGTAGCAGATCATGTACATCATTTTGGTTTTTAAGGCATTATATTTTCAGTTAGGCTTGTTCATCTGTCATTCACCCTTCCATCATACATAAGCAATTCCACGTTTTGCTCTCCAATACATTAAAAAGTGCCCACTCAAAGTTAAAAGTTATCACATAAATATATTGTGTTTAAACACACAGCTTTACAGGTAAGGGTTTAAAAGGAAACAGCAGTTCAGTGGTTAAGTTCAAGGCAGTTTGGCAACTTTAAGAGAGATGTATGGGGGCAAAAAACCAGCAGTTTGAAGAAAGGTCTTTGAGCCATTATTTCTACACACTGCTAATTCTTTATTTCCTGCTACCTTTAGTAACTGAAAAGACTCCATGTAATAATTCCCTATTAAATCTGGGTGTTGTGTTTGTTTTTTTTTTCCTAAAAGAGACAGCCAGGACATCTATAAGCTATCAGTTACCACATGGTAGAGATTACTCCAGAGTAATTCTGAAGTCCTGTAAATTTTCTGGACTTTAAAACAGGACTAGCAAATCCAAGCCCTACCAAAGGATAACCCTGAGTTTCCCTACAGCCACGGTTACATTCCTAGCCTAGCTCACCTTCCTCAGACAATGCAAAAGCACAGCAAAGCCTGAAAAAAATGTCAGTATCTTTTGAAGAAGACAAAAGGTCTGGCTGGACTGCTTAGCACCTACTTTGCTGTGTGGACTGAGAATTGCTCTGGTCACACAAAGTGGAAATCTGTGATTTCATTCCTACAGCACAGGCTTGCAAGACAGGTCCTTTTTTCGCATTAATAAGTTTGACTTATTAAGTGGGACGTTATTTGTTGATCTATGGTGAAATTTTGCATGTTATAAAAGGGGTGAGACACACTACAGTGAATGTTACATGCCAAATTGTGCAAGATCCACTTTGTTCTCATTTCTATGACTTTAAATAGAGATGAAAATGCACTCAGGACCTTGTCCTTTAATTTAGCCTTCAATTTAATTACTCTCCCTTCCCCCTCCCTTCCCTGTGCTAAAAATTATCCTTCACTGACATCTAATGGGAAGTCATCCATAATCTAATATGAACCTCTTTTTATGTAACACAAGGGGTAGAAAAAGGAAAAACAAAAAAAAAAAAAGGCCCAGACAATGGCCTGATTTCCAAATTAACTCAGTTCCATTAGTGTTCACTGGCTTTGATTAGATCTGAGTGCTTTGCACTTCTGAAAACTTAGGTTTCCTAATGTTTTAAGTTTTACTCCGAAAAACGAGCCACAATTTGCTTGAAAATAAGAACATTGAAAAAGTAAGGCAGAAAGAAACTTGAAATGCTTGGTTAGATACTTAAACTCTAATTAAATTGACCACAGGTCTACTTTTCTGCAAAACCGTTAACAACTTTCTGAGGTAAATTTAAATCAGTAATTTTAGTTTTCACACTCTGGTGATGATTTTAGATCAGCGTGTAATGACGAAAGGCAGCAAAATAATGTACACTACTTGCATGAGTTTTCCATACTGCTTCTGCCTGTGGTGGCTAAAAACAGGGCAACTATAGAAGAAGAAACAACCAACAGAGCTCCCATCAGCTTGTCAGAGCACAGCTGGAAGCTCAGAGCTGTGAACATTTACATTCACATGTATAATTTTAATGCACAGGCAGAGAAATAGGTAGAGCAAACTTCCTGCTCTCTCAAAGGACAGAAAATCAAAGCTGTTAGAAAAATTTCAGGCTGCAAAACTGCTAATAAGTAATATTAGCACAAATTATGAAAGCAGAGTTGAAATGGCACATATTGACTATTACCAAGATCAAAAACATGTCTCTCACATTGCCTGTGTCACTGGGCAAAGACAAAGTGCTTTGCTCTACCTTCTAGAAAAATGCAAAACACTAGTGCTGCAGTGGGAGAAGCTGAAAAACCAACACTGGGAAGGAGACTGCCATCTTTACTTCACATAAGTACCTGTGAACATAAAACTTCCATCTTTCAGAGATGTCAATTCAGCAACCCTTACCAATACCCGATTTTTTTAATAAGTAACGCAAACCAGAGACCAGTGTCTACTATCCCAGTCAGCATGGTAAAACTGGATCCAAGTGTGTATTTTGTCTGCACAAATCTTGCACAAGTTATCTAAATTCTGGAATTTCAAAGTTAAGAAATGACCAATTTCACAACAGTGTTTCAAAACAGTCTTCCTTCTAAGAAATACTTAGTTGCATTGTGCAACCCCTCAGTTTGGCTCGATATTACACAAACTGCTAAGAGGATCTATCTTTATTTTCCATATGAAGGTTAAAAATATAGGAGAATTCACTAACATACCAGCAGCAGTCAGCACTGTAGCTGGGATCCCTGTGATTCCCAATAAATGATCATGACCATCACAGAGCATCCTGCCTCTCCCTGAGGAAAGCCACATGAGCACTGGCCCTCCTGGCCTAATTCTGCCACTCTTTTCAGGATTCCCCAGCCATGCTAAGTGTTCCCATCGTTTTCCTCCCATTCTCTATTGCACTTTATTCTCCTCCACAGGGTTTATCTTCCCCTGCAATCCCTCACCTACGCTGTGCTTCTGCTCCCACCCATGCTATCACCCCGTCTTCTTCTCCAACACAAGCAACGCCCAACTACGTGACCACGGGTGATGCAAGCCCCCAGTGAGGCTGCCAGGCAAAAGGCCACCTTCCTTTGGGCCCTAAGGAAGGCCCTCTACAATATGTACTACACCCCCACCTCTCCATCAAATCACTTTCACACCACTCACTGGTTGTCCAGGCACAGCAAAAAAGGACCTCACAGTAAGCAACAACCAACTGCAAGACACCCTTCCTTTCCCTACTGCCAGGAGCAAAAAAAACCATGGCAGGTTTATCAGGCAGCCCTACCCTGCTATTTTTAGAATAAAAAAAAAAAAAAATTTAAAGATTATGCATTTGCAAAACTTGTATGTTACCAGGATAAGGGATATGAATCTCAATATGCAGAGGCAGGCAAATTTATGAGCAAATTGCTTCCTCCAGCAGAAAAGGGAGGGGTTAAAGGATTCAACTGTCAGAGGGCATAAACTGCAAGTTCTCCTTAAATAACTTTCTTTTGAAAGCTTATGAAGCTTTAACAGAATACAGGCCTCCTTTAATGTTTATTGATACCTGTTTTATAACCTCTGAGAGCTGAGTTTTATTTACAAAGTTTGTGAATTTCAGATCAGTAAGGCCAGGCTGGATATATCCTTTGTTTTAGTTCTCACCCTTTCAAAACCCCAAGCACTGTGCCATTTTTAAACAGTCTCATGAAAAACATCATTATTTACAATCTTTTCATTACAGAACACATTAGGACTCACTTTCTGCTGAAGTAAGACACAACCTCAAACTAGCAGACCAGTAGCCCTTTATGACTAACATATATGTAGACCATGGGATTATTTATATTTCAAACTGTAACTGAAACACTTTGTAGTTGCTAGGTGCTTAAAAATTAGACAAAGATTTTTAAGATAATTTGATGTGGTCTTTATTTCTACCTGCTGGAGGATGTGCCCTAGTGCAAAAAGAGGATAAAATTTCTTAGGAAAATAAGACTACCAGTTTTAGGCCAGAAATTAGTATTTTCTGATTCTGCATGATAAATACGCTTAATCAAGCAGTACTCAGGAAAATAATGCTTGTGCTTAAAGCAGAGAATATCTTTATCTTCAGTGGAATACTTAGAGAGATATCTTTTTTTAACTCACATTCCTTTTCTTTTACCACCATGCTCTTTTTCTGGGGGTGAAGATTACACAAAGATAAAGTATTATGCAAAAAAAAAAAAATTACAAGACAAATAGGAGACTAAAACTCTTAATTTTCAGATTACTGGGGGTAGATCATTAAAAATAAGCTACAATTTCGAAAAGCAACAGGAAAGAGCTAACTAACTTGGATGCTGAGCTATCCCAAATACAGAATTCAAGAGCTCTCCAGGGCACGTTTTAAGACCCTTTTCTGCCTCGCTGGGTACTCCCAAATATTGACCCTGGGTTGTGACAGTGTCAGTGCTGCACTGAAAACTACCCAAATGAGCAAGAAATAAACTCCCTAAAATTTCAAGTTCATATTCCCCTACCAATTAAACATACTGCCACAGTCAAAAATATTGCTCAGTTTCCTTCTCATTTCTTTTGGGGTTCATAGGACTGAGTGAGTCATTCAAGTTATTTGAAGATGCCTACTGGCAACTACTGGCACTTGTGAAAGTACCTGCATGTCTAAATTAACAGGCACATGTGCTTTAAAAAAAACCTATCCTCAGTGTCCAGCAACACTTTCAGAGTCAAATATCTCCAAAAGCAAGTCCAACAGCCCCTTATAACACCAATTGTGTAATACAAGGAAGCTGCAATCCTGAACATGACCATTCAGTGGTAACTGAAGAACAGGTAAATTTACAGTATGTTTCCAAGTGGAAAAAGTCCCTTTCCTGCTAAGTTTCTTGAGTATTTTGGTCGTGGAGCAAAGGAAAGCAATAAATCAAGCTTATAATAAACCCTTTATTTACATTTTTCAGTATGCTGTAAGTCCCTAGTTTTCTTGCAGTATCTTTGTTTGTTTTGCTAACAAAGACACCTATAACAGAGTCACCATGAATCCACCACAGTCCCCCTTCTGCTGTGGGGCTGTACCTCCAGTTTCTCTATACGTACCTGCCACCCCTCTGGAGCCTCCAGCACAGCCTGGAGATGGGAAGCAGTCAGAAACACATCCTTTCTGAGAAGAGAGAAGAAACAGGCCTTGACATCATTACCACATAAACCTGAAGGGCAAGTTCTGATAGGGGAATTATAATAAATCCTCCCCCAAAAGTTTGGCTTTAACTTCCCAGATTACCAGGGCAGACCATTCCTGACAGAAACCAGACATGTTACATTTGCATCCCACGATCCAAGACCCTGACACTACACTTAACAGAAGGAAAAAATATTAAGCAAACCTGATAAAAAGCATACACACCAACCCTTTTAAAATTTAATTTGTTTCTCCTATCCCAAGCTGCCTGATCACTACTCAGTACGAAATTATTCAGCATTTGCACTGCAGTAGCAACTACTGATACTGGTTAAGAGTCTGGGACCCTTCCTATGCTGGTACAGGATGTACTAGAGAAAGCTCAGAAAGGTCAGAAACCAGCCAGCCCCACAAACAATTCCCTTTACTAAATCTGTATAAAGAAGCTCCAACACTCTCCTGCATTACTGAACAACTGCATTATGCACAAGCTCAGAAAAGAATATCTGGATATGTACGACAAAACCATGCAGGCTTGTACTTATTTTGTTGTTATCATAGGAGAACAGTGGACCACTCCAAAACAATCACAACTGGGCACAATAAGGCATTTATCCAAAGATTACTGTAGCTAACACACTTCTCAATATGCAGACTCGTAATACCATTACATCAGGCTCTATTTAGCATATATACTTCCTACTGTTCATCCCAGAGCTTTTAGAAGGGTGTGAGCTATGTAAAGAGATGGTGCTTTTTAAAATACAAGTCATTGTGGGTTTGAAGTAGATTTCACTCAACAGTACAGGGGTTCCCAGAGATGCAGGTGGGAAGATGATGCACCTAGAAAAAAAAAACAAACCAGTCTCCATTGCACATGTGAGGGCTTCATTCTTGATCCAAAAGATTATAATGGCTCACAAGACAGAGGCCCCATAAAAAACAGGCCAAGGAAAAGTACAAGAAACAGCTCAATACTGCAGGGTCTCTGAGGAAGGGGAGAGCCTATACAGGGTCTTTTTCAGAGACCTTCAACAGTGCATGTTTTGTGGTTACCAGTGCAGCAGCAGGTATCAAGCAGCTACATCAAACCCACTTTTGCTTTTAAAACAGTATTTTCAGCTATTTTCTGGGTCTTTGGCGCTATAGAGAAGGGAATCTAGTCTGATTCTCACCACAATTTTTTTCAACAGAATGCCCCATGGAAATTCATTGCCCATCTATGACACAAACACTAGGAGAACATAACTGACTTATTTTTGATGTAAAAACAACCATCCACCTTTCAATTCTGCTGGGGAGAAAAAAAACCAGAGCAGGCAAACTGCGGATCATCTGACCAGTTATGAAGCTGTCCATGAACCCACTTGCACCAAATCATATCTCTATGGCTCTACAGCTACTCAGTATTTAAGTGAACAGTTAAAATTTACCAAAAATTGCAGCTTGCCACAAGAGGCCACCCAGAAATGTAGTCACAAATGTAGTCAGTATCGCTGCTGGAGTTTTCGGATCCTTGTGCATTTCCTTATAGTTTACTGCTTGCAGAGCGAACTGTAATTATCTATTTTAGCTGAAGATACCTTAAGGGAAAAAAGGAAAATTCTCTTTTTCCTCTCTCAAGAAAGGCCTTCTAGCAGCCTGTGGCTTGTAGGAGCACTTTCATTGTAATGAAGCACTTGCATATAAATTAATAGCTACAGTAGGCGTGAAACCCCTTGCAGCAAATTATCTGACCTGTATATATTTTATTAGAGATTTTCAAGCCTGCACAAGTGGCTCCATGTTTTAGCTAGGGTTTGAGGCCACTGAAGACATGAAAGCCAGGTGGACAGACAGCTGGGGCCCAGACCAGCTCTGAGCCAGTCCCTAGATCTCTATGGAGATGGGGAGAGGCAGAAGAACCACCAGCACTTCCAAGCCGTGGCACGTCAGCTCGAGATCTCTGTTCCCAAGAGCAATCCATCCTTCCTCGGTGTAGTACTTGGGAAGGGGCCACTAACCATCGGTGTTTCTGGCAGAGAAGCTCACGAACATGTGGGGCTGGGCGTGAGGGCAGCTGGGCTAAGGCAAAGGGTGGTTTGCAAGCAGGGGCTGATTCCTCTCCTTTGATCAGACTGCCACTGCCTGCCTGTCCGGACACCACCTGTGGTCACGCTACACACATGAGTAACTACTCACAGCTTGCCAGAAGCTCTGACATAATTGAGCCCTTTAATCCAACCAGGACTTGAGTAGGAAATTAACATCCATGTAAACCCTGCAGATTGGCAGACATCCTTCAGGTCCTCTTGTTTGACCTAAGCCTCACAGGTGATCCCTTACAGCAGGCACTGTGGGCACTGCTGGGCTCCCAGACAAACCTTATACCCCATCAAGTTTTAAGAGCACTTCAATGTAAACTTAAAGGGGGAAAAAAAAACCACCAACAAACTACTTCTTCTGGTAACAATTACTTAAGATGGGGTGGGGGGGAGAAATTACACCATGAACAGCTCGTTATTTTGACAGCTGTGACTAAGTCCTCAAAGATTAAAGAAAACACCTACTGGATTATAAATGAAAGACAACCTGGAATACATTAATGTAGAATAAAAGGATAGCCACCTTAAGGAAATTTTTCATAAAAGATCCACAATCCTTCATATATGTGTGTGTGCATATACTTTATTTA
The DNA here is from genome assembly GCF_003945725.1 of Corapipo altera. NCBI lineage: Eukaryota > Metazoa > Chordata > Aves > Passeriformes > Pipridae > Corapipo > Corapipo altera. The sequence goes on along the minus strand of NW_020884909.1, from coordinate 5,229,934 downwards.
TTTGAAGACTTTCTTCTAATGTGTCAAATTCCAAAGCACATTAATCTACTGTAAGTCACTTCTGGCTGTCATAGCCTACTTGTATTAAAAGTAAAGAAGAAATTCAAAGAACAACATATAATATGTACTCCTTTTCCTTCTGCACATCAATTACCATCCAGATCAGTAGCATTTCTTTCATTCTGTATTCAAGCATACGGCTGCTGTAACCAGGTCCTAGTGATTCTAAATGAAGAGGAGAGGAAATGCAAGAAAACCATCTTATAAGCAAATTTTGTTTACTCTGAGAACTCTTTAGGAGACCATGGAGGCAAGTTTTAAGTTTACGAATGTTTCTAGTATCGCAGCACTGCACACAGACCTTACTGAAACACAATTTCCAGATAAATACCTTGATGATCACAACTAGAGGTATATTTGCTACCCAGAACTAAAGTCAGCCATAATCTACATGCACTGGTTTTCTCAGAAAAACTATTTTAAATACTTACATGGAAGCCACAAACAAAGCCAATGTACAGCTATGACTAAGGCTGCACACGCTGCCCACAGATAGTCTATCACTTCAAAAACTTTCCTGTAAATGCTATGTGTGGTTTTAGAGTGTTAAAATAATGGCACAAAAAGGTAGGCCAGACAACAAGAACTGTGCACAGTACCAGTACTATTTTTTAGTAATTGATCTGACACACAGAAATAACTGTTGCTGACACTGTCACCACCTCCACTGCTCCCACCCTGTCTGGATGGGGCTGGTGATTTTATCTGCAAGCCCCCTATGCAAGACACTGTGGAGGGGGGAGGTGGGGTGGGGTGGTCAGGGAACAAACACACCACAGGATTTACAGAGCAAAGACTCAAGTGTTTTTCCCCTTTCCTGCCTGCAAAGCTTCACTTTTCATGAATCTTTATTCCATAGAACCATGAACTGGCCTAGCAACATCCCTCAACTTTTTCTAAACATTACAGGAAAAGATACGCGGATGAGCTTTAACCTGCAGCAGGGGCCCACGCCAAACCCAGTTCTGAAACAACAAAGCAGAAAAGCCCTCTCATGTCTCAGACAGTCACTTCAATCTAGCCCAAAATGTGCTGGCATCTTCAGCTTTCAATTCCCCTGTCACCTTGACACTCCTCAGATCTCACAAGCACCCTGAAAAAAGCCAAGAACAACATGGAGACAGAGAGCTGTGAATTCCTCGTGTGTCCCAATGGCAAGCTACAAATATTAAGGTTGGGTCACCTACCACAGAGATGGGATTTTCTACATTTTTAAGGATACGAAGAGATTCTGTAATCAAGCAACCTAACCTCCATAAAACTGAACAGGAACATTCATGATACTATCTGTGCATCCCAACCATTCTTCAGGAAAGGATCTGAGTGTGTTTCACAATTCCAACTTTCTTCCAGTTCTGTTACAAATATCAACACAGAGTTATTTCAATCCAAAACATAGTAGTGGTTCTGAATTAAATTCCAGCAAAAACAGAGAACACTCAACACAACTGTGTGAGACCAAGAGCCACATAGCATGAGAGAAAAGGAAGGAGGACACACATCTGCATAAAGAAACTAACACACTGGCTTCAGACTGAACTTTTTAAACAACCACTTACTTCATGGACATCTAAAATTTTTATGTACCTGCACAGCATTTGGTAGGGAAGGAAATGTTCTTTCAGAAGCAGCATTAGAATATTTTAGTCAATAAACAACAGTCTTTGAAGAGCAGAGATCACTGGGAGCACCTCTATATTCAACAATTTTTTTATTTCCACAAGATCAATACAAAGGAGATAATTACCTCTTCTCTCATCATAAAATCCAATATCATCCAGGTCTCCTTTTCCTTCTATCAGAAAAGGAACAATCCTGAAAACTACTTGCTAGTTCAAAAACCTGAAGAAGAAACAGCAGATGATCCTCCAAATCTTACTCTAAGTATTCAGTGAAAAGTAACAGAAAACAAAGTCTAAATTCTGCCTGTATTTTTTGCTAATGTTCTTTAACAGAATAAATGAAGTACACTACAAGAAAATCAAGAACTAAAAATCTCAAAACAACTGCTTGTCTTATCCAAAAGACTATAAGCTGCCAATTATGTGGAAACACCTCCTAGTATTAAAAAGTGAATGAATGTTATCTATTTCCATATTCACTCTAACACAGCAACCCAGAAAACCTAAAACTAAAATCAAGATGCTACATTATACCACCTGCTTTAGTAAGAGCTTAAATCACATATTCTGTCACTTTCAGAGAACACCTTTTGTTGCTTTTCAGCTATTTATTACTACAGTATTTTGTTTTTTTACTTTGACTCTTTACAAAAACTGCACTTAACCACTATCTAAAGGTGATAGTCTGAATACATTCAAGAGAATTATCTGAACACTGAGATTACAAAACACCTAGGTGTTACTTCACAGGGTTTCATATTTAGTGTTTTTCAATGCTGCCTTGATATTTTTCTTTCTCTCTTGCTCTCTTACCTAGAGAAATGCATAGCCCCTTCCAAAAAAAACCAAAAAACAACAAAACACCAAAACAAACCATCACATAGAAAACCCAAAATCCATAGGAAAGGAAAATATGTGAAAAAGAGGCTTTAATGTTCTTTAGAATTGGAAGTACTTTACCATCACGGTAGCGTAGAAAAACCAAGTTATTCAGTATCAGATTCTAGTTTTTCAGACTTTTAAGCCAGTTTTTAACAAATTAACACCAGTTACTGACAGGTGCTAGGCCGTGAAGTATCTTGGCTATCAGAGGAGGCAAATTCAACAACCACCTTGTCCACACAGCAGAGGTTTTCAGTACCAAAACACCCCTGGTCAGTTTGCCCACCTGGAACACTCAACTCCTTAAGTTGTACATATGCCTGTGAACAACATGCACTGCTCAGGGACACTGACAGCAGAAATGGCACAATGGTAAGACAGTTTTAAAAGCACATTCAAAACTCTGCCTTCCTTCCCCCCTCCCAACCCCAAAGTTACTTAGAATTAGGCAGAGGAGAAGGAAAAGCAAAAGTAATTTTCATCTCAGCACACAAGATTAAAAGACAGCACTCCTCCACCTGCACAGCAAAACATTCTGCACCTTAAAAGAGAAGCCTTGGCAGAGGTTACCTGTCCGTCCTGAGAAAAAGCTTCTGTGATGAAAAAAGCAGGCAACTTCGGTTCTAGGAGGCAGAGAGTCAGCTCCCTAGTTGTGTAAGACACAGCACAGCCTCCCCGAGGGAGCTGCAAAAGGTTGCTGAAGCAGGGGATTTGAACCAACTTATTCAAAACAGTGGAGAAATAACAAAAACAAAGCTTCACTGGGTTTGGCTACACAAAAGTCAGAAGTTGAACCCTGCAGCAATGTTTACTATTAAAAAAAACCCCCAATTTAAATTCATAGGTGGAATTCACCAATTTTCTGTAAAAACAAAACAAAACTGTTCATGTCCAAAAAATCGCAGAAAGCTATAAAAAGGGATTTCCTCAAGCTTTACAAGTTATGTAAGGACACCTCGGACTTACAAACACAGTTAAAATTTGTTATGCTTCTGAGTATCTTTATCTTACTATCACGCATTACAACTCCTTTATCACACACACCCCTTTGAAACTATCTTCCTCTCAGGACAAACTGCACAAAGTCATAACGAGAATGTCATTAGACTGGTTAGGATGATACTTCATATCATATTAAAAACATGTCCACTCAACAGCAAAACAACCAGAACAGACCTCAAAAAATTCACACATTCCTGAATCCACCTGTATCACATTCCCAGTTTCATCTGGGACAAAGAACTACAATATCCAAATGGCAGCTGGATCTGTGATGACAATTTGGAGTTCTCAGTTTCGGATGCAGTGAGGGGATGGGCAGCACTGGGCATGGCTCCCAGTGCTTCACCTGCCACTCCACAGAGCTGCTTCTGCTGCCCACCACACACAGCCAGCTTTGCACTGGACACAAAGCACACAGTCTAAGCAGTAAAACCTCTGCAATTTTTCCTCCATGTGGCATTACGCATGTTGAATACGGTGTGGTAAAGCCCTCTTATTTTTCCCTCCATTAATTCTTTTTCTATGGCAGCTAGTTAAGAGTAAACATCAAGTGCTGTCAAGTCTCTTTCAAAAGTTCCAAGCTGAAGCCAGTGCCTCCATGTTCCTCTCAGATGCAGAGGGGAACCAGGTTCTAAAACATTCCCATATGTGAGATTAAGGCACAAACGAGGCCAGATGCTGGATCCCAAAACGATAACTCAACTTTATTTTGTAACACAAAAGAGCAGAGAGAAAGAAGGAAGACAGAAAAGTGGGAAAAGCTAAGGGTAACTGTTAAAAGCACAGGACAGGAGGTACCATCCCCATGAAGTGCTGCTGGCTTTCGAGCTGGGAGATCTCTGCTGGGCTTCTTCCCTGGTCCCTTTGTATCCTCTGAGGGGTGGCAGCAGCTCCCACAGCTGTGCTCCAACAGACCCCCACATTCCCTAAATCCCCTCGCTGTGGTACCTCGGATGCCCACTGGCCAGTTCACCAGTATCCCAGTCAAGGTCACCCAGGACCAAGATGGGCCCTGAGTGTCCCCTGGCTGGTTCCCTGGTCTCCAAGTAAGATCTGCCTGGCACACGTTATATGGGAGAGTAAGTCCTTCTGGCATTTTTTGATTGTAACAACTATTTATCTTTTGTGCTCCTCTGCCTGCCTCTGCTGGCTTGCTGGGTGCCTCCTGGAGCTTTCTCCAGGCTCCTACAGCAGCCCAGCTGTGCCATCAACACTTTTTAACTCCACCTTGAGGCAATGGTGAAGCAGACTCCATCTCATAATCAGGCTCCATCAGTCCACTACACTCCATGCCTGTGCTGTTTGTTTCATAAGCTGCTTTTTCAGCAGCAAGTTTCAACGTTCATGTTTCCATATGACACAGATGGGCATTGTGGTTTACACAGAAAATCAGTTCCTTTCTTCCTGTCACCCGGCTGTGGGATGACGTTGCACAGGGAACCTTCTCAAAGTACACCCAGTTCTGGCTTCCAAATTTATTTCCACTGATAACCTGGTACAGGTTAAAGATTAACAACAAAAACACTCCATACTAAAGCCAGTAATTTCCCTCAGGCCCAGTTATCCTCATATTAATGAAAGTAACACAGAAACATTTATTTCTACTTTCCATTCTCATTCCTTGATACCTGACCCTCAGACAACAAACATCAAGTTCTATTTTAAGGTACAGAATCAACAGCACCAAGGAGCAACGCGATTTTCACTGAACTGACACATGCAGAGTTGAACATTCTCAGCTCTCACACCTGGCCTGTCACCAGGTCATTGCTGTTTTCCTCTTTCTCCTGCAGTATTCCACTTGCAGCATTCCACTTGTAGTATTCCACTTGTGGTAACCCACTCTTCTATTAATACGCTTAATTACAGCACATTTAGGCTTCATAGGTCCTAGACACCAGCTGTGCACTGATAAACTGTGTGAACATCTTCGTTTTAAGACACTCATCAGAAATTTAGCAGTGTGCCAGGATAAATGGCCTAAAAATCATCTTCTGGATCCCTCAGAAACAAGCTAGACAACTGCTCCTCTTCCTCACAGTTGCAAGGGGTCCAGCCTCCTTACTTAATTCTGGCCGCTGTGTCTGCTGGTCTCCATCCATCCCCAACTCCCAGCTCAGACTTACACCACCACGTAACTGGTTGGGGACGTCGACTGATCAACTTCCACAGGTTAAAAAACCTGCTTTAGGGAGGGGAAGGCTCAGGGTTAGTTTAAATCCACCCATAGTACCTCCTTCAGCAGCCGTGCTAGCTTGGGGCAGATAGAAAGCTACGTGGAACACTACTGGGAGATATTATGACCCTCAGATTAGCTCAGCTGGTAAGAGCACAGTGCTAATAATGCCAAGGTTGCAGTACAGTACAATACAATACAATATCCTAGTATTTGCTTAAGACTTGGACTTGATGATCCTTGTGGGTCACTTCCAACTCAGAATTTTCTGTCACTCAAATCTGAGCCTTTCTTGGGGGGAAAAGAAAAAACGGGAGTGGGAACTAAGTAAGTGCTAGACTCACTCGAGGTCCTCCCTGTCTCACCTCAGGGCCAAAATAAGAAAAACTAAGGAAGTGATGAACGATCCTCCTGGTCCAAAAAAAGAAAACCCTGAAGGACTGAGGACTGTATAGGATTAGGCCTGCGACAGACACAATGCAGCTCTCCCCTCCTGGTGCTGCATAGCATCCACTCAGGGTGCCGAGCTTCCTCCAGGACTGCTTGCTGAAAAAGATGTTGAAAAGACAAACGTCAGAGCTACCTGAGGGTAGGGTTACATCCCCAGTGCTAAACACTGCTCTTCTGCTGCAGCATCATTATTAGTTTATTCTGCCAGTGGTGAGTAAGAAACTACAATTCCTTCTCATCAGCTAAACTGTGGCCACAGTCGTGCTAGCCTCACATCTACCTGCATATTCAAGAAACTTCACTGTCTCTGAAGGACTGGCAAACAGCATGTACCATGGGACAACTGCATGTCCCAGCCAACCACACTCAAAACAGGACATCCCATGTTTGGGGGCAGAATCCAGAATTCACTGCACACTACAAAGGTCATTTTAAATACCCGAGATCTCGACAGGAGATTAATCTCCAACAGCAGACTGCAGCTCTTTTTTTCTTGCCAAGCACCATGGAAATGCAGTAAAATAGCCTTGAAATTTAAGAAATCATCATTTCACCCTAACAGATATACCTAATACACACAGCTTCAGAGGCAAGCATTTTAAAAGGTTTAGGATTTTGCTGTTTAAGGTTATGCTAGCTCAGAAATGAGTTACCCTTCTTTAACATGTTAAACCTCTGCACCAACCCTAGCATTTTTTATGCTGAAAGGTAACAGAACCATACTTTTGAAATGAGCTTCTAGTACTTTTCACAGATGACACAGATATAGATTTTATGAATCATCATTATATTATTGTACTGTTGCTCACTAACCTTCGCTCTTTTTTAAACTATGTACAGCCAGGGTGTCTGCACACTTCTGTAAGACACAGAAAAAAATTGTAGATACCAGCACTATAAAAATGTTTGTACAGAACAGAACTTGTTAAACACTGGTGTTTTGTTGCAGAATTTGGTTAGCAACAAGTCAGCGATTACTAATTCTGGAGCTTGAAAAACACCCTCTGATTTTGGGATAACTTCCACAAATGAAGTGATTTATCATGTGTTGTTACATCCATTCTATTGGGTTAGAGAGCGTTGATAATACCTGTTCCCACCTCAATACAACCCTTGTGCTGATTTCAACAATGCAAAGGTCATTTTGACCTTTAGCTGGTAACTGGGTTATCAGTTTGTACCCATATTACTGCTTTCTGTACATCCAAAAACACAGGTGCAGATCTTTCAGTACAAGTGCTTCAGGTTTCACATCAAATTATGTGTGAGCATGTCAGGAACAGGATTAATAGAAGCTTTGCTTGCAGAACATTCTCATGAGCATTACTGGGATTTTAACTCCTGCCAAGCCTAAAATGAGCTTTTTCTTACGCCAAATGAAATGTTGCAGAGAGCCATTATTACCCTCGATGATTAACTTTTAAGAACCTTGTTTGCACTATCATTACAGACATTTGAAAGGAAAAAACCAGTGTGAGAGCTGCACACCATAGAGGTTCTACCTCAAACTTTCTTGACAAAACAGGTAATTACTGCAGGTTTCCAGCCCCAGAATGCTAAATTTGACAGGTTTTAGTATAACAAAAAAGTAGAACTGGAAAATTACATGAGGGCATTAGAGGCAAGACAAGATTTATGTGCTTCCTTCAAGGCTTAGGGCTCAAAGAAACACAAAGCTGGGCTCCAAATGCCACAGCAACCACCACTCATGTCTTATCTCAAACCAGAGATCCCCACTCCGGACCACTTATAGCTTTCACATTTCAAACGTCACAGTGGAAAAATTAGGTTAAGCTCAGCCAAATGCAAAAATTAATCCCAGACAAGATAGATATGTCAGAGAATTCAGCGGCAATTAATGTTACTTGTGAACCAGATTCTGCAGAGGTGCTCAAGCTGTTAGCTGCTTCCCTGTATCCTTTTATAACCTTCTAAGGTCGTCAGCTTCAGATACCACATTACCAAAAATATGCAGAGGAAGAATATCCTTGACACTGCTATATCCTCTTTCCTGATGCATGACCCCAAACAGGCAGAGACAGGACTCAAGAAGATCCCTTCATTGTCTATATTCCAAGTGTCATTCTACATTACAAAATATCTCCTGTTCTGAAGTGCACCTAAATAGAGCAAGAAACAAACCAAAGTCCCCATGCAGCCTATAAAATAAATGGGCAGTTTCTTAAAAATAAATAAATTTTAAAAAATCATTCCACATTACTTCAAATCAATCGAACCTTTAAGTTCAAAGTTGTCTGTTGATGTATTAATTTCCTAAATTTGAATTTCAATTGTTATAAAGTCTGCTGTTTTGTTTTTGGGTCTGTTGTTTTTTTCTGTTTCGTTTTTTTGTTAAAAAGTGAAGATTCAACACAGTAAACAAAACAATGGCTCTTACTAAGCATTAGTTTCCTTCTCACTCTCCCCTGACGTTTCTCCCAATTTTCTCTAATTGGAATATTAGCTTTAAACTACTGCAAGAGTTTAAAACAGAAAAGCCAAACAATGTCCCACTGTTAAAATGTGAGGATGTAGCAATGGATTTGCCATATGCAGGATGGAAGAAGTCCTGTCAGAGATGGATTAGTGAAGAAAATGAGAGCAGTTCAAATGTTACAGAAACCGAAGTTTTTAAGGTGGTTTAAACAGGTTTTAAAATGGCTTTTACCTTTTTGCAGAGTCATTGCCTCTTCTTCCCAACATCCCCTGTGCTCCCACACAAGGTGTCCTGGGAAGGTGTCCTGAAGTGTTTCCCACTGGCCTTTGTTAACCCCTTTCTATTGGCTGTTGACCCTTCACCTGATGGTTTTTTCTATGTGACCCTGAACTTGTGATTGGTCCCCTTTTGACCCTCCTGAAAGCCTTATAAACCCCTACCCCACAATAAACTTCCTCTTTCGTCCGTCCCTCCCTGGTGGTCTGTGTGCTCCTTGCGGGGTCGCAGGGCCACATGCTGGGGCAGGGGGGAAGGGCATTCACCTCGCAGGTAATGGGCTAGCAGCCCTAAGCCTGGAGGTCTCCCCCATTCCCACTAATCAGTCGGATGAGCCTAGCTCGGTAATGTTATTTATGAACAGAGTAACTTCTGTTATACAGGCTTCTTTCCAGCAAACTACTATTCAGACTTCAAGACTAGAAATTTTTTTCTTAGAAACTGAAAACCACTCATCTGCAAGTTTTCTATAGGATGTGCAGACATGCACATCTCCTAAAAATCGGCTTGCTTTTCTTAAGTAGCTTTTGCAGATCTCTTAGAAGTCATCCAAGGTATCCAAAGTATATGGACCACAAACAGAAACTGGTACTCCAGATTAACAACTGTGCATTAGCTGCTTTGCTATTGCCCTTTGACAATTAAAGACAGAATGACAGATCTCATTATTTCTGTTGCTAAGAATCCTGCCTCCTGCAGGACTGTTTGCTAGTAGGCTTCATTTAAGCTTCCTTGTTCTTAAAAGGCCACAGACACGTTTCTGCCTGGCAAAACAGACTGTCTTTAACAACAGATTTGCTGTTCAGTGACACACAAGAAAACTGCGCTGGAGTTTGCATGCAGTGCCCTAAGCTGTGCACCAGCAAGGTCAGCCAACTGCACACCTCAAGGCACAGCACAAGCTGCTCCTTATTGACCCCAGAACTTCTATGATTCCCTTCTCAGAAAGCCTGAAACTGACAGTCACTCTGCAGAAAAAAAGAAAATACAGGTACCAGCATATCTACGGTCAAACAGCTTCTCTATCTTTTCTAACACAACGGGCGTTTAAGCGTTTTACCATCAGCTCTTCTGAGCCATGGCACTTTAAAAATATCTGAGTAGGTTAAAGTATTTAAACGCTAACATGCTTTGAAAGGCTGGTGGCATATCAGACCTTTAAGTGACAGAAAATGGTTATGCAATTTCACTACAGCTGACCCCTCCCCCAAGACTGTTAGCAAAACACTTGCCATGCTGTATAGCCTCAGATGATGTGAACTGACATCACTCCTCAGCAGGAAAAAAAGCCCTTGCTTAACTTACCTTCTTGTTAGAATAAAGCAAAGAAATTCAAATGTTAACATCTGAAAGTACTGGTGGAAACAAACCTTCTGCAAGATAATGACAAGCTAGTGAAAAGCTAAAAAAATTGGGATTATTTCATGTACGTTTCAGCAGTGATACAAAAGTTTCATTTTGCTGCCCTTCACCTAGGTACTCCAACCTATTCCCAATGCACAGGGAACCCAAGACGCATCCCCTGTTGCTTCTACAAATATCAAAACAGGTTGCTTCATTCTACATACTAAAGTATTTTCTGTAAGATTTCCTACAGAGTCCTTCCTGTCTGACATGAGAGAGGTTTCACAGAAACCTGAGAAAGCATGTCCTGAAATCAGTCTGGTCATATCCTGACCAAGGTGAGCTGCTGACCAGCAATCTCTCAGACCACTCCATGGGTGATGGGTCTTTTTTCATCCAATGCCCAGAACTCCTCAATGGCATTTATCTTCTCTTCTATGCTTTGGTACGTTTCCAGCTCTCAGAGACGTGTTAGGTTTAACTTTTCCCAATACACGCAGTTTCCAGTTCCACACCTGAGAAAGAGCATAAAAGCCTGGGATCAGCTGCTTCACCTCCAAAGGACACAGAAACTGCAAAACCAGGTGACCACGTCTGGAAAAACACCTTCTCAGCAGAGCACTGCACCAGCCCCTGTGGTACACAAAGGCTGGTGGTGAAAGCTGGGCTCAGGAAGCCTAGTGAAGTGTCACAATGGACTCACTGAAAGGCTCTTCTTGGTACAGCACGTGAGCAGCAGCTCTAAAACGCGTAATTTTACTAACCAGGGAGACCTGAAACGTCGTCAGCAACTACAACAGAAAGAAGGTGAGAGGACTGCCTAGTAAGATCCACAGCACTGCAATAAATAAAATAATGGATTTTCATGTGGCTTGTGAAAATTCTAGTTTGCACCTTTCAGTGAAAGTTTACACCACTTTCAGCTTAAACATCTTAATGCTTATGGTCACCAAATAATTCCCTCCTACTAAGCCACTTCATAAGGTTTCAGGGGGAAAACAAGTTTAATAAACATTATTCATCTGTCTCTTTAACAGTCTGAGAAGTCAGCACCACAGCCTGCGAGCACCTCCCACAACTTGTTGTCCCCCTTCTGGGGGGATCTCCTAGCCACTCACTCCTTCACATCCACCTCCACACTTACCCAGCCATCTCATTCCCATTCCCCACGCCTGCCACAGGGTGTATGACCACACTTCCACTACTTACAAGCAAGGTTAGAAAATGCCATCAGCAGAGACAATCTGATGCATATGAATGCAGACAGGTTTGAAAAAGTGCCTATTCCTCTCAGTAGCACTCAATCTGGCCTTTCAACAGCTTGCTTCCCCCAAGCCCCAAATAAACCCATGTCCATCTTCTTCTGGTGAGAGATGCAGATGCATGCAAAGATGCCACAGCAGCCCTTCCATTCCCTCCCACACTGCCAGAAGGGGCAAGGGCCAGGCAGGCAACTCTCTCTCTGTTTCACAGTTTTGACTCCTGGATGAGTGATAAATTTTAAGACCAACAGGTAACAAGAAGCAGCCTCTTACACAGCAAAGCACAAGGTCTGTTTGTGGGACATCTGCTGTCACCAACAGGCAAAGAAGTATGATTTCAAGGAATAAATGCACCATCATCTGGATCACCTGGCTGAGGAGAGACAAAGGCACTAAAAAATCTAGAGCTGAACAATGTTTCTCAGGTGAAATGCTCATCCAACAGCAAGTCTGCAGTTCTCCACTCCTTGCCCTCACAGCTGTGAAACTGAGACAAATAAGATTACAAGATCTTAAAGTGATCTATTAAAGCAGATAAACACCTCATTGTGTTACTGCAGCACACTGGAAGACGTGACCAAAACACAAACCCTGTTTTATAAAGGAAGAGGGTTTCATAGCTGCAGAATAACAGAAGAACACAGGGTTGTTTATGCTGCTGTTTGCTGAATTTAAATACAGGAAAATAGCAAATAAAAATGCTTAGAGAACATACAATATCGTCAAACTCCATTACAATAATGTCAACTGTTTGTAGCACCAAAGATTAAACTCTACTGGATTAATAAGGATGACATGTCACTTTTAGGAAAGCCTGTCTGTGACAATTATATCCATGAGACTGCAGAAGGTTGATCACCAGCAGAGGGAGGATAAGGCAAGTGTACAGGCCAGAAAGGTAAGTAATAGTCCACTCCACAGGCAAGACTATAGTCAGGCCAGGGTTTAGACAGCATTCAGAAGACCTTTAACCTACAAGTGGATGCTGCCCATCAACCAGGACTTGAGGAAACCAGTGTAATACTGCCTCAGCTTTTTTTACATGGATGATAAAAGAACAACTGCTGATTAGAAAGATTTGCATTCAGCACTAAAGAGGACATTACAATACAAGAACAAAGTATAGCTTGTTTGGGCAAGTAACACACCACACAGGGATGGCCACATGGACCAGCAGAGATAAAAAGTAAAAATAAAAATAAAATTAAAAAAAATCAGGGGAAAGATGTTTCAGGGGAGTAAGACAAAGAATAAATTTTTAACTGGGACACCACAGAGTCTCATCATCATAAAGATCTGATTCGAGGGAAGCAGCAGCACAGGAGGTCAGGGAAGGGAGGAAAAGGACAAGGAACAGGCAGTTTCAGTTACTGCATAAAGCACAACGTGAAGCCATGACTTATGGCTGCATCCTTGGAGGACTGGCCTTCGTCCTGCCCTGCTCCTGTGCTGCTTCCTGCAGCGGCTCAGAGTGGTGTGAAGATGTCCCCACCTACAAGTTGCAGGAGTAAATATGGAAGCACCAGATGGTTTCCCTTTGCTGCACACTAGAAAAGTTCTGGAAACAAGGGTGTTCTGACCCGCTCAGATGCAGAGGGGAACCAGGTTCTAAAACATTCCCACAAGCGAGATTAAGGCACAAACAAGGCCAGATGCTGGATCCCAAAACGATAATTCAACTAGTAATTTATTCCACCAGCACAGAAGAACACTATCATCACTAACAAAAGATGTTTTCAGATGTTGTGCACTATTTTGTCCTAACCAAGGCTGACCAGGGGCACACTGATCTGTGATACGTCTGCAGACAGTATTTCCTTTTCTTCTGCTTATAAAGGGTCTGTGGTTGACAGAAGCTAAACAGAGCAAGTGCAAAAGGAGAGAAATTTCCATGGATCTAAGAATCAAAAGAACGTAGACTTAGAAGTGGCAATCACTTCCGCCTTCATGGCAAAAAAGGCATAGTCAGAAAAAGCTGAGTGAATTTTGTTAATCATAACCACAATAAGCCCTTCATCTCTGTGGCACAACATCCCAGGCTTTGCAGCTAACATTTCACTATGTGAATGGGTAGAAACATTTGCTCACATAAGCTGGTTAAAAGTGATTCAGCCCAGATGTCCGAATGGCTTAGCAGTCTTTGTTGTGAGATGTTTGCAAAACATCAATAAAGAATGACAGACACAAATACACGACTGAGTTCCTGTCCAGAGGACGTGTAAGGCCTGGAGTTTAACAGGGCTATTTTTGGCAGCATGTATTGCTAAAACTCACTGATGTACCCACACTATGGTTATACAACATTTGGTTCTTGTTTGAAGGAAAGGGGAAAATAGGATACAGTCTGGAACCTGAAAGACCTGCCCATTAGGGCCCCCACACCCTGTGCAGCACTGCTGCACCTTTCAGCAACAAGGAGACAGAGCAAAGAAAGGAGACAGGAAAAACGCTGCCTATCTTGGAAAACACCTGATACATCACAAAGTGGGGTGAAGTGTTCCCCTTACAGCCATGACTGTTTTGACTAAAATGTTCCAGGGTAAGTCCAAAAGGTTTGTCTTACAGGCAGTGGCAGCTGTGAAATAACTAAGGCCAGAACTGCATTTACAGTGGGTCTGCTCAGATACTTCTATCAAAAGAGTGGCACTGTCCAGCTCTCTTAGTACCACACAGACTTCTGGAGAACACACACATAAAAAGATAGCATTTTAAAAGCAAGTATCATAGACATAAAAAACTTAACAGAAGAACCCAGGGTGAGAATAACACAGACAAAACCTTGAAACGAGGCCAGTAACACGCCAGTAGTTCATCCTTCCAAATAACAAGGTCATTTTCTACTCTCATTGTGGAACGTATTGATCCTAATTAAGCACAAAATTTCCTCCAGCAATATGATGTCTGGTTCAGACAGTTTCTGCAATGCATGTGTACGTTACAAATTTACCCTTAAAAAAGCAAACATGGCAAAAAACATGGACTTGATCTATTATGCAAATTATGCGTAAACTTGCACATACAAGCTTCTGCACAACTATTACACAGAGGTATTTAGTTCAGTATGGTAAAAAAGTGATGCACAACCACTTTCATAAATAAAGACATTCATCTCTCTCAATGATCTGAAACAACAAATCCATTCCAATGCCACTGCCCCAGATTACCTGCTTAACAGAATACAGAGCTGAAACCAGAGCCTGTCTTCCCCAGAATATACCCTGTATCAACAGACAAGCCTTAACACGAGTTCAGACCCACCAGCAGCAGACCCACCAGTCCTCCCCCACTACTTATAACAGGCTAATATCTAATTTGTAATAAAGAGGCATTTCACAGGCAGAAGAATGAATATGTAGTAATCAATACTTATAAAATTTATCATTACAGCAGGACACTGTCTTCACAGATGCTATGTTTACTGTCTTCAAATTTAAATTTAAAGACCACAGATAAAAGGAAACACACAACTCTAGAAGGGCATAAATGGTACAACAGCCTCCTACATCTATGAATTTGCATCTACAAGAACAAAATTCTCCTCCTTAAAGCCATCCCCATCTTTAAAGCTCATACATTCTTCTGCTTGTAGCAGGCTATTCAGATGTCATAACTTGAGAGTATTTGCCTTGACCAAAACTTAAGAAGTTGGTTTTTAACTCTGGGGGTGGAAGGGTTGGGAGAAAATTGAGCATCAAGTACCTAATTACAGCTTAGATGCAAGCAAAGTGAAAATTTGCTCACACTGTAGACACTTTGATCAACACGAGAACATTGAAACCCTGATCAACCACACTCTTGATACACTTCTGCCAGAAGTCTTTCTGTTCTAAAGCGAGAAAATTACCCTTTTTATATCACTCTCCTTCACAAGTCATTTATAACTACATTTTGATATATTTAGTTATAAATGTAGTTTTCCACACTATTGTCCAGAAAGGAAGGCAAAAAAGTAAAAGCAAAGATTTTGTGGCAAAGAACAGAACGCTGGGGTTAAGGAGCAAAAAGTAAAGCACTTAGCAGAGGTTCCCCTGCACAAGATTTCAAACATATGCAGAAAAGTTTACTGATGAAACAGTCTTTTGTTCTCATTTGTACCTATCATTACACAGTGCACTGGCACCACTCTCCTGCATCTATATTTTGAAGGTGTATGGACCAACTGCTATACATGAAATTGTACAAATATTCTACCTGCCACACACTTGGGATGGTAATGTACAAGCAGTTGCTCTGGCCAATTTTGTTCCAAAAGCAGCAACTGCTCTCCTCATTCCTAAAGAGAATTTAATGAAGCCATCTGCTCACAGTTCAGATTATTCTAAAAACATCCTGCATTCTTTATGCTCTCTTTTGCAGTTCAAAGCCTGGCTAGCATCCCAAGGCTACAACCTTTGCAAAAAGCAAAGCAAGAAGCAGAAGAAAAATTCACTGAAAATATTTTGCTCGCATAATTGTATGCAGATATCATATTACTGACAGCATTTTTGGCAATGTTTGTATTTTGAAGGAAGGCAATAGACTAGTAAGTTGCAATGCAAATATAAAATTGAATCTTGCCATGCTTGTTTTTAAATATTTGAATATATTATTTGGTAATGTAAACAATGTGCAATCAAGGAAGTTAACTGATCCACAATTTAAAAATAACTCAGAGCTACAGCCTCACAGAAGCACAGCCACGAAATTAAAAACTTACATTCACTTAGTTTTGGGAAACTCTATCCAACCCATCTGTAAAATACCAACCAGGAAATATGGATTTAAAATAACTGCTGCACAGGCTATAGGAAAGTGCTGTCACACAATGGAATTGCCACACACCTGCAGCAGCTCGTTTCAGCTTTGAGGATGTTGCCCATCCTCCTGGGATGTACAGGGCAAGAGTCCTGGAAGAGGCATAGCCAGGCAAGAAGGAACCTGAGGTAGGTCTCCTACATGAAGTTACTGCTTTTACACAGAACACAGATACATAACACATATTGACTTTTAACATTCCAAACTTAGAGGCCCATTTCTACAATTTCCCATCTGTTATCACCCCTCTGGCAGCAGCTTAAAACATGATTTTTCAAAGAGATGTATTCCGGCACAGGATTAACTTCTGCTGCATCTGGCAGTATAAATAAGCTGAAGTGTGGGTTTCCAACTGAAAAATACACCCTTCAGTCACCATGCAAGATCAGAAAGGTAAAAACCTGTTTCCTTGAGTATCCAAGACAACTCTGAAATTAATAGTGCTGTAAGTCATCTGGGAACAGAAAATACATTCATCATAGTACCAAGCACAATGGAGCCTTCCATTTTGCCTGGCTCTTTAGATTACTTTTCAACACAATTAACAGTTGTGCTCAGTTACAAACAAAATATCATGAACAACAACAAAAATCAAGAAACTATGATTGGCACAATAAAAAAAAAAAAAAACAACAAACCCTAAGTTTATTTGTAGGGAAACAGAGCCTTCAGACACCAAAAGCAAGAGCATGAACACACAACATGCATGTTTTGGGGTTTGTTGTATCCACAGCAAGACTTTGCAGAAGGTTGGGGACAAGAAAGGGAGAAGAATCTCTCTTTCAAATGTTTTTTTATGGTAGCTTCCAAAAAGCATGGTTTATCAGGGGGACTCACATTTAAGGTACTAAGATTGAATATTCGAAATTTCAGTAATTGCCTGGTGAGAGTTATGGCAGTAGCACAGGATGGAAAAAAATCAGAGTAAAGCTGCTGTTAAAAAAAAAAAATCAGCAAAATTCCATACACCAAAACCTGGGTGTGAACATTTGCTCTGCTCTTGCAGCACTAAGTGACAAAATTCCATGCTCATAGTTCAGAACATATTGTCAAAGAGCTGCTTCTTCACAAAGCCAAGCCTGTTGCAGCATGAAGAGAAACAAGAAATTCTCAACTTACAGTTTTTCTCCCAGATTTCTCTGTAATAAAACCAGTCTTTTACTTGCATTCATTGAAAAAGTGTGCCTTCCAAATCTGGCCTTTTCACAACAAAAGCAAGGATTTCATCGTTGGTTTTTTATACAGGGAGAAAAAAAAATGGTACTGCAATGACTAAGAAATATTACTTTTTTTTCTCCAGTGCTGGAATTCTCCAAAAGCAATCACGTGGCTACTATCACAGGTATAGCTAACTCATCTCAAAGAACATGTGGTTAACAGAGTGCTCCCAAACCAGGACAAAGCTATCAAAGGAACTCCATAAGGCCAAAACTAAACTTCTACAAGAAGCCAGTTCTCCCATTGCAAATGGTGCCATTTCCTCGTTCTGCACATGATAAATGACTGAAACATAAGGTTCAGGAAAATCAAAGCAGAAAGCATTAAGACAGTGCCACAAGTGTTGAAAGACACACAGCACCTCCTGTTCTAAGAGGCAAAACCACTCCATAATTTAAAGGAAAATGGTATAAGTAGGGTGTTTGCTACACTCACTGATTTAAAAGAGGCAAATACACCTCTCCTGCTCTGCACTGGCCTGAGAACTTGTGCCCTGATGGCAGAAACTTTAGTAACCGAACTGTGTTGGCTCACCTTCTGTGTGGCAGGACGGGTAAGAAGGCACATCTGCAGACTGATGGCAGGATGAGCCTTGTTGCACATCATCTGGACACCAGCACTGAACGCTGCCAGGATGCTGTGCCCTCCATTTCAGTGAAACAGTCCCTAAACACTGCTGGTCTCAGGCCAGAAAACAGGCAGCCAACAACACGAATCACTGTGGAAAGAGGAAGGAAAAGATCTTCCCATCAACTGTGGTGTGGGACTCTGCACCTGGTAGTCAGTGGCTACTTAGAAAATTACTGCTCGAACACCACTATTATCCAACTCCTTTTCCTCTTCTCACACCAATGAAAATTCCAAGCATTATCCCCCGGTGCATCCTGAACCGGCCCAGGTCACATGGGCAGAAGGCTGGCATTCCCTACCAACACAGCAAAGAGAGAAGCAGTGCTCCCCCAAACCAGGGATCCTACTAAAAGAATTAAGGCAGGGACCCAGACTGCTGTTTGTTGTAGCACTTCTCAGATCTGACGTACAGGAGAATATCATTCTGGGATATGAAAAGACAAATTAAGCAAAAAACACATTTAATCTCTCCCCCCTGGTGTCTGATTGGTGTTATTTATCAAGGATTAAAGAGATTGTATTGTAAACTACCCAACTGCTTGAAATTTGCTTCCTCGGAAAAGACCCCAAACTCACTTGTTTGAAATGTGTCAGGGAAGAGACAGAAAACAATTTGAACAAATATTAGCAGTGCATTAATGGAGATGCAAAGACTTGTCAGTAGCAGACACAGGTTTCTTTCCACCTCCACCAACCAGGAACAAAATGTCATCACCTGGGGGATCAGAAGAACACGACCAGGCAAACAAGCAGAAAAATACAGACTTTATACAACCACTAGACTGATGGTACCTGGAGTGACACTTACACAGCAGTACGTATGTACACATATACTAGTACGAGAGATGCAGAAAGATACATGTTCACAGGGTCTTTTTCCTTTGTTCTTAAGAGACAAATGAAAACACTGAAGTTTAGGTTGGTTCAAGAAACTCACCTAGATGAAAAACTAGGCCATTTGCTTGTACAGGGAGAAATGGAGGCGTGACATTACTTTTCAGCCAGATCAGTTTCTGAACGTAGCTCGCTACATTCAGAGCCAGACAAATTTTAATACTAATACAGGGGAAAAAGTGAAAGCTCATTTAACTGCAGATTTTCAAGAAAAATATGCTGTCTCCTTCCCTGCGCAGAACTACAGTTTTGGGAGGTGTTAAGCTTTTGACTGAAATTCTGCCAACTAGAGAAAACACATTGGAATCTACTAGACCAGTTGCTGCCATGGAACAAAGCATCTTTCATGTGTTCCTCACAAGCTGGGGTTTCCAGTGATGCACCTGTGTCCTCAATTTGTAATTGCATTTGGTTATCTTCTGAATCTCTTTTATTTAATTTTCCTTCTGGCACTTGCACCAGGGATTTGACATAAACTCTGAAGCACGTCTTGTGAGCTCATAGCGCGCACAGGGTTAGCAGGCTCCCAGGATGAGAAAACACTGCAAAATACCAACCTATTCTATCTGAAGTCCTGTGTTAACTTGTGTTTGAGCTCCAGAGAAGGTGAGAAGCATAACCAAAGGCTGGGCCAGGCAGGTTCTGGAAGCCCCGTGTTGATGTCAGGGGACCGAATAAAACACAAGTGCAAATGCACGAGCTGTGCTCCTGTGACACACACACAGGAGCACACTTGAAAAACAGCAACATGAGTGTCCCTGAAACACACCTGCCACACACAGCTAAAGGATTCTGATCTTCAACAGTACTGATAACATGTCAGAGCTTGTAACACAGCTGTACTAAAGAGCAGAAAATCTGGAGTCAGGAATAGCAGGACCTAACGCAGATCACGCCGCCTTTGCTCTCCTCCCATCCCATACCTTGTGTCAGTCCCCTAAGCAGGGAGAAAGCATGGGCTTCAGCTGCCTCCAGAGCCTCTCTTTGCAGCAGTGTATGGGGGATGCTCAGACTCCATCACTCTTTTCTTACCCCCAGCCTCAATGTGAGCTGCTCCCAGAAGATTAAAATAAATAAATAAATAAATAAAAATCACTGAATGGCAGCTCTTTCACAGTCCTCTTCCATTCCCAGGCTGATGGAAGACAGCAACCTGTGGCACAGACACAATGCTTCAGCACTGTGTGACCATAATGATGTGTGCAACAATCACAAATGGCCAGCAAGACCAAAAAACGGGGCAGTGAAGAAAAAGAGAAAGGGACAAGTCATCTATGCTAAAGCCTGTTTGTTTACTCTTATTTGTCTTCCAATTTCACTAACTGCAGAACGTCAAGAGTCATTTGAGTGCTGGGAGAGAAGATAAAATGCCTGACCACAAGTTCAGAAGCACAATTTCTACCACAAGTTGGTTTCACCATTGTGATATCACAATAAAAGGATGAACGAGCACTATTAGTGTGTTTTTTAAAATTTACTTGCCATGACGTGTTGAAGACTTAAAATGTACTATAAAGGATGATTTGCAAACCCAGGGCAATGGGTACAGCAGCCACACAAACCAACTGCATTACAGTTACACAGTCTCACAGCCCTCAGCCTCATGCAACTTCTTGCAGCCTTTGCTGGCTGCCTGAACAAAAAAAAAATTAAAAAAAAAAAAATCAGAAAGACACCGTTCTTTGAGGAAACAATTTTAAATAAACGAATTCAAAATAACCTGATGTTTAATCAAATTCTTCCATCTCACAGGATTCTAAATGCAAAACTGGTGGAGAAAACAGGTAGTAAAATGAGTAATTAATAGCTGCACCCTTCAGATCAATGAACAGTGACTGACTGACCACAACACATGGTACAGTCACAACAGCTGTAGCAGAGACAGAACGCTTTTTACAAAAGCTATAATGAGGATAGCTTAGAGCTGCCAAAGAAAAAGTTAACATACAACTAAGACCTTCACATGGGGGCACTTCATTAACCTTTGATTCTCACGCTATGCACCCCTGAGCAATGGGTATGAGAAACTTTGTTTTAAGAGGTATGTCTGCCTCAGTATAAATGTACACTGTCATGGGGTCCCAAAGAAAAAGCACTGCAGTTCCTAAATCGATTTAGGTGGGTACTGCAGTACTGAGAAGCAGAATCAAGCCTGTGATTAAAACCCTGCCCAAGCATGGATGGCACCTACTTACTTCCCCCCTAGAAGAGCTGGATGCTGAGGCTGTCACTCAGAAGTGGGGCTTCAAGCCAGATAAATCATAATTCACAGCTACTGGTGCAAGTCTAAGTTTTCTGCCCATCAGTGAATTTTTGATGTTGCAATTCATAGACCAGTCTGAAAGGTTCCCAAGGCAGACAACAAATATCCCTGTAGGTTAGTGTATCACTGACCAATGGGCCTCCTAGCACAGTTCAAACAAACAAACTGTACTAACAGACTGTCCATTAATTAAAGCTGACAGCTTCCTTGCCCATCAGGCAACAGCCATTCAGGAGCCATCACATAAGGAAACCATTGTTAGTCAGTCTCTTACATATTCAACTGGAGAACAAAAGGTGACTGTTGTACAGTCAACAAGGATTTCTGCAGGTAGCAGGGCTTCTCATCAACAAACCTAAGAGCAAAAAAAGATCTTGCACTGAAAGAAGAGGTGAAAACTCTCAGTAAAAACAAAACAAAACCAAGCTAACGTTTTCTATTATAGTTGTTCACTGAACAGCACCCTCTCACAAGCGCCATGAGATTTTAAGTCTGACAGTACACCACCTAGCCACTGTCATTAGCTAGAGAAGACAGTGCAAAATAGCTCCCTGGGAAGGACAGTTTACTCTCCTTCCCTCCTCCCAGATCGCCATATTTAGTGCTCCTTCACAACTTTTCAAATGTATGAACAAAATACAAGATTTTGACACTTGAGTATAAGACAAGAATCACAAAAAAAAAACCCACACAAAAAAAACCCAAACCAAAACAAACAAACAAACAAAAAACCAAAAAAAAACAAACCACAAAAAACAGATCTTCACCTTTTCCAAAACATTTGTGATATGGCAGTTCTTCTTCAATTAAAAAAAAAAAAATCTGATATAAGAAGTTGCAAAACACCAGACAAAAAAGGTAAGGAGAAAGTTCCTTGCATAAAGGAACGAAAGAGAGATTTTGAACTGCTGGTGGTGTTCCATGAATACATAACAACACATTTAAAAACAAAAATCGATTCACATTCATATCAACACTGTTTCTAAACTGTGATTATTATCAACCGCACCAACTACTACAAACAGCAATCACAGCTGGCACAAGGTGAGGACCAACTCCCAAGAGCAAAAGAAATAGTTTCATCCCAGTTTTCCTAAAAGCAGCAAAATAGACGAAATAACATCCAAAGCTTCAGAAACCAGCAACGAAAGAACCCCAGAACAAAATGTAATAACAGGCCGAGACAAGTAAAGGGCCTCTAATGGTAGTGATTTATTCTATCACAGCCTGTTAGTGTCAGGTTATGTAATGAGCCCACATGATTTAGGAATTCACGTAGGGAGAAAATGTTTTTCAATTAGCAATATGGATCTGGGTTGGCTGATGTCAAGTGCCTGTAAGTGATAATCTCGTGAAAATGACAGATGAAGACTTTAAACAACGGTTTAAAATTCATTACTTTTTTTTTTGACCGCAAGTTTATGAAGGTATGCCTTAATGCTATCTTCAAAATCAACTAAAAGAACTTAGAAAAGTAGATGTAGGCTGTAATTCTCCCAAGCACAGCATATCTCCTACTTTCAAACGTCTCCGCTTCTAAATTAGGGTACAGATGAAACGATGTATGAAGCCAAAGCACAGAGGTAGGTAACCCAAGAGCTATGAATTAGAAGGGGAGAAGACTGTAAGCACTAAAAGAGACTCACAAAGATCAATTATTACACGGCAGGCATTTACAGAAGGGAAGATATGGATGGGAAAAAACATGCAGCTAACAAAGCCAAAGCTGTCACAGAAAATCTGTTTGCTCTTCTGTGTAACAGAGGCTGCTAAACCCCTCCACAAGTCAGTTGAAGTGAAAATCTGCTCTTAGAAAAGCAGACAGTCCCCAACATACAGCCTCCTGCAGAGGTAGAGCACATTACCAGTTTTCTGTTACATAAATGTCCTTTATTACTGCCCTGAGATATCTGCCTTCAGCTCCCAAACATCGACGTGCTACGTACATTACTCTAAGGAGTGAGCTCTGTTTTTCCTCCCCATCATCTCTATATATTCATTTATGCCCATTACCTTTTCTTTGCTAAGCCACACAGGTAGTGCTTCTTGAATTTATCCCACTGTAAACATTTTTTAGCACCTATCAACTCCAGGACTCAGGTAATATCCTGTACTCCTTCACAGGCAAACAAGATAGTGGAAGAAGGTCAAACTATACTTTTGTGAGCCTTGCTAAACTGATATGCATTACAAGCACCACGGATTAAAAACATACATGGAATCAGCTCGTAATGGCTAAGACATTACAATAAAACTCCCAAACTTTCAAACTCATCCTTGGGAATGGCTTTTAGAACTGGGTTTTTGAGACGTCCAGACAGTGTCTGTCCAAAACCTCATGTTTTCAGAGGAACCAGGTTCAGAGCCAAAAGTCATGACTGAGACCATCAGCCTCTGGTGGCTGTCAGGGAGTCCCCTCTGGTGTCCAGTCAATTTTGGCAGCTCTGGAGTTACTGAAAGGAGAAGCCTCCAGCAGGCATTTATAGTCTCCATAATCTTCTGAGACACAGATACTCTTGTTATACACATGGGGGATAGGTAAAACAGTTTCTTGAGGTTTTGTTTTGGTTTTGGGTTGGGTTTTTTGGGGTTTTTTTTTTGTTTGTTTTTTTGGGGGTTTTTTGTGGTTTTTTTGTTTGTTTGTTTTTGTTTTGTTTTTTTTTTGTTTGGTTGGTTGTTTGTTTGTTTTAAATCAGCTATTATTTCAGTACACAAAAATGTTTCCTTAAGTTATGCAACTTCAGCCAGTTTTCAGCACAGGAAAGGCACTCCAAGGGTTAAGAAGCAAGAAGTAAGCCTTAAAACACTTATGCATTCCTTTTTGAGTGAAGGTACACCACTTCATGTGGATAAAGAAGCTATGTCAGGTAGAAATCCTTCTGACTAAGTAAGGACAAGAGATAAGCTACGGAGACAGTTACAACACATTTTTCTTACGACACAACTTTGATCATACTATGTACAGACACACTTCTCTTCAGTCTGAGTCCAATTCTCATACTGCTAGAAGACACACAAAACCACCTTCATCCTCTTATTCCCACCAGCTAAAATGTACATAAAAGTTTGCAAAAGAAAGGGTACAAATGGGATTACAGAAACCAAATTAAATGTTTTGACTCATTCCCTTTTCATCCTCTACAAGCCAATCCTCTCGCCTTCATCACTCAGCAGAAATCACTCAGATCAATTACCATCTGCACTTATGTTCTTCAAGCAATGAAGAAACCCAGTGTCTTCCCCTCAACCAATCTTAGACATTTCATGGATGAGAGCAAAGCAAACTTTCGGGGTGGGTACAAAGAGGCAGCCCAGGTGCAACACCCGAGAGGTCAGAGTTCCCTCACACCACCATGCCCCTTGAAACAGCTTTGCCTCTCCCCCATCCTGCAGCCTTGTCTGGCCATGGCTGCATCCAGCTCCTGTCCTCCCAGACGTGAGTCCCCCCCTGTTCACAACAGGGAGGAAAACAGAGTGGGGGTAGCAAGGGAAGAGAAAGGGCACTGTGTTTTCCACGGGCTGGCTTCCTGATTTGGGGGCCCATTTTTGTTTAGAATTTGACTTACTTAAGTAAGTTCAGTAAGTTCTCAGTTCAATATTCTGGTGCATGAGGAAAGCAGTAGCCATGGGGATTTAACACAGCGACTACCATGTCTGCTCCAGGAAGCTCCTCAACAAAACAGGCAAAAATACTTAAATTATATCTACAGAACTGAGAGGACTTCAGAAAAAAGCTCATCAATACCAAAATGGTAACAGAAAAAAAAAATCTAATCCCATACTGCACTGGAAATGAGTCCTGAAAATTGCAGAAACTTGATGGCCTGGGTGGCATGGGTTAGCATTTGGACTAAACACATCAGTTTGGGCAAAGAATATTCCCACATTACACACTAGACAACCTTATTAACTAACAGCACCACTACCCAAAAGTGAGAGAGCCCAGCTCTCACGAGAGGCCCTGTACCAAATACAGATCCTCTAGGAAGACATCTTACTCATTAAACCTGCCTTTTTTATGCCACTTTTGATGAATCCAATTTCTACAGACACAAAGCAACAACTCACGGCTCTTTGCCAACATCAGACAGGACACAGGCCACTAAAGCTGTTGTGGAGGACACGGCCCCACCTTCCCTGCGCCCGAGTTTTGTTTGCTCTCCCTTGTCAGTGCTGGATGGAACCCAGCCTGGACCCATATGCTCACAAACCACCATTTCAGCCGTGTGCCATGCAGGCCAAACCCTGCCACACAGCACTGTTCCCCCAAAAACCACCCAGAGGGCAAAGGATGGAGGACAAGCTTCCCAGAGGCTCAGAGCCTGCTCCCTCTGGCAGGCACTGGAACCTTGCTATGCCAGACTCCCCATGATTACAAAAAAGGGGGGACAAAATGTTAGCATCAAGATGTTAAAAAAAGAAGTCACGGTTTAACACAAGAATGGTAAATAAATCCATGCTTTAATTTACAAAGAAAACTAAGACTGTGCTCTTAATGTCCTTCAGGTGGCACAATCTTTAAGAGCCAGCCACCACAGCAGCAACCGTCCCTCCTTAATGCATGCCTGGTTGTGCTTCTGTTTGGTGAAAAGTTTGGGTCAAAGCCCTCCTAGATTCTTACACCATCTCACATCCCAGTCAGCCTTTGGCTGCCTCAGAGGACTCAGGTCACCCCAAGCCAACACTGCTGCCACAGCCAGGGAGTCCCAAAGCAATAGACACTGAGATACCTCACAAAAGAAGGAAGGAGGTCTACAGTTATCACTTGCCATTAATAATTTAAGGAACAATATCGGACAGCTATTTTTTAGAAGGGCTCTGTTCAGTGTTAAAGGACACAACTTATTTATTGGACCCTTAAAAGGCATCTTATCCATGCTGAATACGTTAACTGATCAGTTTTTCACATTAAGGGTCAGCTCTCTTTTCCTACAGCACACAAAACCAGCTTTTATTAGTTCACATTTTGTACTTTGGAGCCCTCGCCCAGGTTTTTCACCTAGAATCTGACTGTCAAATTATTTGTATTGTAACTAGAATTAAAAAAAAACAAACCAACAAAAAACCCCCACAAAAATAAAACAAAAAACCCCCCCAAACAAACAACACTAATCCCCCCCAATTTTTACCCATTTCTAGCTTTGAAGAAACCCTGTTGATACTCACTTTTCTGACCCATGAACACAAAATAGCACTGTAGCCCTTGTAAAAGAAGGAGATACATTCCCTATGTCCAAACCCTGTTCCACAGACAAATGTGTTATTTGAAACAAAACCAGTCTAAACAATACAGCAAATTAGGAGTTTAAAGCGCTAGATAAACATACTCAGCATGATTAAGTACATTTTATCCTCCAGGAACTCTTCAACTCTTCACTGAAGACCTATCATGCGTATAGCAACCATTCTTCCAGGAAGATGATTAAAAAGAAGCTGCACACCATACTGTCCCTATGATGCAAGTTTTCGTACAGAAAGATATCTGCGTACTTAAAAATTAAAACATTAAATCAAGGAGTAAATTAAGACCCCTGTCATTAAACAGCTGTGTTTTCCAGTACACTTTCAGAATTTTTTCACCGTCCAAAAGCAAGCAGTACTCCCAAAAAAGACTACCCACATGCTATGCTTATGTACTATGTGACACTATGAAAAGTGTTTCAATCTAAAGAAAGTGGACAGTTTTCAAATTAAACAAAAACTTCTGCTTTCAGCCTTCTTACCTAATAAGTAGCCTGGCATTAAGCCAACTGGACCAACAAACTCCAATGCAACTGCCACATATGGGTGAGTTAAAGCAAAACAGTTTTGTAGCAAACCACCGCCTACTGCCTGCAAAGTCATTACTGAATGACTATTCCATATTAAAATCAGCAACTTGCTGAACATAATTAAAAAATATAGGTTGGAAGCAGCATATTAAATCTTAGGGAAACTACTTAAGCAGCAGAATGGAAGCAGTGAAAAAGCACCAACAACTGACAATAAAAAAAATACAGAAAACAATCCCCAATCCATCAGCAATCAATCTCAGTGAGCGTTGCAAAGTGTACCCAAAAGCCTACAGGCCAGATTACACCACCTCTGGGTTCTCTAGGGAGAGCCCTCCCTCTACACTGAAAGTCTGGGCTTAATCCAAGACATCCCACAGAACGAAATGCCACCTCTATTGAGAGTAAACAAGATGGTGAAAATCTGTGCCTGCACAAACAGGATCAACTGCTAACCTGAAACTAAAATCAGAGAGAAAACAAAATATACACCTTGCTCTAAGAAACTGCCAGTTGGAGACATCAGGGTGAGGGATGCTGTTATTAAACCAAGCCATAGCACAAGTCAGGGAGCAGAGATCACTGAAATGTGAGGCGAAGACGTCAGCATCAAAAGGAAAAGGACATTGTGCAACAGGTCTCTGACACCCCATCCTCTGCAGTCCCGTTCTAAAATCTGGGGGGAGAACAGATAACCTGACAACTCATCATCACAGAAATCATAATCTCTTGCTTCAGGGAGAGGTGTGGAATTAAAATAATTCCCTCCTTCGGTGGCTGCCAAGGAACATGACCTACAACTCCACACTAGATAATAACTGAAACAAAGCCAGCATTTATGAAATATTTTTTATCAGTTGGAAGAAACTGTCACTTCGGTCAAGTCAGATTCACCCCTAATTTGTTGATGCCCATTTTCATGCTCCAGCTCACCACAGTACAGATCACACCACGGTTTCACCGACACTCCTCTTGCTGGCAAAACTAGCTGAAGCAGCTCTTGGCCCCACAGCGGTGGGTGCTACTTTGTCCCTGGTGGTGCCACACCGCCAGCAAGCAGCACTGATGTGGTGCAGCATCAGGCCTCTAAGCACCGCCACTTCTGAGGAGGCTGCACGGGAGAAAGGAGAGGGAGTAGGAGTTGGCAGAAGTGTCTTAGGCTGGCTTTTCTTCTGGCACACACAGAGGCAGTGATGTACCCACACCAAGAGGCACAAGCTTCCATGAATGCCATGACCACCTGAAACACGTACAACACCCCTAATGCTGCTGCATTTGAGTTAATCTTAATGAGCAGGCGGTGACATCGGATATTTGCATATGTATTCACAATAGGAGTTTTACTGTGCAATTCTCAAGCTACATTCAAACAATAAATATAATCACAGAGGAGAAAGAGGCAGCTCTGGTTTTGCCCATAGTAACGATGAACCCACAGACAAGCATATGTTGGGAGCAACCACACTGTCCTGCCAGTAAGGGCTTGTATTCACGTTTCACATGCCTCCAGTCACACTGACACCTCTTTTAGTCAGGAGGAGGACAGCATGGACACCATGACATGCCCAGTGAAATGGAGTGACCATGTGCCCAGGCCATCACACCACTTTACACTCTCCCTACCCTGGCAGCACCGCTGTACCACCACAGCTAACACCAGGTTGGCTCCTCCCTAGGTCTTTCTCCTAAAGTTGTAGCACCTGTGTGCCCTAAAAGCCACTGAGATACACAGGTAGCTGAAAGCTCTGGGTCCTTTGTAACATGACAGCTAGCCCACTCCAAGTTGCAGGGCATTCCTGTACATCCCAACACACTGAGGGGTAAAGACTACACCAAGTTCAGCCTGGCCTTTCTGCCTGTGGTACATTACAGATATCAACTACTGACACAGCAATACCACTGTAAAAACCTGCAGCACCTTTTCCCATGGGTTTTCATGCATGTATAACTAGTATGCATAAATAGTTACCCCAAGGGAAAGGGCCCACTTCTTGCTATAGTTAAGGTAGAATGTCCGAGGTATTGCTGGTAGTTGAGAAACCATCACCATACCTGAGTAATCTTTGTAAACAAAATAAGCCTCTTTTTGTAGACTGTCTGGGTACACACTGCTCAGGAAGATGAAAGACAAACAGGTCACACACCTAAAAGAGTTTTAAATACCTGCTTTGGAGACAACTTCAGCACAACACAGAGGTTTAAAAAAAAAAAACAAAAAAAACCCCAAAAACATGTTCCTTATTTACAAAGTACTATGAGACCTTAGGAGCTCCTATACCTTTACCTCAGTTTGTAATTAGGATTCTCTCAGTCACATGTGCACAGGATTATAGATTTCCTTCCCTTCCCCCCCAGTCCCTACCAAAATCAAGTTTCAAGTTTGTGGACCAGATCCAAGGAGCTGGTTTCTATGCATTCCTGAGGGAGAAAGGGCTATAGAAAAGCCTTTTATTTCTGCATGTATTTCCCAGAAGGCCTAACTAATGCAAAAGGAAATGTATCAGGCTTCTTCAATGGGGGGAGGGCAGGAGGGGATTAACATGTTTCATGGGCAGAGTGTGTGCAAGTGGGGAGGGGTGAGCACTTCAGCCTGAGCAATTAAACGCAACTCTTTTGTAAACCTTACTGTAGGATATCTGAAATACCCTTTTCAACAGAAAAACCTACTCGAGTAAACGCCAAAGTAAATTGCACCGAAAAAACAGGCTGTATGTCACAAAAAGCTACTGTGAAGGGGCACACTTGAGATGCATATGTACATCTCTTGAGAATCACCACTGAAGCACATCAGCATCGTGAAGTTAAGGGTATAAATACAGGAGTGCATGTTTCCATTGCAAGTCAGTGTCATCTGCATGAGCAGTTTCACGCAACTGCTTGCAATGGTTTCCTCCTCCTAAAATGATTTTATACATATTTCTCTACAAAGCTTTTCAAGAACTTACCAGGGTTAGTCCCAGGATCAGAAAGACTTAATGGTAAGATTAAAAAAAAAAAAAAAAAAAAAAGGGAAAAGTCAATCAAAAACAGAGCAACTGTTCTCTGTACTAAATAAATAATACAGAAAAATTGAATTAAGACTCTGGCTGCTGAGTCTATTTCACTGCTAAAGTGTACCCTGTAGGCAATGCACCAAGCAGCTTTTGCTCCTCCTTGTATCTCTGGGGACCCAAATCCTGACTCCAACTATCACAGACACTGTCAAGCAGAGCACTACTGCCCCGAGCCTCTCCTGCTCCCCTGGAGGATTGTTTTTTTTTTATTTAAAACATTCCCCTTCCTTTAGCTAGCAAAAGCAGGATTTTAACCAGATATAGGCTGAGTTTGCCGAAGGTACATGTTGCTTTTATTTTCATGAGGAGGAGAGGCAGCAGACCACACAGCTCAAGTTAACAGTTAACATAAACTTACCAACATACAACTACTTTAAAAAGGAGGGTAGTTTTACTGCACTTGCTGGTTCAAAAATTCCTACTCTACCTGTACTTAAAAACTGTTTTCATGTTTAATATAGTATGCAACTATTATAGCTGTCTCTTCACACTAAGTAAAAACAAATTCATTCCTAGAGTTAATCAACATTAATATTAGTTACAGTGTAAACAGCCTAGTATATTTAACTAGTACGCTCAATAGCATAACCACTCATCTTCCTCTCCAACCCTCTCACAGAAAAGTAAAAGCAGCAAAATTATTTGTTTACTTAAAATCAAATAATCAGGTTGATTGTTCTAGGATCATGCTTTTAGGTGGTGGATTACTTAGCATTGTAATTAAAACATTTAGAAATATCAACTGAAAAAAAACCTAGCAAGATTTATTACTGATTTTGCTCAGTCATTTTTCCTATAATCTCATTTTACAGTATTTGAAGATTTTCACTTTTTCAAAACTATATTCTGGAATTTAAACACTACAAATTACAGACATTTATACACCTCTTTGTACACAGAGATCACTATTTCTAACAGTAACCCATTTACTTAGGTGAAAAAACCCCAATATGGAAGCAACTTAAGAGTTTATCAGGTTTATAGGAGAAGGTGATATGGAATAGCTTGGTCGTTCATTTATTAAGGTACTGAAAAGATCCAGCAGCCAGAAACTAATGATCAACGATAAAAAGCGCAGACTCTCACAGGGGAGAGTAATTAAAGACTGGAAATAAGATGACATGGGGGATTTGCAATCATTAGAAACAAAATGAGGAGAGATCCGTTTTCTGCATGGGGAACATGAGAGCAGTGGGCAAGGCTTGGCACAGGATTTCACTCAGTCATTCCAGAGGTCTGTGTTACTCAGGGGTTATGGTAATTTGCTGTTCTTCAGGGAAGCACTGGGTTACTTTTTTCTTCAAGTTATCTTTTCATCTCAGACAAGCTGAAGCTCACCATCCCACCAACCCCTGTCCCAGGCAACAGAAGGGGCACTGAAGGGGCAGGCAGGACATCAGCTGCTGTAAGCCTGGGGTGCTACAAGAAAGCTGACTTCCCAACTCTGTGTCAGGATTTTTCCTAACTTTTACATTTTTTGATAGTTCTACAATGCAGCTCTAGCCACAAAGCTGCAGGAGCAACGAAGGACAGAGCACAGCTGCAGCAGCAGCATGCAAGGCTCTGCAGTGTAACCCCTTCTCAGGGCAGAAACCACTCACCAGCCTCCTGTCACACGTGCTGCTGCCTCAGAAAGAGGGAACCTTCCCATCCCATGCAGTGCTCAGGAAGACTTCATGCGTGTACCTCTGAGAGACACAACAAAGATCCAGGCAGCAATCAGTCTTATGCCTGTTTTGAACACATTTCTCCATTATTCCACCCAGAAACAAACCGAAACAAAACACAAACCCCAAAAAAGTACCCACGCCACAGCAAAAAGCAACAATTCATCATTACAGCACAGATTTCTTTCATTATGAGTCTGCCCAACCCATTACCAAGTTGGAAGCTAAACCCAAGCATCAGTACATTTGTGGAAACGTAATGCCTCATCATTACAAAGCAAAGCTCTACTCAGTCTACTATCTGAAAATTATTTGGAAAAAACTTTCCTATTTCTCTTTGGCTGCATACACATCTTGGCAAAGTCCCACCTAGATTTTAAAAAAAGGTCTCCTTCACAAAGCCACACTCCTTGAAGTCTGCTCTTACTTGCCATGAATCCTTTCAACACAAGTTCTCCATATTAACTCCTTCAACCTTGCACAGCATAATTACACATGTTCTCTCTGCATATTTTTGCATATTTAACTGAGAGATATTTCATGCTAACGCAAAGGAAATGTCTCAGCACACATTTATTTCATATGTTATGGTTACACTGCACTACACCATTTACTTCTCAATTTCTAGATAAACACTAGCATAGTGCAGGTGTACTTCATAAACAGCGATTGCAACAACACATAAAACACAACGTAACTACTCTGACAGAACATCAGCTGAAAGCAATGCAAATGGAACTCCCCAAACTGCACACGGTAATCAAGAGCCTTCGTGAGAAATCCCATTTGAAGAAAAATCTCATTGTAGACCAGGAAAGTGATGACTGTAAAATCAAACAAATGGGAAGGTAAGTTTCAGCCTCAAGACACTGTGAAATCTGCAAGCATGCCAGACCTCAGAAGACTTTCTCTTAAAACCTCACATGGGATCTGAAGCTGTCTGGGATGGTCTGGAGCAAAAGAAAAGCAGCAGTATGTGATGTTTTGCCTCCGTTAGTTAGTAGCAATGTGTTTGGAGGAAGTCTCTTGTCCAAATTATCATTATCGACCAAGGCATTTGTGCTCCCACTGTTACTACTCTGATGTAGCCACACGGGCTGAAGGGTTATTGAAAAGATGCTAGCAGAACTGGATATCATCTGCCAAACTGAAGTCAACAGCAAGTACCAGCTCAACTAAGGATATTTCCTCCCTCACCAATCCTTCTCTTCATGAGACTACAATTCTCAAGCAGAGCAGGACCACTGATCTAATGCCTGGTGTGGAAGTGCTACTCTTGACAGACTTAAACATACTCCCCCCTCTCCATGAGCCTTGTATGTCTTGAGCCTCTGAAGGCATGGGTTGTCCCTTCAGGAAGCAATGAATCTCCACCACCTAGAAAAATGGACAAAATATAATCAGTCGGCAGGCACTGAGCTCAAGCAGCCTCCCTTCTCCATTCTTGACTACTTCCTAAAATATTTCATCTGCTTCTGTCACCCACGAATCCAAATCAAGAAGGCAGGTCCTATAATAAGAGCAGTGAATACTCCTGAGCTTGTAACTAGTAGCTTCTCAAACCAAAGAAACAGGTATAACCTGTTTTTACTTCCCCATGTTCCTCATGCATCCTCAGAATAACATCTGAACTTCAAGTAAACAGGGCCCTTCAGGATTCTGACCTTCACTAGATTTCCAGACAAGAAAATTTGTATTTACATGATTAATAATGTAATTACTATAATTACTTATAATAATATATTAGTATATATGTGTTAGGTACTATAATATATATTAATACAGAGATATAATTACTTATATGTATTAAAATCTTTAGAAAGGCACAGACTTCTTTCATTGACTGATGCCTTTAAAGTTTAAAGCAACATTTAATATAAAAGGAGAAAATGTAAGAGGCATGAAAATTGGGTTATGCACTCACTTTAGTCTTTCACACAAATTTGAGCACTTCACTCTGTTGAGCTTTTCGAAAATTTTCCTCCCAGTTGTAAAATTCAAACTGTAGATTCATGTTGTCCATGTAACCTAATTTCATGGTCACAAGGCTCTGGAATTCTGCTCTACACACCCCCAGTCTGGTCCTTGGTCGGGCTGTGGAAGCAGCCGGACTAACCCCAAACATTTGTGATTCCTTCAAAAGAGATCACTACTTTCACAGCAGTTTCTGTGGACTTCATTTTACACTGATGAAGGCGAACTGCAAGCAGCAACAACCAGAACAACAAGCAGCTACTTTGTTCGTGCAATAAAACCATGTGAAACTGCCAGCATCATTCTGAGTTGCTGAAATTGCCAAGTTTTACTGCACTGTGTTAAACAGCTGGGCTACAAAGCAAAGTCACAAAACTGATCGTTGGTATTTCCCTCTTCCATTCACCCTTCCTCACAGCAGATGCCAACCACTCAGTTAGCCACATTTCATTAAAAGTAAAACATGCAGTCATCTGATGCAAATATGGTAACCGGAAACCTCTCACTGTTTTAACCATTTAGTCCTTGACAGAGTGAGGAAGGAAACCTGAACACTGCCCACTTCAAACCTGCAACTACACTTCTCCAACTGACATTTACAGCACAACTTTTGCCACTAAAAAGCAGTATTTCTCAGTACACAAACAAAAGCTGCATTATGGAAAAAAATTACTCGGAAAATTCAAGGTTACTCAAGACACCAGTCATATGGCATCTTATTAGATTAATTTAAAAAAAAAAAATTAAAAAAGGGAAAGGAAAAGGAAAAAGCTACGTACCCAGACAGAAAACAGGGAGAGCAAAATACCAACAATCAGAAGTATCATCTCTCTGCTCCCCAAGCAAAGTTACACCATGCCAGGTTTCAGCCATTTCGGAGAAAAGCAGGTCTGTATCACACACATCTCCCATGGCAGATGTAACCATCCTCTCAAACCACTCCAGCTGAGTGCAGAGAAAAGCCATATGCACCCATGAAAACAAACCTCATCTCCCAGCAGCCCCGAAAGCCAAACCAAAACCAAGAAAAGCCTGCTGTGGGGTAAACTGTTTCTGAAGGACCTTCCACCACCAGGCCAAACTCTGCTCTCCTGCCTGCACCCGTCCTGTGCTCACTGCACACTGATCCATGGAAACCATCTCATCAGCCACAACACTTGGCAGGGAAGGCTCCCTTCCCAACAAAGATGGACTTCCTCAAGAGAAGATCTCTCAAGGTACCCAATTCTTTGTGTGTGCCATGGTCTCACTGATTGTAAAAAAAACTTTTCTCATCTTGTACCTTACATCAGCTTTTATTTAGTCTATCTGCTGATCTCCCTAGAAAGAAATATATATATACACTTCTTTTTGCAGTAGGAGGGAAAAAGCAATTTCAAGACATCAAGGCTCAGACAGCACTGCATGCCCAACCATGACTAAACAACTCAGTAACAAAGGTTTGCTTCTCAGAATCTGCATTTTTGTCAGTGTGACAGCTTTGGTTTTCCTTCTCTGACCAAATTCAACAAAAAAACCTTATTAAGAATTAACAGGTTCACTCAGACCTTGACTGAAGTAATGAAACTTTCCACCGCAGTAAAATAAAGAAATCTGTTAAATGAACACAAGGTAAATTTCTTCTTAAATTCTTAGCTTCTCAAAATGCTCTCAGATTCCCCTCCCCTTTTGTTTTCTCTGTTTCTTAATAGACAAAGCATCAATGCCATCAAAATTTAACAGCATCCTTTCAGTATTTAACAGATACTTGTTATCAAGATAGCATAGAATATTATTCTGATGTCTTCTAAAAGGCAGATTTTATTCTTGGTTTGCCTTTTGGTTTGCACATATTTGCTAAACAACGCCCTATTGATTTGGGATTTACTTAGAGTGAGTTCTGTTCATTTATTCAAGTGAGCTTTTGTGATGCTCATAACCCAGGCACAGTTAAATCTTAAAAGCACAAACCCAGAACTAGTTATGTAATACATACCACAAGTTTTAATAAAAAGCAAAAGCACTGGCAAGATTTAAAAGCAATAACCAGAAAATGCAATAATGCATTCTAGAAGACAACTGAAATCTGGCCCTGTCATCCCAGCCCCCATTTATTCATCTAACGTCAGCATGCCTTTGGGTAAAAAATACTGATATTAAACTGCCAGTCACTTTTATAAACACATATTATTCTCTATACATTATTACAAATCACTTCAAAGCCTGATGACTTCAAAATAGATCTCAAGATTCAAACTGCAGGTTTGCACACTCACAGAGTAAACAAAGCAGCCAACCCGTTCAGCTACAACTTACACAATACTCACAACATTTTTTTGTGAATTCTTTACATTTAAGCTGTATGGCAATAGAAAACATACAGTACCTATATACGGTGTACCAACAAAATAAAAAAAGACAGCACCCCAGTAAGTCAACATGAAAACAACACCGAGGCACTTACTCAGGCATTGCTGTCTGTGGGAAACTGCACCTATGTGTGCACGTTTGTGTAGTCTCTGTGTTGACCAAGGCTTTCAGAGAGATGATGAAAACCAGTCAGAGAAAGAGATCCCTCTCCAATGTACATATAAACACAAGATCATTTACAAATTAATCTCCACTTAGGTAGTATGACTCACAGTCAGTTTAAGACATCTCAATCTGCTGACTAATTCAAACAGCTTCACTGTTAGTTATGGTGTAATGAAACTGGTCAGTCAGCAGTGAAAACACTATGTAAACCTCTCTCATTTGGAGTCTAGATTACAGAATTTTACAATTTAAGACAATTCTTTCCCACTGCCACTAAATTATTCCCTATTGTGACAACTCATTTTCTAGATGAAGAATCTTTTAATGAGCTTTCAATTTACTCCCCCTAACAAAATATCTAAAAAATTAATTTATTACCTGCAACTCAAGCTGCATGGCTGTTCTCAGAGCTCTATTACAAGAACCACAGCAAAAGGTTGTCTTGAGCACTTGGCAACGGCCTGAATTTTGTCATCAAGTAATGAGTCTGCCACAAAAACAATGACCACATGGCAGCAGCCTGCTGCATATAAATCCCTTTGCTGCTTAAAACTAGATTTTGGATCAATATTAAAACATAACCAAAACAAACCCCCTAATACTATCTGGGAAGAGTAGCAGGAATAAAAAGCATCTGTGTTGCTCTCACTAACAGAATGCAAATTAGCACTAGGTTGTTTCACATTCAAGCAAGTGCAAAAACAAGAATATGAAACAGAGAACACTTAGCTCTGCACACAGTCAGCCCACAAGTGCTAAATGCTTCACCATGTGAATGGGGAAAGCTTTCTAAAGAGAGATTAATACTGAGAAGCAGCAAAAGAAATGTTGCATGCTTTGGGAGTGGGCCCCCTCCCTCTCCAGCCCTGCTTACCCTTTCCTCCCATAGGGCTTCAGTTCTTGGTTAACATCTCTCTGTCTGAAAATAATTGCCTACCTCCTAAAGGCATCCTGGACAGTAACACTCCTTAATCAGCAGGAGGACAGCTGAGTGATGAGGCATTTCCACCTTCTCCCTGGAGTAATCACACCATCTCCAGCAGGCACTACTGCAAGATCAAGAACTAAAATGACTTTAAATGTGGTGCTCTCCCATAATGAGAGCCATATTCCAATAAGGCTGCCCTCCAAAAACCCACTTCTACTACACCAGATGCCTATTAGGACTTAGCTTATCGATACAGCTACTGCC
This sequence comes from Corapipo altera, assembly GCF_003945725.1. Classification (NCBI taxonomy): domain Eukaryota; kingdom Metazoa; phylum Chordata; class Aves; order Passeriformes; family Pipridae; genus Corapipo; species Corapipo altera. The sequence goes on along the minus strand of NW_020884909.1, from coordinate 5,192,453 downwards.
AAGGATCAATTAGTGCAGCCTGCATACAAACCTCAGGGAAAATACACTTGTAGAAATGAACTCAGCAGGTTTGGTATACCTAGATACATAAACACAAGCAATAATCAGCTGCATTACCTTTAAATTTTTTATCACAGTGTGAACACGGTAACAAGCAGCAGTAGGTTTGCAAGTTCTAATGCCATGGCATAGGAAGGATATCAGTAGAATTAAGATTTACAAAATGGGGTGAATTCTCTCCACGAATATCTTAGAAAACAAAACTAGGTATCTATTTCTCAATAAATTGGAGAGATTGAGAGAAAAAACAGGCTCATAGGCTTTGTTAATACACTTGCAGTGGGTGTACCAAGAAGGCAATGTGTGAATCAGAATAATACAAATTTTGGCTTTCACCAGATCAGTAACATGCTGTAGTTTCAGTTCCAGAATGAAACATCAGCATCTAGAAACTGCATGGATGTGTTTCTTCAGAGTAAGTCACCTTTTCTTCCTCACATCAGGCATTCACTTAAGAAAATCTAGACACGATCCTTTTTCCCAGAGACACCAAAATCATCTTTTCTATGAGAACACTTACATCCCATAATTCTTTTTATCCAGTTTTCTATCCTTCCCAACTCTGCCCCCTTTCCCAACCATCCAACCTTGAAGTCCACAGCACACAGCTCATACCTATGGCTGATACTCTTATTCCCTGCCCCACACTCATTTAATTTTGCAGGTTATCCAATAAAAAAAAAAAACAGCTTTCCCTCCTCCCCCCCACCCCAGCATTTGGGATCCACATCTGCAGAATGATTTAGAAAAACTCACAGGAAATAATTTTCACACAGAACAGACAAAAGGCAAAGTTCAGTGACTGGATGCAGCAGGCTCACTCAAGTTATCTCCCAAATCCAGCTCATCCTCCTTCCTGAAGGCTCACTTTCTTCTAGTTTCAAACTATGCTATAAACTTCAAGGAAGTGACCACTTCTCTCACTGGTGTTTATATACCGTAAACTCTTAACACACCAAAGCCCTGCCTGACTGGGGCCCTCAAATGCCACCAGAACACAATAGCCCTGGTAGTACCATAAACCCATCAATTACACTTGAGTCCAGAGCCTCCAGATTTTTGCAGGAAATGGAAATCATTAAATGTGAAAGTGAGACACACTGTCCTTTCGCAACACTCCAGTCTCTCTTCTCCACACAAAGGGAACTACCTAATTTGGTTATATCAGACACGGTTTGATTGTTGAGATGAAAGTTTCAGGAGCCTCCACAATCACTTCCACCGCCTCTCAAAGAATCAGTTAAATATCAGCTTGCTTTTTTCTCTCCTTCCTGAACAGTTTTTAAAGCTCACATTTTCATCAACTATAGAAGATCAAACTGCTCTTGCTTCATGCCACATTACAGTAACAGAAACACTTAACCCTTTTCACACAAACTCAGAAGAACAAATACAATCAAGAATTAAAATTAAAGCAATAAGTGTTGAAAATGGAGAAAGCAATCCCTGCTTTGGGAGATCTGGGAAAAAAAAAAAAAAAAGAAGCACTTTATATCCTTAAAATGATCAAGGCACGTTGAGAAACTTGAAAAAACATGGCAGCAATGTAAGCAGATACAGAAACCTTGAGTAAAAAAATGTTTTGCCAGGTATTTAAAGCACTCAAGCCCAGAACTTATTTCTTCACACAGAGCCTAGACAGGGAAGGGGAAGTGCTACTGAAAAGCTCAGGTTTTCAACAGTTTCCTGTTCATACTAGAATACTTCCTTGATTAATTAATGTATTCCTGTATGATGCACATCCACACAACCCCCGTGTACAAAGACAGCCCTCACACGACAGGCTCTAAACCTCACCAGCACATTCTCAGCTCTGCAGATGGCCACAACAAGCAGCAAAAAGCTTCATTACTGACCCCCACTAACACATTCTCTCCCCCTTTAGCAGTTTCAGAGTCAGGTTATTCCACACACCTCTCAGAGATGTAAAAGCCTGAGTAGCTGACCTCAGGCTCTGGACCAGATCACTCTGTCCTCCTGCCAAAGAGCTGAGCAGGGGGTCACAGCCAAAGTCCAGGCACATGCCACCATTGCCACAGCACACCCAATTCCACCTGCCACAAAGCCCAGCGCCAGAACAGGCACTTTATTCCTGTGAGCAGTCCTCTGGCTGACAGCTGGGCTGAGACACAGCCTCTCAACTAAATGAGACACGTTTTGCTGCGCATTTTATGAAATGCCAGCAGCTTTCACCCTCCCAACCCCTGCCTCTGCCACAAACCCAAGCACTGAAAGCACTAACATAAATACATGGGTTTTAAGGATCGTCAGGCAAACTTGGTAAGTCACAACAAAGCCCAAGAAAAGAGATCACCACGCTGCTGCTGGTTCTGTCCTGAATATCCTGAACATGGCATGCGTTGCCTCTCGTTCTATACACTTAACCCTTTGGCACACATCCCACTGTTGGTTCAGCGTGATGAGTCTGGAAAATCTGTGCCAATGTTACACATCATTTGCAAACACAACAGACAGCTATGTGTACATTTGTTGCACACAACAGCACTAGGAATTTCAGGCAACTACAAAGCAAGCTTTATATACAATACTTCTTTGTCCTACGTGCTAGAAATGCTATATATATATAACCTGATTTACGTAAGCTAGTAACTAAAAATAACAAAAATACCAACTTTACTCTACCTATGTAACTGTCTATGCAGTTTGAGATCAAAATTTAGATTAAAACAATTTCTAAGCAGCTTGGTATTGAAATTTAGACTAAAGTGATTTTCATTTTAATGAAGCATGAATTCTAAGTCCCATGAAATACACTTGTCTTTAAAAGCAAGGTATCAACTATGTTTTTAAGAACTGCTTTGAAGTAAAGGAAATGAAACATCAAGAATTAAAAACTAAATTGACTTTTAGCTACAGTTTTTCTCTTTGAGTGAAGAGCAATAATCACTCATTTTTATTACGGTTTTGGACTTCACATTCCTATACTCAGGATGATTCAGGAAATGATGAGGTTGTTTTTTTCCAGTACAGGCAGTACCCACCTGACATTGTTCTGGCTCACAACAGTACAAACAGTTCCATCAATACGTTTTCAAAAAATGACTTGCTGAAACAAACACAGTGCTTCAAAACTGTGTTTTCTCTCTCTGAATGCTGAAATTGATAGGCATCATTACTGTTCATATCTCAGCAATAAATTTTTTTTCTTGTTTCCCACAGGAATCTTAATATATGGCAGCTTTAGATTGTATGGCCTATAAAATGCTTATGGGTTTTACTGTCAATATTTGATTAATTTTAAGCCTAAACAAAGGTTCTTCTGCCTGTGAACGGAAGGCACACTCAGAGGTGGCAAAAAAAAGTAACAGCATATTGCCTGAGTAACCAAATATATAATCTCAACTACATTTACAATTTTCAAGTCTTAAATCTCAAGGCTTGAACATCTTGAACTCTGCAACCACAAAGGATTTTCAACATCACAGGAAGGGTCTCAAAAGAGCCTGCTGAAGTCACTTGATCACATCTGAACAAGTTCTGAAGTCATGGCAGCACTCCTGCATGGACATCTAACCAAACATTTTAATGGTGCTGCTGCCTGTAATGGAAGTACTACACTGAAAATCCACACTGCTCTTCTCAGTGAGACCACTAAAACATTTTTCAGAAGCCAACATAAAAGCCTGCAAATTCTGAACAAAGGCTACTGTATTATCTTCTACATATATATCTATTCCAGAAGAGCATTATCCAGACAGACACTTCAGGATTTGGATGAACTGTTCACCAAGGCTGCCCAAACACCACAGTCTGAACACACGAGTTCAGAGCTACCACAGCATCATTCCAGCCAGAGGCACATGTCTGGATCATCAGAGTCTGTCTTGCATTCTGTGTACCCATCTTCAAACTCCAACATGTGCTTTCAATATTCCTAATTTTTGACTACTTGGTTCCCCACCTCTACACATCTCTATCTGCCTTTTAGGCAGTTTCAGTTCATGTTATTTATTTGGACCTTCCTTGTTTTTATTCTCTTTTGATGGAACAGGACATAAACCCTTACAAAGCTTGCAAACAACTCTTCAGTACCCTAAAACAGGGGTTAGAATCTTGGCTGTAACTGATAGAGAAGCTAATAAATTATGTTTCCTACTCTTAAGCATTACACCACTCCACTCTTTGCACCATACAACAGCTATGGGAATGCTCTCCTGCCCCAGAGCAGCAGCTGACAAAACCAGTACAACTTTGCTTCTCTGGTGATAACCACTAGAACAAGACCACCCTAGAGAGAAGGTGTTTGTGACTTTGGTGTTTTACTGACAGCAGTCTTCCATCAGAAGAAAAATGACCACACTCTTCATGGGTGTAACTGTACACACTTGCATGATGTCTTTGTGTTCAGGTGGTAAGGCAACTTGGTCCAACAGTTACTTCAGCCTTAAAATCCAACTGTTTAACTCTGGTTAAAGCTCAAAGTTGCCAAAACAATGCTTCCTCCTCTGACTATTAAAAAAAAAAAAAAAAAGAAAAAAGAAACAACCCACACCAATTAGTGCTAAACCTCACCTTTCTGATTCATGAAAGTTGAGGGAAATGCTGTAACTATGTCCTCAAGTCCATTTGACATACAATCCTGTATGATCAGGGTGACGTATTTTCTGCTGCTTTTATTTAGATCCCAAGCAGACAACAGTTATATCTTATCAATATCCATGCCTAGCCTTCCCTCCAAGTTTTCTTTTTCTTTTCTTTCTCTTTTATAAAGGAGAACATCCTTCTAAATATCCCAGCATCACGAACTTCCCAGTCCTGTTTGCACAGTCACTACAAACTTGGCCCAGTAACCAACTCGGGCTTTCAGTACCAAAAACTTCCTCAAGAAATGTTAAAGGTTTGCACATGAGCAGCATAAAGGGTACTTCATGGTCAAGGCAGAAGCAGCACATAAGGCTACTACTGACCATAAAGTGCACTCCAGCCTTAGCAATTCAGATGGAACAACAGGTCTGCAGAACTCCCTGTTTTGGCAGCTGTAGCCAACCCTGTTCATTTCAACTATCAATCACCAACCATGAGGGCTTAGAAGTATCTACACACCTCTTCCTTCTTAAAGAAGAGAAATGACAACAAAATACTGAAGAAGCTCCATATGTAGTTCCAGTCATGGCCAGCCACTTCTGCCTTCCCCTGCAGTCTGTACTGACCAGTCCAAAGCAAAACCCAACTTTAGCTATCCAAAGCAAATGCACAGAAGAAACACAGTTTTATTTCTTCCCTCTTCAGAGGCCCCTCACTGCACTAGTCCTGATATTATAGCTCAACTCTTGGTAGCACAAACATGAAATCCACAAGCCATTCAGTATTTCTCCCCAAGGGACTATGCAAGGAAAGTGACGGGTGGCAAAATTCCACTGCTCTTCAGCAGCAACAAATTCCCAGGAAACGCTACATGGTGCATCTGAGCCTTACCCAGGAGAACACTGGACCTGAACAGAGAGTAATCCTTTCACAATACTGCTACCTGGCCGCCGCTGCACGAAGAAAAGAACAGGCAGGTGGGTAGAGGAGGGAGAGACGTGAAGGTACACCAAGCATAAACATGCCCTTCCACACAGCTTGCAAGCCGACAGCAAGTTTCTGCAGGAACAGCTTGCTCTCGCCACGAGCATAAGGCTCCTGTGCATCAGACATTATACTGCTTCAGAAACTAAGATTTAGGGTACATCTCACGTTCCCCGTCTTTGAAAATAAGTCTTATTCAACAGAAAATTAAGGTTTGGGGTTTTTTTTTTTCCTTCAAACCCTTTTATCAGAGACCCAAATCTCCTCATGTAACAGACTTCAGGTATAATTTTGGTACAAAATATACTAATATAAATAGATAGCAACTAAATTGGTGGAATGATGCTAGTGCAGCTATGATCAAAGTCAGATGGCCATCTCCAGAACATCACATTTGTCCCCAAACGTCACCTTGAAACCTAGCAGATGGGGAAAGGACAGCTGCACTCCTTATAAAATCTCCATACTCCAAGGAACGTAAGACACGGATATGGTTAAAGTAAATGATCTAGTTAAAGCTTTACGTTTGTAACTTTTAAAAGGTTTTCCCCTCCTTTTTGTATCCTTAATCAATGTGTAAGGGATGGCCGTTGTCATGGAAATATGCAGGCCAACATCCCCCTGTGGGAACCTCAAAGCTCCCTTCACTGCTGGGGTGCCATGTAATGACAGGGTCACATTAGCACCTTTGACTCCCAAAGCCCATTTATGTGCATAGAAATTAGCACAGCTGACTCCACTCACCTTCCACAGACAAACAGCAACTACTCCTGCTCAACAAAATTTTTTTCTGCTCTTGCCCATTCCCCAGGATGTGCTCCCAGATCTGTTTCAGCACCATCTTTCACACTGCAGCAAACTGATCTTCAGTGTGCACAGCCTGCTCAGCAAACACTAAGCAGAAACCTGAGAGTGCAGAGGCCATCAAGATGCTTCACCTGATCAAGAGCGTCATTTCATAATCTCTTGAGAAATTTCTTTTTGCAAAGAAATTTGTGTACAGTAAATCTCCATCCTATTCCAGGAAGATGAAGGCATAGCTATGAGGAAGAACAGAGGCAGACATGCAGCAACAGGAACTAAACTCTCATAAAAGCCAACCATTAGAGAACAGAAGACAGACTCTGAATAATGGTTACTTTTTTCCCTGCTGGCTGTCAGTACTAAAGCAGGAAAAAATGTTCCTAACAAACCTCAGCAGAATTCCTGAATATCAGCATGTACCATTTGATCCACAATCAATTCATGCACACAGAAGGCTTGTCTTAACACAGATGCAAGATGATGCTTTTTTTATCTTAAATCAATTCCAAACAGGCAAATTTAACCATTTGAGAATGTCTTCTTATCAGCATCTTAATACTGTGAGCAAATACATGCATTTAATTTATGCAGTTGTGTGCTTGTATGAAATAGAGATTTGTGTCTCACCCCCTTTGACATCGCAATAATAAATCCCTTAAACACATAAAAGATAAGATTCCAGATGCATTTAGAGTCAATTTATTTGCATATTTGAGGACGGAAACTATTCCAATAGTGTCCACCCTCGTTGGAAATGGTTAGTCAAATATTTTAAATTACTAATATATTGTGAATGTATACACATGGGTTGGTTCCTTTATTTTTAATTCTTTGGAGAGAGAAAACTGCAGGGAGAGGAAAGCTCTTAAGCCTACAGAAAGGTCTGTCTTATATATTTATCGTACAATCCCTCACAACTAATCCCAGTGCAAAAGAACTGAAATGAAAAGGCCATCCTATGTCTCACTTACCTAGAAGATAATCAGGATGACCTTTCAAGGCAGTTTATTTGCTGAGTAAAATCTAGTCTGATTCAACTGAATAGTAAATCTGTTTCCAATAGGGCCAAGAATCTAAACATTTAACTGCAGATTTTGAACAATCCCGACAATCTCAAAAAGAAAAAGGCAGTTGTTCTCTCATTTAAGCAAGACTGTATTTTAACAGCAAAGAAAAATTTAATTCTTACTTCTTAGCAAAATATAGATACTTTTTAGTGCCTTTGCAGGGGCTTTTTGTTGTTGTTTCAGTTTCTTGGCGGGGGAGTATTACTTCTATCAAAGGTACTTATTTCCTTTACACCTACAGATCTGATGGAAGACAAATGGTTCTGATTTCTGACAAAGGGACCCTTCAGGTAGGGTACATCTACAGCCAAATACAGATGGGGATCTGTGTGGGCATACGTATGCACCCCCAGCAAATCCTTAGTAATTTTATGCAATTGCTCAGTGGAAACAGGAATGCCTAATTTCTTGCCTCTGGCCATTGTACGCACTTTTTGCGAAAAGTAACAACAAATATGTGGGAGAGGAAAAAAGCTTTGAGCACAGCATTGCTCCAGCACACTTCTGTATTTGAAATGGCCAACTAGAGCATCACTGCCCTGTTACTACTACTGCAATTTTTTTTTTTTTCGAGTTTTCTTTAGGGTTGAGAATCTTTTTGTTGGTTTGTTTGTCTGGGATTTTTTTTTTCCTTTGAGAGGGGGGGGTGTTGGGGTTTTTTGTTGTTGTTGGCGTGTTTTTTTGTTTTTGTTTGGTTGTTTGGGGCTTTTTTTTCACTTGTTTTTGAGAGAGGTCAGGACAGTATGCTTGTGCAGGGTCCCTGTCCTACAGGTATATCCTCACCCTCAGCTATACTCTACCCACACAAACATGCTGGCAAGGTCAGGGCCCTGATTATGAACTTCTGTGTGCAGACCACTCCTCTGTTTTTAAATGCTTTGCACACAATTCTTTCCATACTCAAATTAATTACAGACTTACACACAGCAGTATTTCACAGCCCACACTGCAATGTCTGGTAAGAATTACAGTCTGCCAAGAATGTCTAAGATTGGGCTTAGAGAGAAAGGTGATAAATATTTTATAAGATCAGGTTGAGAGAATATTGATTGTCCCAAAGCCTGCCACTATATTTGGTCAAATGATCAGTACAGCCTCTTTCCACAAACTCTGTCTTCCTTACATCCTCAGGCAACCAAGAGGAATCTCATATGGTTTCACTGAACAGCCACATGTTCTGCTTGCATTAACTAGGATTTCATTCCTTAAATGTGATTTAATAAATGTCTTCTGAACGAATTTAGAGCATTATGAGATGATGTAAAAGCACAGAGAAGGGTATCTGTAAAATATCATATTGATATACATTCTCTCTAGACAGTGTTAGTCCAGCAAACAAACCAGTGTCACCCATGTGCATATGACAGTCCCAAACAACACACAGCACAGCCAGTTTAATCTCTCCTGCTATAACAAGAGATGACCTGCAAACCAAAGATGTGAAGTAATGCATCTTACAGAGATAAATTACCAAATTCAGTGTGTCCTCACACAAGCTTTGACCAGCCTTTACCACTATAAGCAATACAAGAGACAGCTCCTTTTGAAGTATTTCAAATTTACAAGTTTGACCACAACAAACCTAACCAAAGCCAAGTACAACTTTTGTTACCTAAATTAAGACACGGATTCAGTGTGCACTTTGTGTTTTAAAAAGTCTATATTGCTCCATTCTCTCCAGAACACATCCAAATTGCATGGAGGGAGAATTCAAATACAAAGGCTTGCACATCTCTAGGTCTCTTCCCTACATCCTGCATTGTTTTTCCAGTAACAAACAAACTGAACTCATTATCTCGTTCAGTGGAAATGAGAACAAAGACATTCTATAAAAACAAAAAGCCTCCATGTTTCCACGCATCTCTCTGTATGTACAATGACAATGTGCATACAGTATTATTTATTAAAAAAAAAAATAAAGCGCAAATGAGCATATACAAACAATTATTTGGGGCAAGAAGAATGTCTGCTTTATATTGGGAGAAGGAGGAGAACTGAGCAGAAACACAGTTAAAGCCTGCCCTTGAAAACCGCTCTTGAACAAAGCAAGAACCATAATCACATTTCATGCATTTTTTCCCCTACTCTGCCATTTGCAATGCATGCAAATCTGTGTGGACCTGGACGTTTTATTCTAGCACAGAGGAACACCAGACTTCCCACTCTGCCTCACTGAGGTTCTGTCAGACCTGCTTTAGCTTCGGCGTCTCTGCTGAACGCCAGCAAAGAGCTAACCAAGTCTGCAGAAGTTTCTGCTCTTCTGCCTGCTTTCCCAGAAGAACTGCCCATCTCCCTAAAAATTCCCCTGCTTTGCATGTCTCCCAGATGAGTAATCAGATGCGCTGACAAAGTCACGATTTCCCAGTCACTTCCACGTCCGTGCTCCACCCCCTACACATCTGCTCAGCATGCACAATCCTGCACAGAAAACACAACCAAGTTCCTCATAAGAGAAAGGGAACTTGCCTGCCCTTGCAATGAGGCCAACAGGTACTAATTTTGCAGCAGTGTTCAATCCTCTTTGGCCTGCCTCATATATAGGCTAATACTAATTTTTTAAGAGGATCAGTGTAGAAAATGCCTGGTGGATTATGTGCTCACTGTTGTACATGAACAGAGAGAAAAAGAAACAGGTGGAAGAACAGGCAAAGACAAGAAACTGGGTACACTACTTCTAGATTACCAACAAACTTATTCTAAACTTGATACATGGGCTTCAATCAACTTTATTTATCATCTTTAGAAAAGTTCCTTATCTGCTTAGATCTACAGTCCAGGTTTTTATTATTTTTCCATCTGTTTTGTTTCCCTCTCAGGCCACAAAAATTGGCATGTAAGAACATTCTCTTGAAGTAAAGGCTGCAGTTCAGTGCTTTAAAACACTTACTTGTCAAAAATCTCAGAGTTACAGAACTACAAACAACATCCACGCCTCTCGTTCAAAAGTCTTTTATTCTCTTCCACCCCATTATTAAAAAAAAAAAAAAAAAAACAAACCAACAAAAAACCACTAACTGTACCAAAAATAAGTTTTTCCTTATTTATTCATGCCGTTTTCAGAGATGTAGAGCACACCACACTTCCTACTGCAAGCACTAAGCTTCCTCATAGTGAAGGCAAGCTGCAGCAGCACCCCTAGAAAGCTAAACAGCCCTTTGCATTCCTGGTATTTTAGAGGCAGATAAAAGACAGAACATAAAAGCTTTTTGGCCAGAATACAATTAATGCAAGACCTCATTAATCCAGTTCTGGATAGCAAGATCTGTAACTTCCCCACCATCCAAGATGATGGCACAGATCAGTCTGAAATATGAGGTGCTACTCTTTGTAGCTGAAGAGTTGTGGTAGAAGAAAAAGTCATTTCTGTTCCTTTCACTAATTCATCCAAGACACAAAGACAAAACCCTCATATCACAAGGAAAACAATTAAAACGCTTTCCACACCTAGTCTGCACAGCTACATCAACTCAAAGGTGAGTTAACTCTCCAAATGGAAGCTGCAGCAGCAGCAGCCTTTCGGCATTCACAAGCTCCTCGTGGCACAGCAACTCTACAGCCATTTCAATTTCCCAAAACTTGAGACACAAGTAACATAAGTGGGACATTCCTCATTCTTTTCAATGCATCTCTTCTACCTATCTACCTAGACACTCAAGCACAGGACTATGCAAAGCCAGATGAAGAAGGCCTTATAAAAGGCTGCTATTATCATCAGAGAAATGACTAGTTAGACAGAAGGAGGGCGAAAGCTTCAGAGAAAGAAGAATCAAATAAAAAGCCAAAAGTACTTCCCACCTCCTTGTTTATTATGCAACTTCCCAACTGGGCATACCTTTCTTCAGCTGACTAAACACGGCATACAGGAGCTAAGTACAAGGCACAACAAAAAACAACCTCCCTAAAGTGTTTAATACTAACGTAATAATGAAAATCTGAATTCTCACTTTAAATTTCCAACACGGTAATTTATATACATATGTGGGGGAGAAAAAAAAAAAGAGGAACTTCTAATGGATAACTCAGAGAAGTTAAAGGCCTGCTTTGCTTCTTCTTGTTGTCACCTTAAAATCTCCAACTTCATTGCCACATGCCACCCAGAAAAAAATTCAATGATTTTTTCTGAAACTAAAGCATTGTGAAAAATTCTCTTAGTCATGTCTATAGTCAATTAAACCTCAGTTTACTAAGTAGCAGAGTAGATCAGCAACCACTCATGAAAAACACTTTCATGGTAATGTACCTTCAGAAACTACTTTTCAACTTATTTAAATCACACAATATGAATCCAACAAGATCCAACATTTCAAAGCACTGAAGTCTTGTAAGAAACGTTAGTCAACCTTGGCAATTATTTCAAGTTACCATTGCACAGCAAAAACTGGGATAAAAAACTTCACCTCTGAATATTCAGCATAAATACTTTATTTTCTTATTATCTACAAAATCCCTATTGCAACAACTGTGGCTTAGATTCCATTTTCCCTGGAGAAAATCATAACTAAAGCAAAAAAACTGGCAGAGTTCCAAAATAGCATAACTATGACAGAAATGCTCCAAGATTTTATTTCCATTGATTTAGAGTCCCACTTTGGAAAGTCATCCTTAAAATCAGACTACGGCACAACGATCTACTGACTTACCCAACACCTTCTGCAAACCAGGTGGCATATGCAAGCATTACATCTAATGCTAGCAGGCCAGACCAGAAGTCAATTTTGACATGACTTCACTGTAAAAAAACATCTAAGACAATGTATTTTAACAACAGAATGTTCCTTCAACACACACCTCTCCAAGCCAGTTGGTAGAGAGGGTGAGAGTCCACCCAAGAGAGAGCACAGAGCAGTCTCCAACTCCAGCCAAGTGGCCCTGGGCAGATGACAGATCCTCTCCAGCTCCTCCCCAGTAAGAGGCTGCATGAAGCAGGTAACTCTCAAGCTCAGCTGCCCAGGAGAGAGGCCAACAAGGGAAGCATCAGAGCATCCAGAACAACTCCCCTCCTTGCAGGACCTCTAAGTGGTGTAAAGACAAACATTTTGGCATGGTACTGCTGTACTCATGAGAGCAGGTTAACAAAAGGTTATCAGGTTTATACAGGGACAGGAGGAGAAGGGACTGAATCATAATATACCAGCAAAGAGATGGCAACACAGCATATTAAATGAAGTCTGTGGGCACACCTCTACTTACAGTGTACATAAAAACCTATGAATCAGTGTTCTAGTTTTGAAATAGATCCATTCACATCAAACGCTTCATTTGCTGTGGAAGTAGTGACCACCCTATAATGGCTTTCATTTAAAAAAAAAAAAAAAAAAGAATTAAAAAGCTAGCTGTAGACCTATTTCAGTAGGTATGAACGCAAGCAGCTTTTGTCAGCAGATTCTACAGCAATCCCTGACCATCACAAAGAGTACATAAAGTAATTGCTTCAGGAGAGGGGGGGTGGGACGGTGAAATGCTTCCTCTCCAGGCCAAGAGATCCTAGTATAGCCAGGCTTCATCTGTCAATCCAGCTCCACATTTACAAAGCTTTTTGTTTTTGTTTGTTTTTCTTTTAAGAAGATACACCTTCCCTTACCACTCATTTGCTTCCAGTGGAAAAGTCACCTGTACCCCACCTCAGCTACAGGAAAGAATTATGAGTGCCCACCCATACACAGCCTGCTCACCCCAGGCGGCACACTGTGCCAACACTTCTCCCTGCACAGCAGGGAATGTTTCACCCCCCATGGGCTACTCGGTTCTCTCTCCTACAATGCCCCGTTCTAACTCAAGTTTGTAAACGACACTCCCACTCCTGCACGGCCTCCACATTTGCCATCCGAGCAGCCAGCACGGCTTCCTTTAGGCGCACCTGCGTAACCGCCTGAGCTCGCACTCTTTCTAATAAAAGCAGTCATTAAACAGTTCTCTAACAAAACCTTCACACAGGTATCCAAAAGGGAGTAACAGATTAGTAGCTATTTCTGAGCCTGATGGGCATAAAGCAGGCAACAGCCTACCGATAATTAGAGCAGGAATTTTTTTTTTTTTTAAGAGGCTTTACAACTACATTGATTTCCAGAGACTACTAGAAATACTTGGATGTCATAGACTTTAAAGTGATGTTTCACGTTTTTCAGCCGAAGTAACAACTCCCCGCAAGAGGTACACGATAATAAAGACATGAATGAAGACAGGAAAAGGCTTCGGCATTAAATGAAAGAGCAGACTTGAAAAAGCCCTTCAACCTGCAGATCCCATCAGGTCCCCTCCCACGCCAAGGCAGGAGCAAGCTCCTGCTCCCCTCCCTGCTAAAGGCAGTCACGTCACAGAAACGAGCTGCAACAATGAAGTTACCACCGCTGCATTCATCCACTCAGTCCTTCTCCCTTCAATGCCGACGATGCGTAGTTTTGTATACGCGGAAAACATCATCCAACAGCCCACACCTCCGGGAGCCGGCGAAGACACCCCCTCAGAATTAGATCAAGGGCAAATGGGGACAGCAAACTCTCGCTTCACCCGTACCTTGCAAACTGGGCACCTCCGCGGAGACCTGATTTAAACTCTCCTGACAGCTGAAAAATAAAACAGCACACAACAGCCCTTCAGAACACAGGCAGCCGGCCCCCCGGCAGCGAGCGCCCAGCGCGGTGTCCTGCTCTCCGCCGGCAAGAGGCGCGGCGGCGCTTTCCCGGCACGGACAGCGGCCTCCCCGGAGCGCCCGGACGCGCCCCCGGCAACCTGGGCTGCTGCCACTTGGAAACCGACCGCTTTCCCAGCCCCGCGAAAAGCGCCTCGCCTCCGTCCGCACCGCCCCGAGCGCGCCCCGGCCCCGCGGCAGGTGCGGCAGGTGCGGGCAGCGGGCCCGGGGCACGCACCTGGCCGAGCCGCGGCGGGCGGTCGCTGGCGCCGGAGCCAGCGGGACTCGGGGGAGGTGGGAGGAAAAGCAGATTTATAAACCTGGCAGCCCTCGCTCATTTGCTGCCGCGGGAGGCTCCTCCTCTCCGCCTCGCCGCGCCGCGGGTGGGGGCTGCCAGCGCCCGGCGCCCCCCGCCCGCCCCCCGCCCGCCCGGGCCCCCCCAGCCCCGCACCGACCTCGGAGAAGGGCGCAGGCACGGCGGGCACGGCCACACGCTGCCCCAGCGCCCACCGCTCTGGCGCCG